>NW_026055369.1:0-485000 GCF_023343755.2 Lodderomyces oxycetoniae | reverse complement strand
TGCAAAACCAAATTGTTTCTAGTATCGTGTAATCATCCTCATGCTTTTTAGTACCCTTTCCTTCAGTGCCAACGCTCATATTTTGATTGGTGTTTCGATGCAAGATTTTTTTATTCTCCTCCATTTTGCCCGAGTATACATTTGTTAGAAATTGTTTAACCAAACCTTCATTGAAAAAATAGAAACAACCGTCGTTGTAGTTTATAAAAGTATCCACCAACAACATCGCGTATGAAAAAGATGGTAAGGAGAAATTAATGGACAATCCTGGTCTGGTGTTTGTTTTAGAAAGCGTTATCTTATAAGCGTTTCCTTCTTTCTCCAAAATCTCACTTTCTCGTTTAATTGTTGGCATAGGAAGTTGCTGATGTGTGTGAGATGGATCCACAGAGTGTGCGGCTTGTGGAGAGTCTAGCGAGCTTGTCGGAGATGCATCACTAAAATCAGTAAGCAATGTGCTTGAAAGGAAAGAAGGCACCATATTCTGTATTTCCAATCCAAATAGAGTCATCGAAGACGAGCCAACGTAAACTTTCTCTCCTGTTCTTGACTGTATGAGCCTTCCGTGTTTGTCCAATGATGGGTTGATCACTTCAGAACTGGCGTTATTCGAAAATTGTGGCTGAGATACATCACAGCTTTGTATTGATGATGTCGTCCCAGTAGCATGTATTGGGATCATAGGTTGATTAAACTGGTGGTGCCTAGAAGCAGACAGGTTCTCTGAACGCTTAAATTTGAGTTCATTCAAATCTATTCTCAAGGTAGAATTCTCTTTCTTCAATCTTGCAATATCGTCATGTAATTTGGAAAGATACTTCATTGAAACAACAATCTTTTTATCTGCTTCAACGTATTCGCATTTCGTTTTCGCTAGTTGGCACTTCTTACATGGTTCTCCCCCTGGACACCTGATATGTCGAGTTCTGCATCTTATGCACGCTAGAGCTGTTCTTCTTTGGCGTGTTGCACCAACAGTTGTACCAACATCTGCGCCAACATCTGCGCCAACAACATTACCAGCACCAGAACCAGTAGTAGTTATACTAGTACCTGTGTCAGAAACATTTCCCAAGATTGTGTCCCTAATTTCAGCTTTTGTATCTGTCCCTAATAAAGAGTCAGTCACTTTCAGTCGGGGTTGAACTGTTTTCTCCACAATGTCTACCGATAATGTACTGGATTTGCTCATCGCTTATCAAAAAACATTTATCAATTAACCCTGTAATGAGTATTTTTTTTTCTTTTTGATCTTCCCCAGAACATCACCCTCGAGCCGGGAAAAAGAAAAAAAAAATTATCAAGTACCCCGCGAGAGAGCGGAGAACCTTAATTAGTCGAAACCTTCTTAAAGTTTCTATAGATTGTAGAGATAAAATCTTGTTAGAGTTACTAGAGATGAAATTATTTGACTTGCTAATGATTGTAAGATAAAATACTAAAAAAAAGAAAAAAAAGGATCATTTAGTGATGTAACGACACTATCGAGCAAAGCGAGATAGTGGAGCACAATGACTAGTTACCACACTATCGACACTATCTCGCTCTGCTCGATAGTGAAGCACAATGACTAGTTACGACACTATCTCGCTCTGCTCGAGTGTCTTTTAGTTACTCAAAGGTAAAACATTTTCTTTCGATCTACCAACAACGTTTCCAGCAGGATCGTAAGAGCAAATAATGTATAAGCCCCAATTCTGAGCTCTACAATCTTTGTAAGCACACCCAAGCTTTGTGGTTGACTTCCAGACAGTAGCAGTGAAGTGATCAAAAACGTTAGCGGCATTATAATTGTAGGAGTCTCCTTCTTGATACCAGGCATTGACAACAGAAGGACCATCGGGATAGCCAACACCCAAGTTTTCTCCAAATTTACCACCAGAGTGTTTCAAGTTTCCTGTGCAACTGTATTGATTGGCATAATTTTGAGCATAGTTATAAGCGGCTTGATCCCATTTCAAAGCAGGAGCGTTATGACGAGCACGCTTATTGTTATGTGCGTCAAGAATAGCCTTTGCAAAGGAAACGTCTTGGACATTTCCAAAATCTGAATTTTCACTTGAAGAAGCACTTGGAGAAGCACTTGGTTCCAAAGTGGTAGTTTGAGCTACTATTACTGGGGTTGTAGAAACAGGCGTTGAAGGGGAATCAACGCTAAAGGTTGCAATAAGCGGTGAAGCTTTGGCATCTTGGTCCAATTCTGGGCTGACTGGCGAAGCAGCAACAGCCTCTTCAGCCACTGGCGAAGCAGCAGCAGCAACAGCAGCAACAGACTCAACAGCCTCTTCAGCCACTGGCGAAGAAGCGACAGGGTCCTCAGTGATCAACGAAGTAACCAAAGTAGTTGGGTTAACTTGAACTACTCTAGATTCAGTAGTTAGCGAGTCTCCACTTTTGATAATGGCATTTTCATAATATAAGGTAACAAAATCTTCTGAAATGTTCTCAACGTCATCAATTACACTAGTGAATAAAAATTCATGACCCAAGACATTTGTTGAAAACACCCAGGTTGAAGTAGATGGAGTGGGAGTAGGTACCGACTCAGCCGGTTGCTCTCCTGCAGCTACAGTGGCATATTGAGTAACATGAATTGTTTGAGTGTGGTAGATCACTCCAGCTAAGGAAAAGCCTAGACAAGTGGTAGCAATAGTTGCAATAGATGCAAATTTCATAACGCGTAATTGTAATTTTTTTTTTTCAAAGTGTAAGTGAAAGTATACAAGCTAAAAAAAAATATAGGGACGGACTTTTGGGAATGAGAGCGACGAGGTTTGTGTGGTTTGAAGTCGAGTTTAAAAATAACAAGTAAATTGGATATTAAAGGAATGACTAAATAGTTGGAATTTTCAAATCTCCTTAACTGCTAAACCTCAAGGAACGAACGAGCTTGATAAAAATAATAGAATAGGAAAAATCAGAGAAATAGAAAAAAAAAAAAAAGAGATGAAACAGGGGACACCTAGACCCTCTTATATATGATAATATAAGACCTAGGCCAAGCAAAAAGGAGCCTAGAGAACAAACCTTTTTTTGTTCTTTTTTTAAACAAGCGTGAATTTTGTTTTGCTTTATGCTTATAGCCTAATTACGAAAGGAGTGTAATTTCTCGAGTTTTTTTTTTTTTTTAACTTTATAAATTTTTTCGCGCCTTAATGTTGCATGGAACCAGGCAGTGGTGAAAGTAAGAGGTAAAATAAAAAAAGTTGGTGAGAAAGAGGTGAGATAAAAGACGGTGAAAAGAGGTGCAACAACAGAAAGTGCAAAGAGGATTGATACCATCTCTTATAGACTGGCAGATGCCATTTGAAACGAATCTTTTACATTAAGGTTTGTTTTGCTTCATAAAGAATCTTTGACATTTATATTTAAAGTTCCTTTTGTTCTCTTATTTTTTTCATTTAAAACCTAGTTTGGGAATTTTAGTGATGCATGGTTTTTTCGGTGCTGGATACCATCTTTTTGGTACACTTTTATCTTACTGAGCTTGTGGAGTGTTAGTAAGAAATTAAAGGCACGCAATCGGGGGGAGCGTGAGTAACCACTAGTGAGTCTAGCCTTTTAGAGCCATGCTTTTAATCATTTTTCGTGGTTATAAACTATTCTTTTCTCGTCTAAACTAATTCTGTTTTTCTTTTTCCCCTTACAGAATTTCAAACGCGTTTTCAAACCAACCCCTTTATTATATCACGTGACACATAGTTGCTTCAAAGTTTGTTGATACAAGTTTGTGGAACAAGCAAGGAAATATTGATGATCCCAGAAAACCTGACTGTAAGATAATAGAGCATAAAAGCCTATACAAAATGGTAGATGTTACGTTCTCTTTTGATTCCACCTTTGTCCCAATGTTTCAATAAACACAATTGTGTTTATTGTTAGTGAGTTAACAATGCTAAAAAGTCTTTGTAACAATGTTATTAAAATCTCGATTCGTTGTGTTGTAGAGAAACCAACATTCCAGTTCAAACTGCGGGTTATTGAAATTGGTTAAATGCTTCTCTATTTTTTTTTTCTTCTTTTTTTCGCAGGCTATAAGCTTTCTCTGATTGCAATGTAGTGTATAGTTAATACGGGATCTAGAGCACCTCGTTTCGTATTGAGTATTGTGTTGGCGTAATAGAAAATGATGGTTTGCCCATAAGTTTCACCCTAAATGTGTATTTTTTATCTTGATCAACCGTTTTTAATGAAAGAAAAAAAAAGTAAGGTACACATTACAACATGAAATTATGTCATCTCGATTGTGATACTTTTCTTCTCCTTTAATTCAGAAAGAGAAATCAAATCAAATTATGCTATACAAACATTTATACAACAGTCTACAATTATCTAGTATACACAATTATGGCAATGTATTAAAGTAATGGCACAATGTTTTGACGCCCTTGGCCAATATAGTTACCTGCGCTTTTATAGTTACAAATGATATACCATCCCCATCCTCTAGACTTGCAATCCTTATAAGCACATCCTAATTGTGTTGATCCCTTCCATATAACCTGGGTAAAATGATTAAATGTAGATGCTGAGTTATAATTGTAATTTTTACCTTCTGAATACCAAGCATCTACAGCTGATTGTGCTGATGAAAAGCCAACCGCCAAGTTCTCACCATATGATGAACTAGTATGCCTTAATGATCCTGAACAGTCATATCCATTGGCAACACTTTGAGCATATGAAGCGAGTTCCTGACTCCATGATAATCCGCCAATCCCGTGTAAAGACCGTTTTGCGTTATGTGCGCTCAATATGGCATTGGAAAATGAAGAGTCGTCATTGTTATTTGAAGCTGGGGCAGAGGCTACTGCAGCAGGAGCAGGAGCAGGAGCAGGAGCAGCTTGTGGCTCTTCAACTTTTAATACAGTAGTGATAACTTGAGCTATTTGGGGAGCAGGAGCAGGAGAAGGAGCTGCTTGCACTATAGGTGCCGGTTCTGGTGCTGGCGCAGGCTCGGGTGCAGCAATTACTTCTGGTACCGGCGCAGGCTCAGGTGCAGCAATTACTTCTGGTACCGGCGCAGTCTCGGGTGCAGCAATTACTTCTGGTTCAGGGACAGGCTCTGCACTGGGTGCATAATTGACTTCTTCTTCTTGCGGCTGGGCTTCGGCTATAGAAGTTTCGGGAATCTCCTCTGTTGCTTGGTAATCATCTGCTACAACAACAGGAGTGTCCACCGGGTTCTCAGGATAAACGGTGTGTTCAACATAATAAGTACTCGATTCATCATAAACAGCTGACCTCAGTACTGTCACATAGACGGTATCGAAAAGAACTACAGTTTCTGCCTGTACAAGTGGCTCTAGACATGCTGCAAGTAGCACAATATGATATATGATACTTTTCATTACTAAAAGCGAGTGGAAATGTCAAAAATAAGACAAACAAAGGATAGTATTGTTACAGTAGTAATCTTTTCTAAAGAACCCATAATTGATACGAAATGTTGTGCAAATAGTTGATATATAAATAAACAAGACAAATCTAAAACAACATCAGCAACAACTACACAATACAAACGAGATGAAAAATATTACCCAAGAGTCTAAAAAAAACCTAGAATGCCCCAAGAGAAATCAGTATTTTCGGTTTCCTTGTTGGTGATTCTTTCATAAAAGAAAAAAAAAAAATCTTTAATAAAAAAAAAATATATTGGGTATGTTGTTTAGACCAAGAAATTTGATGAAAGTCTTCGTCCTCTTTTGGAAAAATGCATCGTCTAGTTGGGTCTTGAACGTATTATATAATTGGTTCGAAAAGGGAAATTGAGTGAAATTAAAAGGTTAGTTTTCAAGTTAAAAAAAAATGGCACTGAGTTTCAAGTAATATCAACCTGTTTCGTGTAATTCGGTTCTGGGTCTCAGTGTTTAAACGAAAACTATTTACTGGTTACAATTTTTTGACGTGCTTTTCCAAATTTTTAGCAGTTCCCAATACATCAAACCCCTCTATTCAATAGCAACTCCATAAAAATGGTTTCTACATACTCTTGTAGAGAAAGACTTCAGTATATGTTTATTTTTATTTTTGTTTATTTTATTGCTCATTTGTTTGTACGTGAATACATTTTGATGCCACTCTTTTACAAATAATAATTATCATCAACTTTCTATAACTGAAAAAAAAATAACCATAAAGAGGAGAGTGTGATAGATGACAGACGGCAAGAGTGGAGAGTTTGTATAACCTTAGTATATATTGGTAGAAACTGCAGGTACTTGCAGATGCTCGTAAGTCTTGTTTTGATTTAACCAAAACACATGCATGTAATGTTAATGGTATGAACGAGATTGTATCCAAACAACTAATAAAAGAAATTCACACTCTAAAAAGTATTATAAATCCGTTTGTTGACCAATTTGCTCATCCGAAGAAAAGGATACCCTTTCTCTACTCCAATGGGTTGTTGACCTTGACCGTTTCTTTTTAATAAATTTATGCACAGCGCTACCCAAATATGGGGCAAATCGACAAAACGAAAAACTGATAGCTAAGCTAATAATCGTCAAAAATCACAGGTACTCTGCTATGTTAGGATAGATGATCTCATAAGCTTTAACAGATCCACCATCTTCAAACCCGTCTTCTACATATTTACTCCACTCTTTTAAAAACTTTTCGCCACTTTCACACATTAACTGTAGATCGCCAATCACACATAATTGTCTTTTTGGTCTGGTTATTGCAACATTCAATCTTCTTTCTTCACTTAAAAAACCAACATCTCTACGATCATTTGATCTTACCAAAGTTAAGATTATCACCTCCTTTTCTCTTCCTTGGAATCCATCAACTGTACTAACTTCAATTAAATTATCTGGTCCTAATTTCTTTTTCAAAAATTGCACTTGTGCAGCGTATGGTGCAATTACTCCAATATCTTTTGATTTAACTCCGCTTTGCAATAGTTTCAGTACATGCGATGCAACTACAGAAAGTTCCATTTCATTGTACTTGGAATCTCCCTTTACTGAATCCATTATTTGCTCAGGAAAATCACCACCTTGCGTATCGTACCAGATACATTGCGGTAACGTAGTATCATTATTTTCCACATCAGGTAAATCTACCAATGCAATATCCTTCACTAAATCGGCACTTTTCAATTTGTCCTGGTAAAGCTGCATACTGGGGAATTTCATGATACTGTCATTCATACGATACTGTACATCAAGTAATATCTTAAATCTATCCCCATCCAAATCTTTGACTAATCTATCAAATAGTGTCGTTTCTAAAAGAGAGGTAACGGTTTTATTAGACAGCATTACAGTTGGCGGTAGTTGCATATTATCTCCTGCAATAACTAACCTTTTAAACTGATCGTTAATCAATAATGGTATCCAACATTGAGGTTCTAAAGATTGCGAAACTTCATCAATAATAATAGTATCAAAAAGAACGCCACTTTTCTTTATATCATGAGAACCAGCACCATGTAATGTTGCCAATATCACTTTAGCTCCGTTGAGTAAATCATGTACTATTTTCCTTTCTCTTTGTTTAAGTTCTTTCCTCAACAATTTCAATTCCATATATAACGCCTTTCTCTCCGAATATCTCTTTACCTTTATAATTTTGCTCAATACGGATTGAATATCACTCTCCAAATCTTTGATAACGTCTCTTCCATAATCCTTGGACAAGACTTCTAATGAATGCTGAAGATTCACCGGTAGAAGTCTCGCCGGGTGTCCTATTCGTATCAACTCCGCAGGCTTGTATTTATCACCAAGTCTTTCCAATATGGTGTCAACTGATATATTTGATGGACCGCAAACTAGTACTTTTTCTTCACGTTCGGTCAATTGTTGTATCAATTCAATCAAGGTCATTGTCTTTCCAGTACCCGGAGGCCCAAATATTATAGAAATGTTTGATTTGTTAATAGCAAAGTCAATAGCTCTCTTTTGTGAATCATTTAAACCTTGGTTAAAAAAATTTATTGGTTGAGCATTATCGAAAAAGTTAACTTTACTCTCTCCCAATAATATTCGGTGTATTTCATTCTTTTGAGATTCCTTTAGCTCACCCACTTTGTTCATGGTAGATATCATTCTCTTATAAGTCACGGAATTTGCCAATTTCACGATCCATAACCTCGCCAGATCATTTGTGTTGTTATAATAACTAAGAATTTTATCATCACTTGTTGATTCATCCACAGAAACAGTAATCACTTTATTTGTCACTTTTGCAACCACAGCCTCGAGGAACTCATCTTCTTCCTCTGTGTCCTTCTCCTTCTCCTTTCCTTTCCCTTTCCCTTTATCAGCTCCCTTTTTCAACTTTTTCTGAGATTTAGCCATTTTTGAAATCTTTACAATATCCCCAGTCTTCATTGTGCTCGTGGACAACTCCCCATCGGACACGGCATTATCTACTTGTAGTTCTAGTATAGTTTTGCCTCCTATACCGGTTCTAATATTTACAAGGTTCAAGTTGATTAACGCAAGACCTAATTGGGCCAATTTTTTGGGCGAGAATGCATTGATATACAAATTTGTTTGAGCAATGTCTTCCTCTTGTTCTTTTCTTATGGCATCGTTGAATTTCTCAAATAAGCTCATGTTGAAGGGTATAATAGAGATATAGTTTTTTGTATTGAAAAGCGATATCTAAAAAATCAACCTTTATTTTTTTGTCTCTCTGTTTTTCATTTTCGCCTTAAAGCGCTTTCATCACTTGTGGAGTAGCGTTGATCAACTGGTAAACTCGAACAAGGCCAACTTTTCATCAATGAGGGTCTAATCCAATTATGTTTACGGCAGATATGTAGCATACTCAATACCATAACCCCCCCTTCAATACTTTCTCTCCCCCCTCTTTTTTTTTTATCAGCAGATTACAGTACCTTTGTTCCTAAACTCAGGGCATTTCCCTATTTTCTTTGAAAATCATTGATATCCCTCCCAGTCAGCTTTTTCAAAAATTCAGCACCTTCTCTTTTCACATTATCCAAATATAAGTTCAGTTGTTTAAAATATCCCGTCATCTTCAATGCTATAACAACTTTATCGTAACACAATTCACCAAACGACAAATAATTACCAAACCAACGACGTATATCGATACTACTGAAATGCAGAGTATCAAATTGTAATCCCGTGTTCCGATGAATACCCGCTAAGATTATTGAAATTAGTACGAGATCAATCGAATAGTGAGTTAATTTACCTAACTATTTTCAATTAAGCAAGCCATAAAGTAAAGGAGGAAAATTTTTTAAAAAGGCCGCCGAACTTGGTTAGTATCAATCTCTTGTAGTTCAAGAGGAGGCGGAAAATAATAAACATACCGACATGTCACTCTACAAGCTCCTGGCTCAATGGTGAATTCAATATCAAGACACCCTCGAGAGAATTGAAAAACGTATATTATATATACTCCTTTTTCTTTAAATCAAGATAAGAAAAATGAAAGCGCGAGTCACGTGACTCAAGACCTGGTTTCATCGATTTTGTTGTTTCTCCTCCTCCTCCTCCTCCTGCAATATTCAAAGCACAATCGTTGATGGAGAAGTGTCTCTATCAATAATGGATTATTTAGATTGACTAACTCATCTATTTAAGTCCCTAAGATATAGAGGCATGTAATCTTTTCAAACCGTTTTTCAAATCACCACCAGTCCATTTTTGAACACGCTGACTTTGACTAACACTGATTTCGATTCTACACAATACTGCAAGAATATCATTTTTAATCTGTTGATCGAAAATTTGCACTTCATCATCATCACCACCATTACCGTTACCACTCTGATTTAAATCGTCAATAATTAAAGCCAAGTTACTGAGCATGCCGAACCTTGTAATCAATAAATCACAACCTTGATCAATTTGTTGAATCTTATAAATGAATAACAATATAGCAGTCTTCAATTTCATATTAAGATACTTCAAATTAAGTGTATTCAAAATTGTTTCAATCTGTACAATTTTCAATATGAATAGATCTGAAATTGTGTTTGTACCTTGAGTGATTTTCTCAATCATCCAATTCAATTCTCTATAGTAGTACTCACTACCTTCCGCTTGTGGGTGGGTTATCAAATTCCATAATGGTAATTCTTTCGGTGTGAGCCTTGGATGAGAAAGAACGTACCTGTATACTTTCTCATAGAGAAAGTGTCCAGGATTAGCCAAAATAGGAACAAATTGAGAATAAACAAACCAAATTAATCCACATGGCCTATATTGATGAGCTGTCTCTGTTTCTATGGTGGTGCTACTGCTATGATACGTGGACAAAGTAAATAATATCGAAGAAAGAAAAACTTTCATCAAATTCTTATCTTTAAATTGGTGATTAATTTCGTCATCTATTGAAGTTATGATTTTGTTTAATATGATTTTGGACACCGATAAGTTTTTCTCATTTGCAAGATCTGCAATAAGAAATTGTAATAATCCAGAGTCCACTAAATTTTTAATATTAAATGCATAAGTAATGGTTGCATCTTCTTCCCTCTTTTTACACTTCAACAACTCTTCGTTGTTTAGGATTATCATTAAAAGAAATTCAGCATCATAAGCAGGTTTCTCAACGGAAACAAGGGAATTGCTCAATTCCATTTCTTGAATGGTTTTCCATGTCTCTACTCTTGCGCTTTGAGGCTTACTTAGATCGAGCAGCATGCTTTGTTGCACACTGTTTAAAGTGTTTTCAATTATACTTTTGCTCAACTTCACCGTGAATTGACCATTTGTCTTTGTCACAAGTTTGTCCAATTCAGTTGTTGACCCTCCCTCCTCTTGCAAAAATACCCAATTGGAAACTTTACTTATCCAAGAAACTGCCAATTTGCCTTCCATTTTTTGAAGAATGAATTTCAACATACAATCCTCAGCTCTGTTCAACCCTTGATACTTTTCCAATATGATATCCAAATTGGTCAAATTGGATAGTTTCAGATGATCGAAATTGTAAAGTAGGAAAATTATTACAACGCAATAATACCGCGTCTTTACACTATCCTTATTTGGTAACTCCTCTAAACTGAATGTGTTTAATGCAATTTGGAAAATTTTTAGAAAATCAATTTTATTCTTTGGAGCACACAAAATTAATTTGATAATGTATTGTAAGTATATTTCACTTGCAACCCATTTGGATTCAAGAATAGCTTCCAATTGTGTATTTAGTATATTTGTACCAACAACGGACCAGATATTAGAGCCAAAGAAATATTCACCCATGCTAATTAAAAAGGAATTAAAAGTCTCTGACATTGAGTCCAGTTCGGTGAATTTCTTTGTTATATAAAGCATGCACTTATTTAACCAAGTTTTGACCTGCTTGTCAAGAAATTTTTTGGAAATAAACTGAATAAACTGGGGGTTTAAAGTATGTTTGAACGGGATAGATTCTAAAACATGGCCCACTAGCTCTTGGTCAATATCTGTTTCTGATAATAAGATAATCAATATGCAAGACCATTGAGATCCATCCAAACTTTGCAAATTGAGTTTGTTTTTAATAATGTCCAAACTATGTTTTAAATACGCCAGGGGTATTTCCATGCCTTCTTGAATCATTGAAGATGAAATCAACAACCTTAAGCTATAATTATCATCATCATCATCAGAGTTTGCAAATTCTTTATCAATTAAATCAATTGCTACGGTTTTCCATTTCTTGATCAAGGTAGGCAATAGGAAATAAAAATTTGGTTGTTTGCTAATCTTATCAACTAACAAGCCCAATTGTGTTTGATCAAGCACAATTAAATCCTTATCAATTAGATCAATTAGTAAAGAGTCTCTTTCTCCCATTTCAAATAGCCTCCAAAATTGATCAATACTGAGTGGTAACTGCTTCTTTACAGCATGAGGTATCATAGCTTTGAAAATAGCTTCGTTTGTGTTTGATTTGTTTAACAAATCAGATACTTGATCATCGTCTTCAATTGTCCAAATAAATGGAACAAAACTTTCATCTCCAATCAACAAATTTTTCACTACAAACTGACTGAATTGGGTGGTCACAGCATGTGGAAGATTCTGCAATATCTCATTGTAAATTAGTAATGCCATTTTGGCATTCTCATTATTACTCTTACACCTTTCAAATAATGGAGTCCAAATCAAATCAGAAACAAAGTAATTTATCGCATCTTTATCCAAACTGGTTAAAAAATTCCAAATCTTGCTGAATAAAATCGAGATTAATTGCTGTGCCGGTGTAGTCTTATCGATAACCATATGGATCAAGCTTAAACAAGCAACATAATCTAGATTTGATGAAATTATTTTCTTTTCTAAAATCAAGGGTGATTGAATCAACTGATCTGTTGATAATTTATAAATAATTTCCAAAAACGACGAATCCTTATCAACTGGAGAACTTTGACTACCAAAGTCAACAAAGTCGTCAATTGATAAATTGGCGTCAACTTCCTCAAGTAATAATTTCACTGCTGATTTTGAAGCACCAAATATAACCAAATACTTGGCAAATGATGATAACCAGTTCAAATATGCCCCGCGTTCATTAGTATTTACTCCTTCTTCTTCTTTTTTGTTGATTAAATATTTAAACTGTTCAACGAGTGCTACTACAAATATACTTGTATCTTCAAACTTTTCACGTGATGCATCAAGATACTTGTATGGAGTGCGTACACATCTCGATATAGTTTCATCCAACATATTCCAAAACTCTTGATCCATTTCTGACTTTGATTCAACCGAGTATATCAAGGCCATAATAGGAGTAACTAATAATTTTTCATTAAAAAACATCTTTTCTTCACTTAACTTGTTTAGTAAAGTGTAAATCTTTTGAACGAAATTAGATGACGAGATATTGGAACTTGATGCTAGCTTTAAAAGCAATGTATAAAAAGAATTAGCATTAGCATTAGAATTAGAATCAGAATTAGATTGACCATTGCTGATTTTATTCCACCATTTGAAATCTTGATTTTGTAAATTCATGTAAAGGTCAAGTACAATCAAATCAAAGCTCTTCAAATTTTGCAATTTCTTCTCAATGATATGCGAGATTCCCGTTGAAACTAGTTTCTGTAACGAGCTTTTATTTGCTAATAATGGCATTAACGAATCATACTTGCTAATCACAGTTAAAGCAGTAAGTTGACTTATTTTGGAATCCAAAGTCAAAACTTGCGTAATAATGGAAATATCAGGAAGCTTGTCAAATACAATATCTATCAATTCTTGTTTTGAAACATTAACAATTTGCAAAACTTTTTCCAACTTGAGAAGCATATAAAGGATCAACTGTAAAGTTAATTGAACAATTAATTTTTTTTTAGCTTGCAAACCCTTGACCAATGCGCTTTTCAGTAGGGGTGCCAAATTAATACTTTGTGCAATAAGTTTAGCATCATACTTGGAAAATTCCAGATTATTGGATTCGGAAAATTTTGTAATTGGTGTTGGTATTGGTATCTGCAAAATGTTTGTGTATAGTAAAGTGTGCGAGATCCACCATGACGTCAATGAAGGATCATGATACCCACCGCCGTGTTGAACTATATACTCCATATATGGTGCAACTAGTTCCTGACAACTGGACAAAACCCTAACAATGAATTGTAATTGTTGATTTGAGTCTGTGGGTTTCAAGCTTGTTAGCAATGTATAAATCAATTTATTGGCAACTTTAAAAGTTTTATAATTGACTTCGATAATGACACCCAAACTTGACTCTTTATTCCAAAACTTGTCATTTGGAAAAATTATACCCAGTTTAAAATCCATTGTTAGTTTATTCATAAACTCTATAAAATAGCCATCTTTAATGGAATTGAATAATCCATTCACTTTAAACATGAAATTGTCATTTAAAATCTTGCACTTTTCTGATTTTTTGAAATTCAATTCGTCAAGAACATGCTTATTGAGAAATTCAATCAAATTGTGAATCGAGTCTAAAGTGTCGTATTGCAAATATTTCCATATATTTCTGACAATCTTTGGATGATTAATCAACAAATCGAGTCGATGCAAAGACAGGACGTTTGAGCATAAAGATATCCAAAATTTGATAAAATTACTGCGAATTGAAAACAAATCATTTACTTCTCCTTGTTCGATTTCTATTTTACTGGGTGTAACTAATTTGGGTAGTACGGCAAGTGATAAATCAAAGTTGTTTAAAAAGGTCTCAACTAGTGCTGGATCGTACTTGATGATATTGTCTAATAATCTGATATTTGGGTTTACCAAGGATGGTTTCAAGCTGCTCAATGCACGATAAATGGTTGTTGTATAGCTGGTTAAGAAAACCTGCAATGCAGCAACGATTTTCTGTTGCAGCAAATGAAATAGCAACTTGTTTTCATTTATGATGCTGATCAACGAGCTCACCTGGTTGGTTATAGCAACAAGCTCCTTATGATTGTTTGTCGCTGCATAGTACGACCATATAGAAAAAAGCTTACCTAAATAATCTTTTTCAACAAATGAAACCACTTGCTGAATATCAACTTCTCCTGAAAGACAAGTCAAGACATTGCTGAGTTCCTGAATCACGTGATAATCCACATTGATCGAAGGAGACGCCAAGACTCTACTACTAGTTCTTCTTCTTCTTTTAACCTGCACTTGCTTTGAATCTTGCAAGGTTGAATCGTCTACCATAAAGTTGGCTGCCATTTTTTATATTCGGTTTTTAGCAACACTTTTTATACTGATTTTTTTTTCCTTAACTTAAGAGAGAAGAGGGATGAGATTGAAAAAAATGCGCTACCCAATGCTTTGTCACATGAAAGCACTACAACAATTTGGTTGCAAAACAACATTAGCAAAAAGGAGGGGTTTTATGGTCATACTAATACAGTTTTTGACAGAGCTTTAAAGTTGTGCAAGTAGGAAAAAGAAATGATCTTGTTAGAAAGAGGGGAACCAGATTGATGTAAATTACTTACAGAACTAGATTCATATAGATTGTTTACAGAACTAGATTGATGTAGATTGTTTACAGAACTAGATTGATGTAGATTGTTTACAGAACTAGAGTTATTTGTAGATTATTTACAGAACTAGGTTGATGTAGATCGTTTACAGAACTAGATTGATTTATATGCAACCGATAATAGCATCTTGTTGGTTTGTAGAATTTTGTAGTATCTTGTGGTGTCTTGATTGAGTAAATTAAGTAAGGGGCACTTTATATTTTTCTTTGTGTTGTAGATCTACTTTGAAAAAAAAAAAAAAAGGGGAGATTCAGAAATTCTTTTTTCTTCAAGATCCAAGAATGTTTTCTAAAATAGTGAAAAGAGAGGGAGAGAGGAAGTGGCGGTTTGACCTCATCAAAAAAACAGAAAATTCTTATGTCAAACCCTCTAACCCACTTTGTTTTCTGTCTCTCTGTTTCAAGATGTATTAATATCCCAAGTATAGGTTGGTTGTCATAGGTGTGTTTACAACACTTGTGAGGTGTAATAAACTCACGTGAAACAAAAGTCAAGAAAAAAGATGGGGAATCAGTCAAAAAGGCAAGTGGGGTAAAAAGTTAAAAAAAACACACACGGTTGTTGTTGCCAAAGTAGTCAACAGAGTATCAGAAATAACAATAGACAACAACGGCAATAATACCGACACTATCAAGCAGAGCTAGAACTAGGGAGTGGCAGCTAGTCATAGCTGCCACTCCCGTGTGATCTCCTCTCTTTCCGAATTCTCTTTTCTTTCACTCTTTACTTTCATTCTTCTCTTTCCTTTCACTTATTTCTTCACTTTCATTCACTTTCATTCACTTTCATTCACTTTCATTCACTTTCATTCACTTTCATTCACTTTCATTTACTTTCATTCACTTTCATTCTTCTCTTTTCCTCCCCCTTTCTTCCATTGCCTCTGCATTATCAGTTTCTACTGTTTTTCGTTTTCTTCCCCTATATCTGCTTCAACAATACACTGACAATAATAAGCAGACAATACGAAAAGGTATACTGCGAATAATTATCAATGATACAAGGTGTTTCTCCACTATCTCGCTTTGCTCAATAGTGTCGAACAAGTTGCAATTAAAGAGATTTTTTTTTCCCACCTACAAGATGCCCTGAAACAAAGAGTATATACTCACTACTTGACAAAATTGAAATTCCATCTATTATGTTTCTGAGACAAGTACAAGCTGACCCCAGCTTAAGACTGAGAAACAATCAACAAAACAAGGTGCTTTTCAAGTTTTGTTCCTTGATAATAAAAACTGTCCATTTGTAAATATGACGTCATTGAATATTAGTAATAATAGTAGATAGTTAGCGAGAAAAAGGGTAGAGTAGTGTACCTTGTTACATGTTCCCAAGTGAAATGCAACTACTCTATGCTAGTCAATTATTCCCCCTTCTATTTACTTACTAGTTGTTTACTAATTCACACTACCTTTTCCCTTTTGGGCTTCTTCTGACTAAAAAGTAGTGCACTTGTGCTACATAAAAGTAAAGTTGTTTCCCCTCAGATGAACTAAAAATAATGCACAAACGAAAACAGATATTCTATGTATGTGCAGATTTATAAGTGGAAAAAAAAAAAAACAAAAAAAAAAAAACAACATCTAAACTAACAAAAATAGGATGCTCTGGTAACTAAACCGGACTCTATATGGCTCATTGGTGGAAAACTACATAATTAACAACAGATAAGTATTTCTATATGCTTGGTTATTATCTTGCTATATATACCGAATCAACAACCCCGTCAAAGCTTTTTTAGAAATAGATTCTTTGTTCTTGTTATTACACTTACTTTCAGTTATAAACCTAGGAAATCATTATTTCGAGAAAGAATATTCGTTACAAACGGATTTGATCCATGTTTAATTGACCAAGAAGTTATCCCGCCCCCCCTCCAATTCATTTAACAAATAACTATAGCTACTGATTTCAAAACCAACAGATTACTATATCCATTATGTCAATAGTTGATGTATGTATTTCAACCTCTATTTCCAATCTTTTTTTTTTTGTTTTTTTTTTTTTTTTGTGCCAATTCGGATATTTGTCATTATTAGTTGAATCTCCAAATATAAGAAGAAACTATCTATTTGTATTGCAGAAAAGGTTTTAGTTAAGAAGAGTTCCGGTTCGGAAGTTAACTTGAAAAACACTCAAATCTGCTCATCCTGGATTGCAAGATTCTTACCAATATGGCGCTTCGGTTCCCCTAAGCTAAGCATTATACAATTGCACTACTTTTTTTTTTCCCATAACAAACAGGTCATTTGATAATAGAGACATGTTACATATCACAAAAAAGTGGAAAGATTAAGGCACAATACATATATAACTATAAGTTATATGATGCATTGTGAATGCACTTTCGAGTGCAGCTTCAAAATCAGTTATAAAACAATTGTGCCACTTGGTGATTACTCGATTAGGCACAACTCAATCAACTTTGCCAAAAGCCAATAAAATAGTTCTTTGAAGCTAACGAGAGATCAAACCTTTTTTAATTTTTCCTGTATACGATTCCGATTTTTTTTTTTTTTTAAAGTGGTCAAGCAAGATATGATAAGAGATTTTATTTTTGGTTTGTGCCACTCCCCTTCGATTCGATTTCCCGCATCCGAGCATTTTACACGACTTTTTTTGTTTTTTTGTTTGCCTCACTAAACTGCACTACCAACTGTACAGTGTGCATGCTTTAAGACAAACATAAGCTTGCTGGGTTACGCTTGCTGAGCTATTTAACCATAGCGTATGCACTTAGCATATGCTAAGTGCATATGTTATGTTAGGTAACATGCATTACCAATTTTTTCGATATTGGATGTTGATCTGAAAAGGGAAAGTTGGACAAGTTTGAGTCTGGTAAGATTTGAGTTTTATTATGCATTAGTAGTGGCCCATAATTGCACATATTCGCATATTCGCATATTCGTTTTACTCCCCCCACTCACTTACCCACCCATTGACCCACTCACCTACGCAACAAGTGCGCCATATTGCAAAAATTTTTTTTTCATCGTTCTAACAGAAAGTCGAGTTGATTGACATTAGATACATAGCATGATGTTTCTATTTGGTTCAGCTGTTTGTTTCTTTTTTTTTTTTTACTTGGATTTTCTTTTATAAAAAGAAGGTTCCTTTTATCAAATGCAAACTGGAGGAGGGGCTCGCTATCTAAATGACACTTGAACTGGTACGAGAATTTCACTCAAGTATTTACTAACAACTTTGTCATTCTAGAATTTCAAGAAACTATTTAATACAAATTATCCCACAACTTCGGTTTCAAAAACAACTGTTACTACAACACATTCCAAGTTGAAACAAAGTAGCAGCTTATCTGCACATTATTCGTCACCAAACTTGACCTGTTTTGCTGAAGGAGAAGCAAAAGCAAAAGAAGCAAAGGAAGAAGAAGAAGGGTGGCAGAAGGAGAAAGGAATAGTAGTATCAAATGCCAATACAAACCATTCTATAATGAACGTCTCAACATCACCAAAAACAATAGCTACGGCTACAGCTACAGCTACAGCTACGGCTACAAAAGCGAAAACCATTTCCAAAGATGAAACTCTAAAAAGAGACACCTGCCTATCAACATCATTCACGTTTGATACCTCGTTAAACCATTTGTATCCTGAACTACCCTCCAATTTTAAACTACTTGGTGTTCTCGGAGAAGGTGCATTTTCAACTGTTTACAAGGCTATTGATTCAAACAACAACACACCTGTTGCGATCAAAATCATTAGCAAAGCACATTTGTCCCCCAAGCAGTTTCTCAATATAAGGAATGAAATCAAAATCATGAAAAGAGTCCATCATCCTAATATATTACAACTACTTGACTCCTTTGACACTGAGAATTATTGTTTTCTCATATTAGAGTACTGTAATGGTGGAGAAATATTCAATAAAATCATTGAATATACATATTTCTCGGAACAGTTATCACGTCATGTGTTTCAGCAATTGCTATCGGCTATCGAAAACTTGCACAGATTAAATATTGTCCATCGTGATATCAAACCGGAAAACTTGCTATTCAAGAGAATACCTTACTATCCCAGATCTACTGAAGAATATCGGAAGCATTTGCGTAAATCCGATGACGATTCAAAGGTAGATGAAGGAGAATTTAAACCACATATAGGAGGGGGTACAATTGGAATGATTAAATTGGCCGATTTTGGTCTTGCCAAGCAATTGGTTGATGACTATGATCAGTCCAATGTTGCACTAAAAACACCATGTGGTACAGCAGGTTATACTGCTCCAGAAGTCATTACATGTAATTCCAAAAATTGTTACCTGAGCTTTAACTGCTTGAAAAAATCCAAGAATCATTATTCAAGAGCGGTAGATATTTGGTCTTTGGGTTGTTTCCTATATACTATAATGTGTGGATTCCCACCGTTTTACGATGATGAAACAAATGATGTGACAATGAAGATCATAAATGGTGATTTTGTCTTTTTACAACCTTGGTGGGATGAGATCAGTGATGATGCCAAGGATCTAATTTCCAAAATGTTGAATGTTGATCCTGAAAAGAGAATTACAATTGAAGAGATTTGGCAACATCCTTGGGTTAAGGGAGGTGAAGATTGTAGCAACAACAACAACAGCAGCAGCAGCATCAAAAATAACAACGGCGGAATACATGTAAATTCTGTTTCAGAATCGAGCAATTATTTTCAACAAGCTTACGAAGTTTGTAACATTGAAGATATTAACGATACAGTAGAAGGATTAGCTGTCACTTCTGTGTATAAACAACCAGCAGTGTTATCACCTCGTGCTAGAGCTATCAAAACCGTGTTTGATAACCCAGCTAGGTTAGGTAGTAGAAAATTCGATGAGACTTCGTCCCAATTTATTGAAAGTATAAATGAAGAAGAAGACGATGATGAAGAAGATGAAGATGAAGATGAAGAAGAAGAAGAAGAAGAAGAAGAAGATGATGATGATGACGGAGTGGTGCAGCAGAGTAAAATGCAAATTGGTAATGGCTCTGCTCATTCTCAGCATGGTGAATATGTTCGTACTCCATATCTTACTCAACTCAATTTCAAGAACGTGTTCAATATAGATAGATCACAGATTGACATTGATGCAAATAAAGAGGAAGAGGAAGATGAAGATGATTTTGCTGAGGAAATCTCTGAGTTGGACGATGAAATTGCTAGCTTACAATTAACCCCTCGAATGATTACAAAATGCAAAAGTATCACTTCTAGTAACACTAATACTAATACCACCACCACTACTACTACCAGTGCACTGCTTGCAGCATCCAAGATTTTCCAAGATGAAATAGCAGCTGAAGCTGGGGAGGATGATTACTCAACGACCAATTCAAATCTGGATAATGAAATTACTGAATATCAAACTAGATCGTCATCAATTATCTCAGGAATAAATGGAGATTACAAATTTACCATGAATATGAATGATTCTAATTTATTAGCTAGACGGAAATCATCAGTAAAAAGAAATGGTGGATCGATTGGTTGTAATTCAAATATAAGCATACATACGGTTGAAGAAGCCGAAGGATTAGAAAAGAAGTAAATAGGAAAGAAAAGGGAGAAAAAAAAAGAAGAAGAAAACAAAAGGTATAGAAAATGCGTGGTTCTCACAACGATATATTTACTTGGTGGTTTTTTGTATATTTTATTTTCATTGGGATGGTAGAGCATTATTTTGATCTACTTTTTTAAGGCATTTTTGGGTTGGCACTATAAATTTACTAGACAGGTTCTCATTTTTTTTAAAATAAATACAAGGATTTTCAATTGTTGTGATTCATTTGTGCTTGAGAAACACACAATTGTAGAATAACAATCCCCTGCCGCTCGGGAGGGGCAGATGGATGCGCGCACCGCCATCATCTATTATGCAGGTAAACGATGCGCCACCCCTCGCAATTACCATCTGCATTTGGAGCATGCTCTTTCCATCTCTTCCCACCTTCTCTTTTATTCTCTGTTTGGTTTTACATCAGCACTTTCCACTTGATTCCCTTCATCCTCAGCCGGAATCAATGCACCCTCTTTCTCCAAAAACTCCGCCAACTCACCGCTTTGAGCCATACTCAAAACAATGTCACATCCACCAACAAATTCACCGTTAACATAAAGTTGAGGAATAGTAGGCCATGAACTATATTCCTTTATCCCATCTCTCAACTCAGGATCCTCCAACACATTATAAGCAGCGAATTTTGAAGGATCAACTCCTTGTTGGCCCAAGGTTTGAATAGTTGCTCTTGAAAACCCACATTGAGGAAACTCGGGTGTTCCTTTCATGAAAAGAACTACAGGCGAGGCATTTATAGCTTGGGTTATTGCATCTCTTATTTCTGTTGATATGAACCGGGTTTGAGTAATAGTTGGAGTCTTTGAAATTTTGGCGTTAGTAAAAGGAGCTAAAAAATGGATATCGTAAGTACTTACTAGCCTTGGTGTTGTTCTAGGTAAAATTCTCGCATTCACAAATGCTTTTTTAAACATTCTTTAACGTGCAAGAGGGACCCCTGTGGAAATTCTAGACTTGGTTAAAGCACCCTTTTGGTCTTTTTGATATCTCAACTGGTTTGAATCTTCTTTTTCTTTTTTACCAAAAGTCGTGTATATTTGCTGCACATGTGTAATCAGTATTGAATGGGTTTTGATTGCTTCGACTTGGGAATTGGAAGACAGGTGGGGGGAACAAGGTAAGGAATAGAGATGTAATTAGAAGTACAACTATGAGACGGTATAATCAAGAGTACAACTATGAGACGGTATAATCAAGAGTACAACTATGAGACGGTATAATCAAGAGTACAACTATGAGACGGTATAATCAAGAGTACAACTATGAGACGGTATAATCAAGAGTACAACTATGAGACGGTATAGTCAAGAGTACAACTATGAGACGGTAGAATTGGGAGTAGATAGTCTCGATAGTGTCGCTTCTCTGACCCACCTCCTCCTTCGATATACATCCCCTATATCATATACCCATTTCTCATTCTCATCAGCTATCACCACATCCTGCAAAAGATTCTCTTCAATCCACTGTACTTGGATGTCTAGCACCCACTGCGGTTGCACATAGATGTACCCAAGTGGCGGCTTGATCTCTTTTAAAGAGTCGCATTTATGAAGTTTCTGACATTTGCGTGATACTGTGTTTGTAGTAAAGAAATCATCAGAAAACCCTAGAGGCACCCACACTTTTAGTGCTGGGTCCCATTTTTGCAACTCATAAATCTCAACAAGAGAAGCAGCGGGTACCACTGCTTCCTCGACCAAAAGGGATACCAATGTATCCTCCACCCTCTTAAGAGTACTCTGCAGTGCTGCCCTTACCTCTTCATTGTATATCCACTTGAGAAGCTTGCTCCTCAAGTGTGGATGCATCCCGATAATGAACAACCAGACTAAACACACTAATGATAATTGTACAATCCAGAAATGGTTCACCAATATTGGCACCAATATGGGAACAGTGGTGAGATTCACCACTGCTACCAAAACACATCCAATTAACACTAGTGAAGATATGTCCTCCCTTTTAAAGTACAAGTAATCTGAGAATAATTTAAGGTGAATATCATATAGCCAGATGTGGATCTGCATAAAGTTCTGAGTATCTGTTAGGTTCATAAAGAACTCCTTGCTGAATAAAGGAACTGGTCTGGGGATAGAATAACTATTTATAGGAGTCTCTGAAATGATGTTGTCCAGTTTGTAGATAATTAAGTAGTGTGGAATCAATGTGTTGGTGCATACCAACACAAATGGGGCCACAGTCAAGAGCACAGGGTTTAAGATGATATGTGTGATGATAAGTGTAACTCCTAAAGTAAAGAACATATCCTGCCAAGACACATACTTTATAACATTGTTGATAAATATGTAGATATGAGAGTTCCTTTGGTGGAGCAAGTTTGAGTTTCTCTGCATAACTTGAAAAGATAGTGATCTCCTAGACATCATCATCGTAGCTCTGTCACCCAAGTCATCACCCTCATCGGGTTGCCCCATTGAAAATACATAGTCCATACCATATAGCATACCATATAGCACATAAATATATGTGCTTTATAAGTGCTAACTGATAAGTGCAAAGTGCTATATATAAGAATATTTTTACATATTCATATATAATTATTTTTTATTTATTTTTGTCAGTGTCATTGACAGTCAGTGCTCCACTGGGGAGCAAAGCGAGCTCCACTATCGAGCAAAGCGAGCCCCACTATCGAGCAAAGCGAGATAGTGTTATAACAAGCTAGTCATTGCTGCTCCATTAGGGAGCAAAGCGAGCTCCACTATCGAGCAAAGCGAGATAGTGTTATAACAAGCTAGTCATTGCTGCTCCACTAGGGAGCAAAGCGAGCTATTTTCGCTAGTCAGTGCAGCTAGTCAGTGTAGCTAATCAGTGCTGCTCCACTATCTCGCTTCGCTCGACAGTGTCGCTATACACACGGGTTTAAATACTCTAAAGCAACTAAGTTAGTAACAGCTCCAGAGCAGTCAGTGCTGCCCCACTAGCTCGCTTCGCTGCTTGGTGTTGGTACCAGGTGTTGCTCCACTGGCTCGCTTTGTTCCTTAGTGTTGCCCTGTACTTAGCTAGGGATCTGCTCTTCCTGTTGGTCCTCTGTGGATACTCGGCAGCTTCAAGTAATGATCTATCTTGACATACTGCTCAGTTTCAAACACAACTATGAAACGGTACAATTAAGAGTACAACTATGAGACGGTATAGTCAAGAGTACAACTATGAAACGGTAGAATTACGAGTTTGGAAGAGATGAAAAGCAAAGTTGAGGACAAGGCCTATTTTTCTTTTTCTGGACAGCGTTGAAGGTATTTGAACAAACAAAATATGGTTACCATAGTATTCAGCTTTACGAAAAGCTGGAATCCCCTTTTTCTTTTTAAAAAGAGAAAACAAGGCCTTTCTTTTTTCCCAAGGTAAAGAAAATTAGAGACTCTACTGAAAAGGTAGGTTAAAATAACAAAGTACCACTTACACCTCTTCAACGAAATCTTTTCCTTTACTTATTACTTACACCTCTTCAACGAAATCTTTTCCTTTACTTATTACTTACACTTCTTCAACAAAATCTTTTCCTTTACCAAGTGATCTTTGTTCATAAAGTTGTTTCTTTGCTTACTAAACTTTCTTTTCAGGTATATCAAATTTTCTCTCCTGCAACAATTAAGGTAGCGTGCCAGAATACGAGCGTTACAAACAATAGAGTACATTTTATTTTCTTTTTATTTTTCGCAGCCGTTCTCAAGTAGATATAAAAAAACATACCCATTGATTTCACAACTAGTTTTTAAAAAACTCTTTATCCACTGCTCTTTTCTCTTTTTCTTTTCCCCCTTAGAGCATAGCATACTTGAGAAAAGCTTCGTTACTACCACATTAAATAATAAAAAATGCATCAATTATCTTCAGTCTTATTACCACTTGTGGTTCTTACTACAAACTTGTTTCCAACAATCAAAGGTTATTATGTTCCTGCATCAGGTGAAGATTGGACCAACTACAAGCCAAGTTGCGATTTCTTACCTGGAAGTCTCAAGACATTACCTTTTTCATTTGGAATAGTTGTGAATCCCTATATTGTTGACGAGGACGGGGATTTAAAGGAACCCAAGATTAGTTCAATTGCAAGAAGTTTAACTACAACAGTTGTAACTAGTTTTGTTACACCAGCACCAAAGCCAACAAAGACAAAGGATATCATTTTACAAATCCAAGATGGACAAGTTCAAAAGGTAAATGAGGAGTTGTATGACGAGAATTGTCCTGACGATAAAGAAAAACTCAAAGGTGAGAAAAAGAAACCTATTAAGAATAAAGATGATAATTTTATTGACGAAGGGGGTTTGTTAAAGAGAGACAATATTGAAGATGAATCGTCATTGGCAGAGTCAGAGAAACCAAACACCGAGACAGTTGACGAAGTTTACGAAAAGGAACGTAAAAGCGGTAAAAGCCGTAGTGGTAAACATGGTAAAAAACATCGCGGAGATCGTGCTCATAATAAAAAGCATCGTGAACATAACAAGAAATGGAAAGGAGACCAATCATCAGATGATGAAGACTCTGAAGAAGCAGGAAAGGATGAAGAAAAAGAAGATGATGGAGAAACTTCCGATGAATTTGTATCACCTGTTTACTCCGTTGCCTGCTATACCAATTCCACTTTAAGAATGACTTTGAAAGATTCAGTCTTGAGAGACTCTGACAGTAGAATCGGATGTATTGTTTCTGGTCACCAGTTCCAATTCGATGGCCCTGTTCCACAACATGGTGCCGTTTTCGCTGCAGGTTGGTCAGTCACAAAAGATGGACAATTAGCTTTAGGTAACTCTACCAAATTCTATCAATGTGCTTCTGGTCATTTCTACAATTTATATGACCAACCAATTGCTTTCCAATGTCACCCAGTCACTTTGGATGTGGTTGAATTAATTGAATGCTAAGGAAGAGGCGGGTAAAACAATAAAAAAACAACAACCCATCTTTACCACCACCATAACCATCACAACCACAATTTCCTACTACCAGAGGACAAACTTCATCCATTTTTTTTTTTTTTTCGATATTCTTTTTTTATGTTTTCCCCGTTTTATTTTGTTTTATTGCTTTTGGTTGATGGGATTCTATTTTTTTTTTTTTTTTTTCATTTTGAGCATCTTCCCTCATCCAACATATGGTCATTTACCTTACATCCACATTGCCTCTAACCTACTGCATTTTTTTGGCTTCTTATTCTGGTAAAAAAAAAATATACATAAATTTCTCTAGAACTGAAATGTAGGAACTTTGTTTTGCTTGAGTTGAACTAAAAGGGACATATATACTATATAATGATTCATCTCTCCTTTAATACCATTAGGTAGCACATTTATCAAGCTAAGCTAGTGGATCAAAAAAGCTTTGTAGTCTTGTTCCCCAAAATAAACGCATACCCATTGTACTTCCATTTACATAATCACCAGAGGCTCTTGCTTTACTAAACTTGAGATCGATTTCAGCTAAGCTTTTATACCAATCCTTCACTAATGTCCATATAATAATGGCATAGATTAATCCAACCAAGCTATCGATTCTCCAATGATGATCTAGATATATTTCGGCCCACCATTGTCCAATTACATTAACAAGACTCAAAAGTTTAAACCATGACCATCTTGAATAGTGGCATACAAAAAAGCAAATCAAAGAGGCAAATGCTGAGTGTAATGATGGGAAAGAAGCAAATTTGTGTGGGGTGGCATAGTAAATTGCCTTATGAAGCAAGAATGAAAATTTTTTGTCCTCTGAAGCTTGACCATCACTGTAAATCATATCAAATGTTGGTACCTTATTGTCGCCGTATAGTTTAATAAAACTAGGTGGCGCATTGGGGAAAACCAAATAGGTTAAGATCAATGCAAAATTCTGGAATCCCAAACATAAAGTCAACAATTGAAGCGCTCCTGGCGCATGCCATATATATAGCCAAAGTCCAGCAACTGGTGGCACAATAAAGTGGACGGGAACATGAAACACCCACGCGACGATATTTTTGGTCTTGTAAACTGGGTGTTTGAAATTGTAAACTATGTTCAAGATAAACCATGCCAATAATAGTAGTATTGCAGGCATTTTTCTCCAATAATCTTGTATTGTTGATTTGTCGCCAGATACAATCTGGGAGCCAAAGTAGTCGACATTTATTTTTGAGCTTAGTTCAAATATCTCCTCGTCAGGGATGATATAGTTGTTATTTATGTCACTTAAAGGAGATAATGTGGAGGAGCCAGTGGTTGAAGTAGACGGTCTCGAACTAATAGCAGACGATAATTCATCACCACAACCACCCCAACCGCCACTACAACCACCAACAACAGAGCCACTGGCGCCGCCACCACTACAATCACCAACAGCAGAGCCACTGGCGCCGCCACCACTACAACCACTAACAACAGAGCCACTGGCACGGCTAGTCAATACCGTGGAAATCTGCAAAGGTTTTAATTTGAATATCTGGTTCGAATGATGATGATGATGATGATGGTGAGGTAGTTTCAAACCATCGTCGATTCTATAGTGCACATGGTAAAGAATACACGAGCCAAGACATGTCAAAATTAACCCAGTTATTGACCCAACGGGCTGCTTCCAAACATCAAAAAAATAAGTATCAAACCGGTATAAAAACTTGTAAAAGATATGCTCAGGGCGAGGAATGTAATTCACCAAGGCGGTGAATAATATACACCCCATTACAAATGCAAAGTTTTTAAACCATTCCTTGCCAAATTCTTGTACCGTGCGTTCACTTAAAATTGCACTTGTTAACCTAAAAAGACAAAAATTGAAGATACTCGATATTTTAACTAGCGGCTGTAATATTCGACTCAAGATCCGTCTGAGTATGGGGTAGAATCTGCATACACCAACCACCGTGACTATTCGCTTAACCGATTTAAGTGCCATATTTGCCATTATCTATCTTCGCTTAATTATTAGATGGGTCTAAGATGTAATTGCAGGGCGGGTATTTGCATACAAAATCTAAAAATTTCATAAACGAAAAAAAAAAAAAAAAAAAAAAAAAAAAAAAAAAAAAAAAAAAAAAAAAAAAAAAGAAAAGAAAAAAAAACAATCAAAAATTAACTGGCAATTGCTTTTAATACATACAAAGTGGTTGGCAGGCACAGGATCTATCAGGTATGAAATTTTGGGAAAAACTGTAGAGCCAGATTTTGTGCTTGAACTTTGTATACTATAGTTATGTATGTTTTTTCTAGAGGTAACACAATTGGAAATACTAGATTGTCTCCTCTTTTTTTTTTTTCTTTCTCCTGCCCCCCTTCTTCTTCTCCGTTATTATTGATTATAGGAAAAAAACTAAAAATCTATACACTGTGGGTGAGATGGTGAGATGGTTATAATTAGATTTGAATTTTAGTGCGCAGTAATGAAGATATCCAAATTAGTTGATCACGTGGTTTTCCCTCAATCTAGAATAGAGATTGATAAAGGGAGCAAAGTGATAAATCTGGGAGAGACATGTTTGGTGCTTTTAGAAAATAAGAGATTGTTAGTGTCTGTTTTCCATAATGTAATGGTGGACGAGAGCACGACATTGGTGATATCTTGTGGGAAAGACAAGAGCCCACAATTGCAAGATAACAACATCAATTATTCTCTAGTAATTGCAGAAACTGTTTCTGATTTATTAAAAATACTAATAGGTATCCTCAAATTCACCAACCAAACTATATTGAATCTTCAAAACCCGCTAAAACTGTTAATCATTACCAATATATCTGTTTTCTACTGGAAATTGCAAATACTCAACGACCATAACTATGAAAACTTAGGTTTCGAGACATATACTCCGCAATTGAACCTATACCACAAACTTTCAATCTTGCTCAGGCAAATTACTAGAAAGTACCGTTGCTCGATAATAGTATTGAGCTATGATGCAACGTATGACCATGGCATCTTCCCCCCAATTGACTACTATCCAAAGCTGGATATTCAAAAATATAGCAAATTACCTCCTCCCTTTTTAGACTCCTTTACGCATATATGTCACAAGACAAGGGACGGTATTAAATCATTTAATAAAGAGCTGAATCGATGGCTTTAACAACCCCAAAATACCATTATCATCATTATTGTTCATTTTTTTTTCTTTCTTTTCTATTATTATATAAAAACGGGTAAACTTTCTCTCTCTCTCTCTCTCTCTCTCTCTACATAGCAGCCAAGTCACCAAACTTCTCCTTGTAACCAGGAACATTCCATTTACCATTCTTTACCATATATGTAACCTTGGCATCGACATCGGTAGCATTGGCAACATCGTCAACAGTCAATTGGTCAAATGGTCTAGCGCTTTCAATATCCTTCAAAGTAGCCTGTAATTGAGCAATCTCTTGAGTTACCGATTTTTCAGTCAATTTAGCATTTTCAATTGCCTTTTGTTCGTAAATTTCAATGTTTTTCAAATTTTTGGAAAGATCGAGCGTGACTGGTTTGAATGATGTAACAGCTTTTTCAATTTCATCAACAACCTTACTATTTTTCAATACTGATCTGTAGTGGTTAAAATCAATCTCAGTTGTTTGAGCTTGCAAATCTATATAATTTTTTTTAGCTTCATCGTATCTCTTTTTGAATGCCTGTAATGAAGCTGCTGTTGAGCCGGTTAATCCCAAACTCTTGATGATCTTGTTAAAATCAACTTTCTTAGCAACTTGTTGAGCAACAGCGGACATGACTTGTAAGGGAATAGATAGATATATATATATATATAAAGTTGGCAAACAAGATACCCCAAAATATATACCTGACTATCAACCTTTTTTTTTTTTTTTTTTTTCCAGCCAGTATTAATGTTGAGTGGCCCGCCGAAAAATTTATCAAGCTTAACCAATGAAATTTTACAAACAATTTTTGTAGAGATGTACACGACTAAATTAAGAGTCAAGGGGGCCCACGCCGATGGATACAGTGTTGGTGTTAACGAGATATGGGGCAAGGATTACATACAGATAGATTCTATAGGTACAACTAGTCTAATAAGGGAGCAACTATATGTGCAATCTGAAAAAAAAAAAAGAAAAAAATATGAACGGTGACTTTTTCCAGAGGAAAGTTCAATAAAGAAGAATTTGCAACATTCTTGAATTATCATCCTTGATTAATTACAAACTCCCATATGCATAAATCATTAGTTTCTTCCAGCTATGGTTCCATAAACAAACGAGAAGCTTTTTTTGTTTTCCAACTTATTTTTCGGTTGAGGTTTAGAAAACGCGAAGCCATTCCCACTGAAGAGAAAAATGATTTCGATTAAAAGGGTAAGGAATATTTTATTTCGGAGTTGAACCTAACGGGACAATTATTTTTCAACAATTGGAAAAAAAAACAACCAGGGCAGTCGGTGAGTAAAGGGTGATTTACCAAACAGTAGCGGGGTTCGGTATCAGTTTGGTATCAGGGGTTTTATAGGTGGTTCGGTATCAGGGGATTTATAGGTGGTTCGGTATCAGGAGTTTTACAAGCGGTTTGGTATCAAGGGTTTTATAGGTGGTTCGGTATCAGGGGGTCTTACACGTGGTTGCAGAATGCTGAAAAGTCAAAGTAAAGGACCCATGAAAGGGTTGAACCAATTCATTGTTGATCTAAGAAACTCGAAAGATCAAGAAGAAGAGTATAAGAAGATTACTCACGAAATTAGTAACATACGCTCCAAATTTCAGTCATCGACAACATTGAACGGGTACCAAAAAAAGAAATATGTTTGTAAGCTTATCTATGTATATATTCTAGGCAATTCGGACCTCGTCGACTTTGGACTTCGAGAGTCGAAAGAGTTGTTGATGTCAAACATATTCAGCGAGAAGAAATTGGGTTATCTCGCTGTTTCAATACTCTTGAACAATGAAAAGATTAGCAAGAAAACCTTGTTTACACCAAAGGAATACTTGAATCACATATTGGGAGAAATTCATGAGCATCTAATACTGGACTTGCAGTCTAAGAATGAAGAGGTCAATTGTTTGGCTATTCAAATGATTGCCACATGTTTTACAGCAACTAGCGTGGAAGTTTATGACAGTGATTCCAATTCTGGCAAATGGGTCGAGCTTATTGATATGGTCTATGCATCATTGACTTCACCACTACAAAAGCCAATAGTGAAACAAAAAGCAGCCATTGCATTAAAATCGCTCTTGCAACTATATCCAGAGGTGCTTCTCAAAAATGAAAATTGGACCCCTAGACTTGTTAAAATTATCGAGGAGTCGACAAATCTTGGTCTTGTAACTGCAAGTATTCCATTACTTGGTTTAATTGTGACACTCAATCCTTTAGTGATGAAATTAATAATGCCTTCCATTGCACATAGATTGTTCGCTTTGGTTGTAAAAGATGAGTGCCCTGCAGAGTATTATTACTATGACACCCCGGCTCCTTGGCTTATTGTGAAGCTATTGCAATTTGTGGAGAGCGCATTCGTGGCTGTTGATAAGGACAAAAACCTGATTTTGAGTATCGACCAAATGGACGCAAACACAGTTAGCGAATTGCGTCAAGTGGTATCAAAATCAATTCAAAATGCTTCTCAGCATGTAAAGGGCTTGCCTAACAGGAATTCTCAAAGTTCAATATTGTTTCAAGCTGTATCGCTAGCTGTATTTTTAGAAGCATCCACAGACGCAATAAACGGCGCGTCAAATGCATTACTTGTTTTGATCACTTCAAACGACACAAACACTAGATACTTGGCTCTCGATGCATTGATAAAACTTACAGGGAGACTGAAATCGTCGTATTTGTCTTCAAAGGATAAGTTTGATGAACATTTGCCCCTTTTTATGAGACTACTCAATGACAAGGATGTTTCTATTCGTCGAAAAGCGTTGGATTTATTATATACCATTTGCAACACTGAAAACTATACGACTTTGGTCAATCACTTGCTTGATTATTACCAGCATGCGGATATACAATTGAAGGGTGAACTATCCATTAAGATTGCGGTTTTGGCAGAAACTTTTGCAACAGACTCAACCTGGTACGTCACTACAATGCTTAAATTGCTATCAATAGGTGGTGGCGGCAGCGGTTTATCAACTTCGAATGAAGCTGGAATTATTGACAGGGAGATATGGGAAAGAATAGTACAGATTGTAGTTAATAACGATGATATTCAAAAGAAAGCATGTAAAATAATCATCAATTTGTTGAAAAGACCATTTGCAAACGATCAAACACACCCACATCCACCTATATCAGAGAATATGATCAAGATAGCCGCATTTATTCTTGGTGAATTTGGAGATAAAGTGGATGACGCTGACGATTTAAGGGTACTGATTCAGTTTGATTTGCTTTTTAAGGCGTATTTTGGAGTATCTTTATCGACAAGAGCAATGCTTTTAACTACATTTTTGAAGCTTCTTGTTAAATTCCCCGATTCTGACTTTGTTCCTGAAATTATTGATTTGTTTGAAGCAGAAACTCAGTCTCTAGATCTTGAAATTCAAACTAGGGCATACGAGTATTTGAAACTTTCAACATTGCATTCCGACTTTAGACTAGCAAAATCTGTTGTTAAAGGTATACCAGCATTTGACCAAGAGGAAAGTCCTTTAATGAGTCGACTTGGTGTAGTTGGCAGCCACCTCCATAGACTCACTAGATCAAAATCTGCTGTTTTAGCAAGAAACATAAAGAGCAAGCCTGAAAATATAGCCAACGGCAATGAAAATGAACAAAATCACACCTTTTCGAAAATCTTGTCTAAACACTGGTACTCAGGATATCAAAGAATGCTTCATTTCGACGCTGGTATATTCTATGATGATCAATTTATGAAGATTACTTATAGAATTGTGAGAAACAATGCTGAGTTAACTATGAAATTCACCATTATTAACAATGCTCATAAAACTGTTGGTGAAAACATCACCGGGCTCAGCCTTGATGTAGAGTCTTTAACTAATCAAAGTAATCCCAACTATGTAGTTCAGGTAAAGCAACTACCAGAGTCAACTGTTTCAGATAAAACACAAATGGAAATGAATGTGCTTGTAAGAGATGTTATCAAGAAAGATGAGAGTCCTATTATGTCCTTAACATTTATGTGCGGTAGCTCATTCAACCAGTTGAATTTGAAGTTTACAGTATCCTTGTTAAAGACAGTAACTCCAACACCCTTAAAAGGTATAGATGTATTTGATAGAAGATGGCAACAGATAGGACAACACTTGGGGGTCGTTGATGGCGAGTCAACAGTATCAGTACAGTTGGCGCACAGACAAGACCAAGCAGCCCTAAATAGAACCTTGTTCAGGCTTGGCTTTGGCGTTATACCAGATGTTTCTGGTACTGGCACTGGCAGTGAAATTGAGAGTGCAGTTTATGCATGTGGCGCGGGTATCATACATACTCAAAAGTCTAACCACGGGGTTTTAGTTAAACTCTTGATATTGGACGAGATAGGAAAAGATGTAAGGATTGTTGTACGTTGCACAGGAAAAGGGGTTGCGGAAGTGGTGAGTCTGACATTAAAAGAAATTTTCGTAGGTAAAACGTAAATGGGTAAAATTGTTAATTCTTTAGCACACACTATCACTTAATCAACTATATCGATAAAATGTAGTCCCCATCTTTCAATGTGTTCCGATAGTTTGAAAATTCAATGCTTTTCTCCCTCTCCTTTCCTTGTTTAGCTGTGATCTATCGAATAAAACTCTTTTATTGCAAAATACAAAATATATTTGTGTATTAAACTTTTTGAAATATTTTTGTAGATTCTTTTTTAGATTTTCTATCTACGTTAAAAGTTATCCATACAATAGAGCAAGAGAATACCAGCAAAGGGACAATGAAATATTTCCATCTTTTCTGCAACACTTGATCTTTGATCAACTATTTTTCCCTAGAGGGGTAGCATTGTGAATAAATTTATTGAGTGGATATGCCCTCGAGTAATCGTTAGTAAGGTAGCGTCAAGAAAATGTAGAGCCACTCAATCTTCAAAATGTCTGGTAAATTCAGTAAACCCCGCACTTTCACCCCTTTCCCCCTTTCACTCTTTTCCTCTCTTTCTAGGATACTTTTTTTTTTTGATCTATAGCAAATCAACAGGGAGCTACGCGGATAAATGTAACTTATTGTTTGTGTATTGGCGCCTCAAACTATACTTTCTCATTATAGTTAAGATCGAAGCCTTTTTCCTTTCTTTCTTTTCTTTTTTTTTTTTTTTTGTTCTTTTTTACGCAGTATACGATTTTTCCTATTTGGTCGAAAAAAAATTTCCCAATTAGGAATGAATTTTGCAACCCTTGACACTTTATACTTTGCAATCGATTGTTCTATAAAAACAAGATTAATTTTCTAGCAAAATATCCTTGATAACAAGCTTTTTTTATATCTCTCTTTAATATCTGTTTAAACTTTCTTTTTGACTTTTTCCTTTTCATCCAGTATATAGCAAAGCGCAGCAATGAGCTCTTTAAAGTTCTTTGTTGCACTTGTGTGTTATTTGCAACTTATAAATTGTGCACCTGCTCCGGTATTAACAACAATATGGGAAACAGTCACTTCGACCTCAACCTCGAGCACAGGAATACCAACAGGTACGGGTCTAGTAGCTGCAAACACATTGGCGGCAACAGCAGCTAATAATGCACCAACTGGTACTTCCACAACACAAGCAACAGCCACCACAAGTTCAAGTTTTTGGGATTCCTTTTTACAAGCCTTGTCTCCTAGTACTTCTGCTGGTGCTGGTGCTACTGCTGCTACTACTACTCCAAATTCAACATCGGGTAGTACCAATACCTTTGCACAATGGTTGAGTAAAATATTTGGTGGGGATTCGTCAGCCTCTACAACCTCTTCAAGTTCCTCAAACAGTGATGGATCTAGTTTTTGGACAAAATTGGGTGAGCTACTCTTAGGATCAGGAAATACTTCAGCTGCTGCATCGACCGCACCGTCCACAACTCAGCCAGTTGCTACTGTTGCTTCTTCTCCTATTGATTCATCAGCACAGACACCAATTTCCATTTACTCTCCAACATCCTCATCCTCCTTTTCAACTTACACACCACAACCATCATCCCTGACCCCTTCAAATGGAGATATTTATGCTGCGATTAGTCAATGTGATGGTATCGATCCATCGTTTGCTACTGCCATCTTAGATGCCCACAATAAAGATAGAGCAGCTCACCAAGCTGGATCATTATCATGGGATGTAGATACATACAACTATGCAAAGAACAATGCTGACAATTACGACTGTTCCGGGATCCTAACACACACACATGGTCAATATGGGGAAAATTTGGCAGCTGGTTATCCCGATGGTCCAAGTGCAGTTGAAGCATGGTACGTTGAAGGAGAGCAATACGACTATTCACTCCAAAATACTTATGATCACTTTACACAGGTTGTTTGGAAGAGTTCAACTAAAGTCGGATGTGCTTACAAAAATTGTAAAAAAGAAAACTGGGGATTATATATTGTTTGCGAATATGATCCTCCAGGAAATATCATTGGCCAAAACAGAGCCAATGTACTCCCATTGAGCTCCTGAGTACACCAAAGAGAATAGGATTGAAAGAAAGAAAAAAAATCAGGTTTTTTACTTAGTATATACAATTGTTCAGTTCTTCTTCCGTTAGATTAAACATTTTTGTTAGGTCTGGTCTTGAATGTAGATATTGGGGGGTGGAGATTGGTTGGGAAAAAAAAAAAGGACTGGGTTTTCTGCAAGTTTATCGCTACCAAATGCTTCTTAAATTTTTTTTTTTTTTCATTCTAATAAACCTCCTTTAGCTCACTAGCTAAAGAGGTGGTGGTGATGGATGGTGATCGCGCACGTATACGTCTATGAAAATGGACTTCGTAAAGTTTTACCGTACTATGTAAACTGTAGAACTAATGTCAAACAAAGATGGGTGGGAAGAACATTACTTCAAGTGTTTACAAATGACTTTGGAGACTCAGAAAAGGCATTGAAAGAAGATATTGTTAACAAAAATCTATATGTGATGAATAATGTAGGCACGGCACAACCTTCCTATTGCCTAAAAGGATGGGAAGCATTGTCCGAACGGAAAATTGAAGCGAAGGATGTGATATATTATAAACAGCACCGACATGAACCGAACGTACAATGGCATGGACCAATCAAGACTGTGTTTGAAGATGAGAATATTATTGTTGTTGATAAGCCGTGCGGTATACCGACACATCCCTCGGGAAATTATTTTTACAATAGTTTATCTGAAATAGTTAAAGAATCGTTTGGACTAGATTCTATATGGACGTGTCACAGGTTGGATAGAGTCACTAGTGGGGTATTAATATTTTGCAAAAATAAGGAAACAGCAGTAGAGTTTCTGAACTTATTTGTTAACAAAACATTGCTGGAGGTGAAAAAGATTTACTTAGCCAGAGTGGACGGGAAGTTCCCACCTGGTAAGTTGCGATACACCAGTCCAACATTTTCAATCAACATGAATGGATACATTATACCGACTAACTTGGCAGAGTTACAAACCAATACAACAACTTTATTTGAAAGAATTGAGTATAACGAAAGGTTGGATCAAAGCATAGTCAAGTGTCAACCTATAACTGGTAAATTTCACCAAATCCGAATCCACTTGAGAAATTTGGGTCATCCTATATCAAATGACAAGTTTTATAAACCAGGGTTAGAAGCCAAAACTTACCGTTTCAAATGTGAATTGGAATGTGAGTTATATGCCCGAATTTTTGAAAAATACCCCCAGTTTGCCAAATTGCAAAGCGCAAAAGTTGAGAATAGTCATTTAGAGGAAGTAGTGCAGTTTTTGGATTTGAAACAGATCATCGTTGATTTAGATGAGAGTTTTAATTTTTCACAGAGACTAGAGAGTCTTAAGAAATTGCATTCTCAACACATTGCTTCTCGAAAATTGTCCATTTGTGGTGAATGCAATCGTTCTTTATTTGAGAACGATTACATACTGAATTCTAGTATTTATTTGCATTCCATGAGCCTCGAGCACGGTGGGAAAAAGTATCAGACGGAGCCTCCCTCATGGATGACGATTCTTTAGATGCATATTTAGATTTAAGTTTTTTTGTTTGTAAATTTGATTTTTTTTGTGATTTGATCTGTCTTAGAAAGGGGAATCGTGGTCTAGGATCAATTATTCCACCAGCTTCATAATGTGATTTTATTTTATTTGTTAGTTTCGAAACATTTAACTCCTTTGATTTGCTACTTGTTTTCTCCAACTCCTTCCAAAGATTAGTATCTGTTGCGATTTTTGAAATAAGCCCAGCGAATCCTTTTTTTACCAATTGCTTTTGTTCTTCATTCACTGGCACCTTTTTAATATAGCACGCATAAACGCCAGCTATTCTGTTTATGTTGGAAGCACTCCTCACAGTGTCCAATGCCTCAACGAAAAGCAGTCTAAGGACCTTTTTCAAAATTGTTCTACCACAAGCTGACTGTGTTGGGCTCGGCTTAGAGGTAAAAAATGCCAATTTTTTATACCGACCATTGTAATTTTTCCGTGCATTTTCCAAAATCGCATCATTCATCGTTGGTATGCCCCAAGTAACAAACACAAAGGAGATATTGGATTTCCGATAATTGCTCACAAGGTGATTTCGTGGGAAAAATTGCACCAACAAGAACTCATTCTGAAGTAGTGGCTTGTAAAATTTTGGCTTAAATTTGGTGATCATCAATTGATGGATCAAAAGGTCGACTCCTCTTATTTCCGACTTGTCATTGGGTAAAGTTTCTCTTTGGAAATTTTCCAATTTTGGTGTATACTTACTTGGATCAAGGGGAATTGGCGGTTTAGGTGTAGCTCTCAAGAAACTGTATTTAGACTTAGCAATGCCCGGTACATTACGTTGAAGATTCAATCTTGATTTTTCATATCGACATTTCTTAGTCTCCAGAAAAAGTGTTGTACATCTCTCTAAGAATCTACGTACTAGCAAAGAACTCATTCAAGGATTCTTTACCAATGTGCCTTTATACTTTTATGCACTCGTATACAGCTATATATACATATATATGTAACAGTATATTGTTACATACTTTTCTATACTATTCATTTTTCATTTTTCATTTTTCATTTTTTTTTTTTTTCACCTTGGAAATTACAGAGTTTGGTTTTCTTGAGGCTGCCAGATGGAGACGCCAGAGTCGGCCGATGCAAATGCAAATAGCTTTGGATTAAACGTCACGATTTTGGGTAAACCATGAGATGATTTCAATACTTCTGCTGACCTTGAAAATACTACTGGTTTTTCTAAATCGGACTTTAAATCGTTTAAATCGAAAATATGGATTATATGCTTGGGGCTACCAACTAGTATATATTTGCCGCATGGGGTAAAGGAGCAACAGCCAGAGTATGGGTATTTGGTAGACATCCACTTATCGTCTCTTCTGTATGTGAGTCGTATAACGGCCAATACTCTACCCAGAAACGCATCCAAAATGTAGTGTTCGCAAGTATCGGTAGATATCAAGATCAATTTCCCATTATTTGAAAACTCCAATTTGTTCCATACTTGTTTTGGCAAACAAGAAATCTCTACACTTTGAAAAGGTCCCTTATCAAAAGTCTTTAGATTGTATAGCTCGAGCTTGCCCACTTTTGACGCAATATTTGTAGGCTGCTTTCCGATAGCCACAACGGTTCCACTTGGATCATATCCAGCTACGGTAATTTGTCCAGCACCGATACTACCCATGGCTGAAGAAGTTTTCAAGTCCCAGAACTTTACCGTTCCATCATAGCTCGAGCTCATAAATGTATCGTTTATGGGGTTAACCTCAATATTGCTCACCTGGGCTTTGTGTCCCTGGAAATACCGTATATACTTGTTTGTCGATAACGAGAGATATCGTATCGAGTTTTCGTTATTTTCCGTGGCACTTGAAGAATCGGGAGTCGAGGCATATAAGCAATCGAGACCCTCGTGCGTAAACCGCGCAGAGTGGGCTCCGTATTTTTGAGATTGAATATCTTTGTAATGGATACCTTTGTGACAATCATATAGCTGGATAGATTTGTCTACACCAGCCGATATTAAATACTGACCGGAATTATCGAAATCTAGTGACGTTATTGAGGCACCTTGGTGATAGCTAAAGAACTTGGTTTCTCTACAAGAAGCTAGCGTATCCTGGGTTATATGTAGAGCCGACGATGAGCCACTACTTGAGGTAGAATTGGACTTTTTGGAATTAGATACATTTTGTGACCTCGAGCCATTGTGTATAGATGTCATGTAAACCAACTCTGACTCGACGCAATAAACCAAAAAAAAAAAAAAATATTGCCCAAGGAGTTTTACCTAAAATGTTCTTCCTTTACTCTAATTGTTCTTCCTTTACTCTAATTGTCCCTTTATTCTACCTAAAATACCCAGACTATTCAATTTTTTCATCCTCTGCCAAATATGCCCGGAAAAATGCGCGAGATTCGCACTACTTAAAGAAAACCATTGTAACTAAGGCATGTTGATTTTCCCCATAGTTAAGGTATTTTATATTAATTCCGAGATTACCTATTTCTCTCTCTCTCTCTCTCTTTCTCTCACTCTATGTAATATATATGTATGTATGTGTTCTCCTATTATAGAGTTTTTATAAGAACTTTTATTTCATATCAAGTATCAACTCAATTAACAACAACAGCAAACAATCACAAGGTCTCTATAGTCAATCCAAACAATCACAAGCTTTCTATTATTCTCCATCAAGCACACACACACGTATATATATATATATATATATATATATATATATCTATTCTTATTGATTCGACATGGCCGAACCGCAAGTGCCGTTCAAGGTTAAAGCAATCTTTGATTATAAATCCGATTATGAAGATGATTTGAACTTTACAACGGGTCAGATCATTACAGTTACAGCAATAGAGAATGAAGAATGGTTTACCGGGGAGTATGACAACAAGACTGGAATGTTTCCTAAGAATTTTGTGGAAATATTACTTGCGCCGCAAATCCCGGTCCTGAATAGACCCGTTAGAAAGCAGGAGCCAAAACAAGAACCAAAGGAAGAAGTGCCAAAAAGGGAAGATGAAGGTGCATCGGCAATTGATAATCAACAGACGAGCTCTACTGGTCAAGCAGAACCCCCCAGTGCGCCTTCAAATGCTAGCGGCTTTACTGGTCAAGCAGAACCCCCCAGTGCGCCTTCAAATGCTAGCGTCTCTACTGGTCAAGCAGAACCCCCCAGTGCGCCTTCAGATGCTAGCGGCTCTTTGCACCAGTCCAAAACTTTCCCGACAAAACATGCACCTATGTTCAAATCTGAAGAACATCACTCGCCAATGGTACCAATGCCTCATACATCATCGGCAAAACCAGCAGATCCATATAGTATAAAGAAACAATTTGTTGCCGCATCACCATCTTCTTATGTCCCCAAAATCAAACCAAGAGACGACTCTAGATTAGTCGCACACCCAGTCGAAGAGTCTAAGCCAGCAGAGGATATTGTTAGGAGTAGCACTTTTGAAGATCACCGTAAGCAAGAAGAGGAAGAGGCTGGTCCTAAGGTGTCTTTGAAAGAAAGAATCGCCTTACTTCAAAAAAAGCAGCAAGAGGAGGCCGAAAGAGAAGCTGCAGCTTTGAAGAGGAAAGAAGAGAGGAAACAGAAACACGCTGAAGAAAAAGAAAGGTTAAAACATTTGAAAGAACAAAAAAGCCACGAAACTCAACCTGGAGACGCAGCTATCGATAGTGCAGGAGTTGCCATAGGAGAGCCAGGTAGTGAGCAACCATTTGATCATGCAGTTCGTCGATTCTCTAATGACCAAAAGCTACAGGGTAATAAAGAGAAGAGACAACTCGAAACAGGCGAGGATGACCAAAGAGAGGGAAAGGGAAAAGGAGTAGGAGAAGGAGAAGAAGGATATATAGTAGGACAACAGGGGGAAGAAGAGGAAGAAGAGGAAGAAAAAAATGATGACAACAACGACGACGAGGACGATGAGGATGAGGATGAGGATGAGGAGGACGAAGACGATGAAGAGCTCAAACGTAGAAAGTTGGTTGAAAGAATGGCCAAAATTTCTGGTGGAAGGAATATGTTTGGAATGATGGGCATGCCACAACCATTTGGAGCTGGTATCCCAAGTGACAAAGTCAAGAAAACTAAAGCTCCAAAAAAAGCCAATGACAATAAAACGGAAGAGGAGAAAAAGGAGGAGGAAAATCACATTCTTGATCAGCAGATTAAGTCGCCACCCCTTGTTGAAGCACCTTTTCCCGATGTGCCCAATAGAGTGCCAACTCTTGATCCAGAACAGCATTCAATACCCAGTATTGACCAAAATCCTCAACCAAAGTTCACTCAAGAAAGCTCGTCAATGGCCGAAGACGATGAACCGTCTGACTCGGATCAAGCAGAGGTGATAACCCGAAACGACATTTCTGACTCGTATCAACAATCACATGTGAACATTTCCGATAGCGGAGCAGACGAACATGGGGAAAATCTGCCAATTAGATTGAAAAAGAATAGAACTATGGAAGTTGAAGGTACTGGATACGAGGCAGATGAAGATCTATCGGATATAGCCAAGTCTCAGGAATACACCAAGCTAAATGCAACTACCCATCTGAGTCATCCAACGCCTGATAGAGATTCTAATGGAACTAATCCTTTACCAAATGAGCAATATGTCTTCAACCAAAGCGCGCCTCATCCTCCAACCCATCAAAGTCCTACAACAAAAAATGCACCTCCCTTAGGCTCTGTTCCACCTGTTCCACATGTACCCCCAGCACCACCTGTTCATGCTGTTCCACCTATTCCACCTGTTCCTGCTTCTCCACGAGTTCGTCAACGTGAACACCCACCACCACCACCAATTCCTCAACATGCGCGTGCTCCACCACCCCCCATTCCAGGCTCCAGCCCTCCCTCTCGGGCACCCACAAACGTGTCTATAGCATCACCCAGTCACTTACAAGATGTTCCACTGGTGCACTCGCATAGACGGGAAGTAAGAGGTTTACCAAGTAAACCCGGTGATGATGATGATGATGATGATGGCGATGACGATGACGATGACGATAACAATGACTATGATAATGATAATAACGATGATGTAGTTGCACAAAACAATGTCCAAGGTTTCAGTTCCTTTGAAAAGGACGAGGAGAGCGAAGTGCTTGAATTAGTTAATGATTATTCACCAAAGCGCCAGATTCCACGTTCTCAGACATTGGGCTCTGTAGGTGAACAGCATCAAAAAATGAGAGCTCCTCCACCACCACCTCCAATTCCTGGCAGCAATGCTCCTCCTCCTATTCCTATTGGAGAACCACCGAAGCGAGCCGCAACGGATCACTTTCCCCCTTTGATGCAAACATCAACAGGAGCTTCTGTTGGTTCTTTGCATGGTAGAAAATCCACCGAGTCTGGCGTTACAAGAACCAGGTCACTCAAAGGAAGCGAGCAAAACCAAGCAGAAACGGCATTGGAACAGTTGGATTTTGAAATTGCTAATATCAAATCCACATCCACATGGTGGTTGAAAAATGAACTACCTGAGTCGTTAACATCCAAAATTGGAGTTGATCTTATATACGAGATTGATTCCAATAGAATTCATAAGCGAGGTGGTAGAATTATAAACTACCGTGATTACTATATTTTGTTTTACGATTTATCGCAGTTGGTGTTTGAGTTAGAGTTTGAAGAACAAGATCCCAAAAATACAATACATTTAGTTAACCAGTTTGTCAAGCCTAGTCCTCCAATGAGAAAGGATTTGTTGGATATTGCACACAAGAATTTTGGCCCGATTATTGTGAATTTGGCTAGTCAACTTGTTGGTAAAAAGCTAGAAGATAAGTTGGTCAATTTTGTATTTGAGTCAAATCAATTGAAACACAAGATAATATCGCCGATTGGAAACAAATCTTTTGGTGTAACGATATACAAGAATTTTAACAACTCCAATGTGTCCAAGATTGATGATATCAAACTGGGTGATATACTATGGATCAAGAATGGGAAATTTGACTCGCACAAGAGCTTGATGGGTAACAAATCCGTAACACTTGGAGATTGCTTTACTGGTGTGATTTATGATTTTGATCCTAATAAGGACAAATTTAAGGTTTTTGAACAAGACAGCTCAGGAGTTATCAAGAAAGAGCTGTATAAGATTGGTAATTTGAAGAGCGGTAAAATCCGAGTATTTAGACCGATACCGAAAGAGTATGTAGGTTTATAAACATTTACATACACGCGTTTGATTATATTCTCAATAAGAATAAGAGAGATTCAAAGGTGACATCGACACTATCGAGTGACACTACAGTGACACTATCGAGCATAGCGAGATAGTGGAGCAGCACCGACTAGCTACACTCTGATCTATCTATACTCTTTAATCTATCTACACTCTTTAATCTATCTACACTCTTTGATCTATCAAGGAAAAAAACACTTTATTTTAATCTTGCTTCGCTCGATAGTGGAGCACACTAGCTGGTACTAACACGCCTTTAATGTAGTTTATTCTTTTTTAGGCGTCAGGGGAAAAATAGTGCCATTTTTCACCTTTTCAAGAAATCTTTTTTATTCTTATTTTTTTGGCTTGGTGGGGCGAGCAAAATCAATGGCTTAGTGGGGCGAACAAAAATAATGGCTTGGTGGGGCGAGGGAAATCAATGGCTTAGTGGGGCGAACAAATAAATCTTTCGCCTTAAATCATACATATAGAGTTTTCTCTCTTTTATTAGCATATGTTGCCTTAAATTATACTTTTACAGTTTTCCTTTAATCATACATAACAGTTTTCCTTTGATCATACATATACAGCTTTCCCCCTTCCATTAGCATATATTGACCACCCTGATAATCAATGCTGTTCCATTATCTCGCTCTGCTCGATAGAGTGCTGGTTCTGCTCGATAGTGTCACGGGATAGTCAAACTACTACATGCAAACGCAATGGTTAGAAACTTTTTCTTTTTTTATTACCTAATGGTCATATTTTTTTTTTCGCACTCAATGAATCGAATCATTCGATAAAAAGAATAACGCATACCGAGACATGGCTAGAAATGGTGGGTGCAAAAAAGGTACAAACGTTTTTTCAGGTCTTAATTGATAATCAGACGTTGTAGATGGAATTTGACTTTCGTATAAAGCTCGTGGTTGAATAGAGCTCTTTATACTTTTGTCTTTTACCTTTTACCTTTTACCTTTTACCTTTTACCTTTTTCTTTTACATTAAACTTTTCTTCTCAAGAGAATACTAATTTTCGTTTGCTTCAACTTAATTGCCTTAATATGGAAATTTACAAATTGGGTAAATTGAATCATCAAAGAAGAAAGCAATAAAAGTGAAAACATTAAAGAATTAAACATCCGAGGTGTTTATATTACCCGATAACACCAAAGGGTGGACATTTCAGCTCTTCAAGTTTATTATCTCTTTCTGAAACTATCTCCGCAGTTGCTGTCTCCTCAATTACTATCTCTTTCAATGCTTTCTCTGTTAGGCAGGCTCCCCTTGGCTCTTTGTAATTTGTAATTTTCTTTTTCTTTTTTTTTTTTTTTTTTTTTTTTTTTTTTTTTTTTTGCAATTTGCGNTTTTTTTTTTTTTTTTTTTTTTTTTTTTTTTTTTTTTTTTTTTTTTTTTTGTCTGGGGAAAATGTGTGTGATTGAAATATTTCAATCATGTTATCGCCATAATTTTCCATTACTATAAAGATTTATATTCTTTCTTTACCAGCGAGTTTCTCCTCTTCCTTTGTGCTATTTCTCTAGTTTTCCTTTGAAACCAAACTTTTAAAACCAATTGCCCTGCTAGGAGCAACTAAGAGGTAATATATTGAGCTGCTAAGAGGAAATGTTACCACTTCAAGAAATTGAACCTGATTTTTACATCTCCTATTACTACCCCATTGGGAGAAGCAAGGGGTCAAGTGAGCAAGAGCTAGCAAAAGTTATTGAGAAGCTATATGACAGTGGCTTTTCAGCGACAATCAGGCCAGGAGATCCAGATCATTTGCTTATTTTTATCAAACTTTCTTCAGATACTTATATTGAGCAAGGTGAAAAAGATTTGATCAAAAATTATGAGTTTGGAGTAACTTCAAAAATCGAGTCTTTAAGTGCTAGATTCAGAATCGTCTATCTGTATTTGACCCTCGGCACCGAGCTTGGCGGATGCGGCGTTACACCGGGCCAGGGAATGTGGAAAAATGTCGAGAGTATTGTGCCCATAACCGATGCATTTGATGACACACATATAATCGAAGAGTTGAAGGCCAATTTCGCGAGAACCGAATTCTCAACAAATAAGATCAAAAAGGTTTATGGTATTAAAATTGCCCTTTATTTCGAGTTTTTGAAGTACTATATGTACTGGATAAGTGGCTTGTCAATTTTGGGATTGATTCAATATTTCAAGAAAACCAATACTTTTTCCTTGTATTATACTTTTGTAAATTTATTATGGGGCACTTTTTTCATTACGTTTTGGCATAGAAGAGAACAGTACTTGACAAACTTGTGGGGTGTTCAGAATAGCTACTTGATCGAAGAGCATCTTTCAGAATTGGCTCAAATAAACAAGAAATTTGAAAAAAGATCAACTTATTTCCACAAGGATAACAGCTCAGGATTGCGATTTATCAAGGAATTACTTTTTGTGCCAATCGCTTTAGTTTTTGTTGCTATATTGATCAGTTACCAGATGGGATGTTTTTTTATCGAAATTTTTTTAACTGATATATATGATGGGCCAGGAAAATCGTTATTGACTTTGTTGCCAACTGTATTAATCTCAGTTTTTGTTCCAATCTTGACAATTGTTTACGATGCTGTCACAAAAGTAGTTATCAAGTTTGAAGGTCACGATAACGATTTCAGCAAGAATAATTCAATCTTGGTGAAACAGTTTGTCTTGAATTTTTTGACGAGTTATGTGCCGTTGATTATTACTTCCTTTTTGTATTTACCATTTGCTCACTTAGTTGGACCCCATTTGAGTGATATACAATTGACAATAAACTCATATGTTGGTGAAAATAGGTTTTACACCAAATATTTGACCAAGTTGAAAAATCAGAGAAATTTCCAAATCAACCAGGGTAGATTGAACGCTCAGTATTTTTACTTTATTGTCACTAACCAAGCTATCCAAATTTTCTTAAAGTATGTTTTGCCATTAATCATTACCCATGTTACAAAATATGTGCGTACTTATATTCAAAAGAAACCCCAATTGCAAGTAAAAAATGATAATCCTTATGAAGCTATTTGGTTGCATAATGTAAGGGCATCTATGAGCTTACCTGAATACAATGTTGATAATGACTTTAGAAGTGTAATCTTGCAATATGGTTATTTGATTATATTTGGCCCAGTTTGGCCGTTAGCGCCATTATTCTCGTTGCTTTTTGATATCTTGATATTTAAATTGGATAACTTTAAGTTGCTTAGTGGAAGATATTTCAAGCCGCCTATTCCCAAAAGAGTGGACTCTATTCATCCTTGGAACTGGGCTTTGTTCTTGTTGACATGGCTTGGCTCGATTATTTCGCCAGTGATCACTGCCTTCTATCGCCATGGTACGGCTCCTCCAAAGTCAATGGGTCAATTTACATTTGATAATGCCAGTGTTCACGTATCGTCGTCGTTATTATTGGTGTTGTTGATGTTTGGCTCAGAACATTGTTTTTTGATTTTAAGCTATGTTTTGTACAAATTGTCCAACTTGTTCAAGAGTGATATTGAGTGGGAAAACGACTTTGTTGATAATGATATGAAATTGAGACATGACCATTACTCAAATATTGTCAAACCAACAATCAAGGTGCGCGAATGTCCAGATTGGAAACATTTTACGCCAGAAAGTACAATGGACTTTCAATCTCCAGTTATTACTAATGGAAGTAATGATGCAGACAAAACTATTGATGCAGAAAAGATTGATAGCAACAAGTCAGGATATTCAACTTCTGCTCAGTATTCAGAAACTAAAGTGACTTCACGTTCAGAACAGGCCCAAGCTATTGCTGAGAAGGAGAAAATTTTGAGAGAAAAGCAAGCCGAATTGGCAAGAGTCGAGAAGAACACCAAGCTGAAGTCAAGAGGCAATTACGATTCTCTCAACAGAGATAAAGAACTCGGGGATCGCATCATTGAATCAAAATCAAGTCCCGAAAGTGGCAAATTCTATAGTACAATTGACAACAACAAGCACATTAATGATGACCAAGCTGGTGCGTCGAAATTGTCAAATGACAAACACGAAGGAGTGGAAAACAATGAAAAAGATAGCAATACTACTACTGCTACTGGTGTGGTGGAAGACCCTACATCAGGAAAAGCGACAAACGTTTTTGGTGGCGGTCAATTCAATGAAGACGAAAGTGATCAGCAAAGCTCTTTTTACTCCACCGCTGAGACAAGCTCAAATAACAAGAATTCGTCTTCGTCATCAGCAAACACTGGAAAACAGGGTAAAAAAAATGCATCAGAATCGAAAAAAACAACAAACAAAGTTGAGAAAGAGGCCAAGAATACAAAGAATGGATTGAAAAAGTTATTCAACAAAATCTAGTTCGTATAAAAAGTAACTTGAAAAATTACTTCATATGATATTATTGTTAATTTTTTATTTTTTATTTTTTATTTTTATTTTTATTCAACTTTACGTCTTCTTTATTACGTTTCTTTCTTTGGTCTTGCTCCAAATATTAAGGATCCGACTCTGACGCTGGTACTACCTTGTTTGATAGCCTGCTCAAAGTCGTTACTCATTCCCATACTCAAGTGAAGATCCAAGTCATACTTTTTATCTAGTTTCTCCTTAAATTCTTGCAATTTTTTAAAATCGTGATTCTCTTCACCGCTTGTAGACTCGGCAAAAGACCCGATTGTCATCAACCCTTGGAATTTCAACTTTGTGGACTCCGGATCATTGGTCAAGTACTCAATTGTTTCTTGCATATCCTCCTCACTTGTGAAACCTGATTTCTGCTCTTCGCCAGAAGTGTTTACTTGCAAATAGACATTGATCACTTCGCCGTCATTTCTTGCTCTCGCATTGTTCAATTGCTTACATTTTTTCAAGCTATCAACGGTTTCAACTGCATACAAGTTTGCAACTTTATTACTCAAATCCTTTGCTTTCCCCAGTTGTAGTGCACCAATGAAATGCCAGCAAATGTCCTTGGGTAACTCCTGAGACTTTGCAACAAGTTCTTGCACATAGTTTTCACCAAAATGACGTACACCAATGGAATACAAAGCCATTATATCGGATGATGGTTTAAACTTTGATACAGCAACCAACCGAACACTAGGGTTTAGCTTATCAACTTTGGATAGGATTGCATTATAATTCTCAGCCAACTCACGAGCCCGACTTTCAGTGGCTTGTGGATAATTATTAGACATTCTGCTGGTGGAAAGATTAACTCGAGCAAGTGTGCGTTGATAAAATTTTACTCGCGTACAAAGCATAGACTTCCCCAGTAAAGCAATATATATATATATATATATGTTTCAGCTTTATATTTTTCAGCATTGGTTTAGAGAGAAGGAGAGAAAAAAAAAGACAAGGGATATGGAACAGAGTTGTTTGAACAAAAATGGTAAAGCTGAGTAAGTGAGCGATCCGTTTGCACGCATGTAGAGTTATTGGAATCTATATAACTTACAATGAAGTACAGCTTTGGTGAAAGAAACAGCGTTGCTGTTTGTGGCTCATATACAACTGCGCTCGTAGTTATAATCGACTTCTCTTTATGGTGATGCTCATCTCATCTCATCTCATCTCATCTCATTTTTCAGCGAGAAGAAAGAAAGAAGAAGAAGAAGAAGAAAAAAAAAAAAAAGAATTCAGTAAGAACACATGGATTTGTTGATAGCATTGCCAGATAGAAAGAGTTTTTACCATGACAGAATTTGTATACAAGGGTGAAGACTTTGATGAAAAAGTCAGAAAGCAAGTTGAATTTTACTTTTCCGACTCCAATTTACAACAAGATAAGTTTTTATGGAAGATTTATGAATCCAATGATGGATGGGTTGAGTTGAAGACGATTTTAACATTTGGAAGAATGAAACAATATAGGCCTGAGGAGAGGGTTATTGATGCGTTAAAGAAGAGCGAAAAGCTACTTTTATCTTCAAATAATGATATGATCAAGAGAAAAGACCCCTTGAAGGATATCAACGAAGTGAAGAGCACCAAGAAAAAGAATACTGTTCATATTGAAGGATTTCCCCACCAGTTGACGCAAGACGAGGTTGAGAAATGGTTTAACGAAAAGATTCTTCCATTTCTACCAAAGGAAAAGAAGCTTTGTTCGATTAGGATGATAAAAACTAGGGCCAAGAAGGAATTTTTCGGAGTTGTTGATGTTGAGCTCAGCACTGAGGAAGATGCTCAATACTTGGTAAAGAATGTCGAATTGTCCTTTGAAAAAGGTATACTTTCCTCAGAAGAGTCTCAAGAAGTTGATAAGAAGGATCTTTTGAAGAAAATGTCGTTGTTGACATTCCAAGAAATGAGAGAGAGTGGTAAAAGATTTGGCCAAAATGAGGTGACTAAAAGACGCAATAGCTTTAATGAAAATAAGGCGAAAAAGTTGCAAAAGGGGAACAAGGGAAAGAAGGTTTATGAAAAGAGGAAAGAGGAAGTAAAGGAAGGAGACAAATTGGAAAAACCTCTTGAAAAAGTAAAAGAAGAAGGGGGGGAAAAAGAGGAGAGCAAACAAGATGCCGCTATTAAAGAGAGCAAACAGGATGATGCTAAAGAGAGCAAACAGGATGATGCTAAAGAGAGCAAACAGGATGATGCTAAAGAGAGCAAACAGGATGATGCTAAAGAGAGCAAACAGGATGATGCTAAAGAGAGCAAACAGGATGATGCCAAAGAGAGCAAACAGGATGCTGCTACTAAAGAGAGCAAACAGGATGATGCTACTAAAGAGAGCGCACCTGAACAAGACTAATTACCCCAACAGAAAGAGAATGATGAACCCACTAACAAACAAGAATAATCCTAGCCGAGAAAATGTGAAATTAATTTACAACCAAGCCAAGAAACTTCCCCCAAAACACTCACCCTGTAATCATGTTTTACTATTCCTGTCCATATACACAATAAGACTATTTTTCTTCAACTTCCTTCTTCAACCATCATCTTATGTTGATTGATACCAAACTCTTCATTTCTCTGCTACCATTTTACAAGACGCGTCTCAATATTTTTTTTTTTTTATACATTTCATTTTTTCCCATTCTCTTTACTATAAGAGATATTACCATCATTAGTAGGAGTAATTGTCAATATAGCATTAGCAAAGTATTTATGACTGTTGAAGGGACATTTCTGGGCCAAGTGGTTAAGACTTTTGGTCCATCTACCAAGCTTTCCGACGATGAGTACGACAAATTGCATACTTTAACACAAATTTTCAATCTTGATGTTGAGGAACTTTACTTGGAATGGGAGTCATTCAATGTAGCAGAAGTCCAAGATGATTTAGAGCTCAATATGTCGAATTTGATCAAATTTCATGAATTTTTGCAAAAAAAGCTTTCTAATAGTAGGTTTACCCCGAATTTGAAGAAAACAATTAAGGAGGTAGGTTCAAGTGTAAGAAAACCACTCGTTACGAAAAATTTAAATAGTGGCAGCTATGATAGTAGTCCCGGTACTCCTCAGTTGAAGAGAAGAAAAATGGACTATAATAGCGACAACAAGGCGTCATCTCCTATTAAAGAGCACGAAACCTCCACCACCAACAACAGCAACAGCAATATTCTCAACTCTTCTCCGATAAAGCAGCCAAGAGAATCACATAGACTCTTAGAGACATTAAACCCGCATATAGAAGAAATGGATGGTTTTGGCAAAAAAGTTGAACACAACCCGATACGAATAACAGCAAATTTTGACCCTGCAAAATACAAATTTCGTACAATGCAGATGAAGTTGCTTGAAAGTGCAGATGTGCTTGATGACCAAATCGATACTATGGCCGATTTATACCAGAAACACAACCAATCGTTGGATCTACAGTTTGGAAATCCATGTGTTAGCTCACAGTTTGATATACTCTGCTGTGGGAGAATTGTTCCTGATTCGCCAAGCTACGACAAAGAAACTTTGAACAGCTCTTCACTTTTTTTAGAAACTTCAAGATTATCGGGAATTGGCCAAAGAGTTGGCTTGGATTTTAGTGCATTGAGCGGGTATTCCTTCTTTCCTGGACAGATTGTTGTTTTGAGAGGTAAGAATCCAACAGGTAAAATTTTCCATGTAGAAGAAGTGATGGAGTTACCGCAATTGGGAACTCCCGTTTCTACCAAAGACGAATTGGCCGAAGTTGAAGATTTTCAAAATAACTCTGGAATGAAGATTTTAGTGGCATCTGGCCCATACTCCAATCAGAACAATCTAGACTTTTCCAAACTAGAGAACTTGGTAGAAAAGATAAATACCGATATTCGACCAAATGTGATTATTTTGAATGGTCCTTTCATCGATCTAACAAATAAAGTAGTAGAAGATGGTGACTTTAGCTTTGGCAAAGATCAGCATCATTATCAACAGCAGCAGCCAAGAAATTTAGACGAGGTTTTCACACAACTAATCACACCCATATTAAAGAAAATAGATTCCAAAATGCAAATAATTTTAATACCATCCTTAAAGGATAGTTGTGTTAGTCATTGTTCATATCCACAAGGGCCCTTTGACCGAAGGAAATTTCAAATTCCCAAAAATGTAAAAACTTTTCCAAACCCATCTAGTTTTGCACTAAACGAGATATTGATAGGTTCATCAAATCTCGATGTGTTTAAGGATTTAAAAGACGTTTACAAATGCAATGATGACACTATATCCAATAACAGATTTGAAAGGATAATACAACATGTATTTGATCAAAGACGATATTATCCAGTGGTCCCTGGTTCCGTTGCTAATACCAAGCCCGACAACGATGCAGAGTTAAGAGGCGGAGCATCTGGCGAGTTTTTATCAGAAGTAACAACAGGTGGATCCTCTTTGGAGATGCCTTACTTGGGATTGACAGAATTGGGAGATTCGTTACCTGATATTATTATACTACCATCAGAATTGAAAGTATTTGCAAAAGTAGTCAAGGGTGTTGTGGTTGTGAACCCCGGCCAGTTTATAAGACCAAGCAGATCTGTTGATTTTGATGATGGGAATTACATTGTATTAAGTATCCTTCCTCCAAATTTGAATTCAGAGACTAGTACATCTGTGACACTAGTAGACGGCGAGAAGGAATTGTACCACCACAATGTTGATAAGAGATCTAGAGTTGATATATATACCAGTTAGTTGTACAGTTTCTTTATTTATACAGTTTCCTCTGAAAAAAAAAGAATAATAAGAAAAAGGAACATATCTGTTAATCACCTCTGATTCTCTAAGCTACATCCTTGAACAAATTCATTTCACCGATTTTTCAGAGTGGGAAAATTTCAAAACAAACGTGAAACTGAATTTTTTCATTACGCATCAAGCTTGGGGAAAAGGATATAAAGTCCCCGTTTTGTTTGCCCATCGTGATACTCTAATACTTGATCCTTGACAGAGGATTACAAGCATTGGTCGAACTGGTCGGGTCTGTCGCTGTAAAAAAGCTAATACTTACAGGTGGGGTCACATATACAATAACACAAAATTGACTCGATTTAGAATAGACTCTATCTACATTATCACCTATGAAATGTCATTCATGCTTTGATACACAATATTTTATTGGTCGTATTGCCACACGGTTTATAACTCGACGCTCATCGTCATGGGTTTTTCGGTATTGTTCTTATAACAAACGGTATGATCAGATACTAGTAAACCGTTACCATGCGACTACAAGTACAACTTGTATGGGGACAATGGCCCCCCTTACTCAAGAACAGCAAAATGCAAGTCTCATAGCCGACCCCCATTTGCCAGAAAACCAGCAATTGGAAAGTTTATTTGATGTGAAACCAAGGTTTGAATTACGAGACTACCAGCAAAATGCCGTTGATAAGGTTTTATCGGCCTTGGAAAGGGGAGTTCGAAAACCAGCGGTAGTTGTGGCAACGGGTGGTGGGAAAACCGTCATATTTGCAAACTTGATCAAGCACCTCAAACCAATGGATTGTGGATCGGGATATAAGGTTCTTGTGTTGGTGCACACGCGTGAATTGGTAGAGCAAGCAGTATTGAAAATCAGGGCAATGAATCCCGGATATCAAGTAGGTTGCGAGTTGAGCCCGCTTCAGTCACAAGAAACTGATAATGTCGTGGTTGCATCTGTACAGACATTGCGTATGACCAAGCGGCTAATGAGGTTCAATCCTTTGGAGTTTAAGAGCATTATAATTGATGAATGTCACCATGCACCCGCGTCATCGTATTTAAGGATATTGGACCACTTTGGCGCTCGCAAAGAAGAGCTGCATATAAGCGTGATAGGCTTTACTGCGACTTTGGCGAGACTTGACAAACGGGCATTGGGCCATGTTTTTGATGAGATTGTGTATGAGAGGTCTTTGGTGGACATGATACAAGCGAGAGAGCTAGCACACCCCAAGATCCATAGAGCCAAAGTTGAAGAAATGAATTTGCAAAGTGTTGCCAAAGTGAGAAAAGATTATGATTTGAGAGAATTGTATCAGAGAATGGGAGAGATTGACTTCAACGAGACAATAGTGCTATCCTATATGCGCTTAAAAGAAAATACACAGTGTCGAAGTACATTGATATTTTGCGTCAATATCGAGCATTGCATTGACTTGTGCTCTAAATTTCATTTGCAAGGAATAGATGCACAGTACGTTACGGGAAACACAGCCAAATTTGAGAGAGCTGCATTAATTGAAGACTTCAAAATGGGCAAGATCCCCATATTGTGCAACGTTGCGGTATTTACAGAGGGAACCGATATACCAAACATTGACTCGATAATCTTGGCCAGACCAACCTTGTCGAGAACGCTTCTGACTCAAATGATTGGGAGAGGTTTGAGGTTGCACGAGGGCAAAACATGCTGTCATATTGTGGACTTGGTGGGTAACACACTTGAGGGAATTGATGTTGAAGCAACCTTGGAGGGAGAAAAAATTTCCTTTAAAAAGAAAGAAAACCTCAAGGAAGAAGAGGAAGTGGAGATGATGATTGAGGAAGAAAATGAAGGAGGAGGTATATTGAATGATGCACATCTATCGGCCAAGAGTCGAACGCAAGCCATTGCCAGGATCTTGCAACTTCATAATCGAAAAGTATTGAGACTCGAAGAAGAAGACGTATTTTCGATACCTGACAGAGTGTTTAGAGATACCGAATTAGTCAATCAAGTAATGTTTAAAAACCGTTTACCGTGGATAGCAATATCGAACGGTTACACTTGGGGCTTATTTGGGAAAGACGATACTTATTTCCTTTTAAAGAGATTCGCAAGTACCAATGTGTTCAAATTATATCAGTGCAGTCATGATGATAATTCATGTAAACTTCTTTATGAAGGAAGGAACTTGTTGGAGGTTTTGCGCAAGTTGGAAAAGGACTTTAAAGAGCACACTGTGTATGCGGAAAAATGCAACAATTTTGCAAGAAAGGCCTCTCCAAGACAAGCAGTGTGGCTTTTGTCAAGAATGAAACCAAGAATAGAGAATTACTTCAAATTTAAGAAACCCAAGATGTCCTTTCCAGAGGTTCATAAATATTTTATTGAAGTGTTACTGAAAGAGCGACAAGCAATGGTTTGTAGGTTATTTTTTGCTTTAAGATATCAAGGAAAAACCGATTATGAGAACATGAAGTTTTATCAGATAGTCAATAATATAATAAAGCTTAAAAGAGAAGCAACGACTCGGAGTCAAAGTGTATAGAGATAGATCCCTTTTGGGGTGTATATATATATATATTGAAAGAAAAGAAAGAAAAAAAAAAAAGTTCATCATTGAAAAAGAGACATAGAAATTGTAAGCAAACGCTCTCTGATGTATACAAATTATTAGGGCCGAGATAAGATTTGAGATTCCAAGATGAGGTTATTATCCATACTTACGCCGTTTCTTGTATCGGGGTTGGTTATAGCCGAGACTATTACTGAAGTTGCAAATGAAGAGGTACCGAAAAGTTTTGGTAATCAGTCAAATCATACCAATAATTGGGCGGTCTTGGTCTCGACATCAAGATTTTGGTTCAACTATCGTCATATGGCCAATGCGCTTAGTTTCTATCGTACCGTAAAGAGGTTAGGTATACCGGATTCTCAAATAATCTTGATGCAAGCCGATGATATTGCATGTAATTCGAGGAACGCGTTCCCCGGAACCGTTTTCAATAATATGGATCAAGCATTAGATCTCTATGGTGACAGTGTTGAGGTGGACTACAGGGGCTACGAAGTTACAGTTGAGAATTTTATAAGATTGCTAACTGATAGGTGGGGTCCCGAACAGCCGCGCTCGAAGCGATTGTTGACGGACGAAAACTCAAATATACTAATCTATTTGACTGGGCACGGGGGCAATGAATTTTTGAAGTTTCAAGATGCCGAGGAGATTAGCGCTTATGATATTGCCGATGCCTTTGAGCAGATGCACGAGAAGAAGAGATATAATGAGATCTTTTTTATGATTGATACATGCCAGGCCAATACGATGTACGAGAAGATTTACTCTCCCAATATATTGTGCGTGGGGTCATCGCGAATAGATGAAAGTTCGTATAGTCACCATTCAGATATGGATATTGGTGTTGCTGTAATTGACCGGTTTACTTACTATGCATTGGATTTTCTTGAGAAAATTGACCGCAATTCCAAAATTACAATGGATAAGTTGTTTGAGGTTTTCACTTTTGAAAATGTACACTCGAACCCTGGAATACGAACAGATTTGTTTGAAAGAGATGTACATGACGTTCTTTTGACAGACTTTTTTGGTAACGTTCAAAACGTTTTAGTAGAGGAAAACTCAGCCGATATCCTTTCGACTATAAAAAATTTGAGTAACCGCAGAAAACTGCAAGCAGATAGTTAACACTTGATAGGTTATAGATATTTTGGGTCGCATTGCTTTATAGATCTCATAGCTTTACCTCTTCCTTCTTCCCTCCTCTATAGTAATCGAGACCTTCTAGGTCGCATTGCTTTATACCTCTACATTTTTCCAGAGTCGTCATTGTGCAACTCCATCTTTATGGAATGTGAAGCTCACTAGGGTAGTAGGTAGAGATACTGGCTTAGGGGTGCCGATTTTGGCTATGGTAGTCTCTGGGATTTCAATTGGTCTCCAGTTTCAGAGCCCTTTGTTGAGTGCACAATTAGAGGTGGATACTCTAGAAGCGTTGATTATGGTTACTGTGTTTATGAACTTTATGAAGAGCTTGGAATCAATAGTTTCTGTTACTATAGTGCAGCTCATATTTACACAAACGGGGACATCCTATATAAAAAAAAATATAATAGGCAGTGATGTGGTGTCGCTCCTTTCCAATTCGCAGATGATCCAGGCACTTCCAAAGGAAGTGCAGGAGATGATATTAGAGGAGTTTATCAATGCATTGAGGAATGTTTTTTATTGGGTGTGGATTGTTTTGTAGCGTCTATGATCACAACAAGTAAGAGGATTACAAAAGGGGAGGAGAAAAAAAGGGGGTAGGATGATAGAGGGGAGGATGATAGGGGAGGATGATAGAGGGTAGGATGATAGGGGAGTATGATAGGGGAGTATGATAGAGGAGGCGCTAGATGATAGCTATGTATCTATTTATTTCTTAGACCCTCCATGTATTGTTTTATAGCCTCATTTAAGTGAGTTAGTTTGTGTTGATTAGTTTTCACCATTTTCTCAAATGCCTCGCTCATCTGCTCAGTGTCTCTCTGCAATTGCGCAATCTCATTCATAGTGATTTGCTGCACATCTCTTTGATGAGACTGTGAAGCAAATGTCTCATCGAGAAATGTCTTGGCCTCATCTAATCGCTTCTGCAACGCAACCTGTCTCTTTTCCTGCTGCACTATAAGATCCTCATACTTTCTGGACATTTTCTCTAATTGACTCTGAGAGATCTCAATCTGGTTCTGCAACTCGTCAGAGTCATGTTGGAGCTGGTGCATATGGTCTCTAGCCTTCATAAGCTTTACTCCTTCAGAGCCGTGCATTTGGAACACAGTTCTAAGCTCTTCTGCTAAATTAGTGATTTCTCTCATCTTGACCTTGCATACTTGTACTGAGTCAATAGTCTTTCCAATATTCTGGTACTGCTGTTGAAATAAAGTGCACTCTCGCTCTCTTGTCTCTGCCTCACTCCTCAAATCCTCAATGATTTTGGTGAGAACTCCAATGTCAGTATTGAGTAGCCCCTTCATCTGTTCAATATGAGCTTGTGCCTCATCACAGAGGAATGTCACATCCCTTAATCTTTCTGCTAATACATTCTTTTCACACTTGTACTCCTCATGCTGTCGCGTCAACCTCTCCTGCTCTCCTTTTAAGTTCCTTAACTTGGCCTCTAGTTTCTTGTTGTAGTTGTGCACATACTGTATATCATGTCGCTTCCCTTCTGGACCATACTGTATTTTGGCAGTTGTCTCAGAAATCAAGGTGGCCAACCGGGTAGCTTCATCTTGTAAGTCCCTCACCCCCTTCACTGTGTTTTCCGCCTCTATAGCCAATGGCTCAAGGTCCACTGAAATCTTTTCACGGAATCGCATAAAGTTGACCACAGCCGATAAGAGTCTTTTAACTCTTATCGGGTCGGGTCTGCTGAGATCGCATATCGTCAAGTCATAAACTCCAATTGATTTAAAAAACTTGGAGGAGAAGGTGAATAGCACAACAAGCGCAACAGAGGATTTATCGACAGAGGATACCTCTGTTGCAAAATCCTTAGATGCCCTTTCCCTTATATTATCTATTCCCATAAACACCTCTACAAACACGGTGCATAGATTCATCATAAACGCGCTTGTGGGCTTGTTGACTAGCTCAAGGCTCACATCAAAGTCGCATTCAAGAAAACACGAGGTGATTTCTTGAGTATCTAGTAAGGGGAAGTTATCCGTTCGAAGCATAAGAGAAAGAATAAAGACAAGAGGAAAGTAAATAAAGGAAATAAAGACAAGAGGAAATATAAATAAAGGAAAATAAATAAAGGAAAATAAATAAAGGAAATATAAATAGAGTTTAGTGTAAATAAAGAATAAAAGAATAGGAAAATATATAAAGAGAAAAAAAAGAAAAGGAATACAGAGAGGGAGGAATACAATGAATAAAAAAGAGAAGGGAAATATAATGAATAAAAGATTAGAGAGAAAAGAAGAAAAGAAGAAGAAGAAAAGAATACAGATGGAGGTTAGAAGTAGAGGTAGAAGATAAGGATAAAGAGAGGAAGGTAGAGGAGAAGGAGAAGGAGAGGAGACATGATGAACTTGTATCCTTTATATTCATCTCTCTGCTATCCTCTGGTATATTCCCTCTGCTATCCTCTGCTATATTCTCTCTGCTACTATATTCTCTCTGCTATTATATTCTCTCTGCTATTTTCTTTACTAGATTCTTTTTTTCTCTGCTTTTTCCTACTCTCTACTCTCTGCTATATATTCATCTTCTCTCCTATATTCATCTTTTCCTCTCTATATCATCACTTCTCTCTACTCTCTGCTTTCAACTCTCTACTTTCAACTCTCTACTGTGTACTCTCTACTGTGTACTCTCTACTGTGTACTCTCTACTGTGTACTCTCTACTTTCAACTCTCTACTATCTATTCATCTTTTCTGCTACATCCTCTCTACTATATTCTTTCTTTTCATCTTCTCTGTTTTCTTACTCTGTTTTCTTGTTCTCTGGAAAACAATGTAAACTAAGGAGAAGGAAAATACGTATCAACCAAATAGGAACAACACTTTCTCGCTCTGCTCGATAGTGTTGAACTAGTCAATGTGCTCCACTATCTCGCTCTGCTCGATAGTGTTGAGATAGTGTCGGTCGACCAACGCGTCGAGTTGACGTCGTGCGGCTCTGCCCCATCTGTCATTTTTTCGCGTGTTTGCGATTTGTTTTGAAATTGAAGAGCGAAAAACTCTTTTGACATAACACATATTATATTGTTAAGAATAGGGATCATAATAAAGCAATTGCATACAAACGATCATCAACTTTCCGTGAGTGCAACCAAAGGGTAGTAAAACAGTTACGTGAGATATAAATACTTGGAAAGGGTTACTCAGTTTTGTTATGACAGAATTTCGCCCCTTGTCTAGCGAGATGATGCTGGTGTTTACATCAGATAGTTTTAATAATGAGGATAAGTTACGACATATTCAAACACTCAAGACCCATATTAAGAAGGATATGATTGATTTGACACAAGTGCCGCTTTATTTGCAAGTTATAATGAAAGGGTTGGAGGTTCCTGAGTTGGGAATACTGAATGTCAGTTTCAACTCATTATCATATTTGATTAAGCGTATCAGCGTTCAGGATAAATCCGGTAACATCCTAAAGGATCAAAGTTTCTTGATCCTTCCTGTTATTATCAACAAATTCAAGGGAACTAGTAGTACTGCCGCTGCTAAGAAGGCGCTTGAGGATTATTGGCTTAGCGCACCAGATGACGTTGAAAATGCCTTAATGAAAATATCATTCACAACAACAACAACAACAACAACAACAACAGCTAATAATTTGCAAATAGCTATAGAGTCTATCCGATGGATGAACCAAGTTTTGAAGACAGTTAGCTTGAAGTTCAATGTTATGTCTTTTATCCCGCACATTTTACAACTTGTTGCCAATAATACACTGAATGATGTTTTATTACAAGCGGTAAGAGAATTAACCAGTACAGTTGTCTCTAATTCAAAAGATGCCAACCTTGTGAAAGCTTTGCAAGAAGAAATTGAAACAAACAAGATTTCAAGCGCAGTTGCTTCTAGGATACTACCTCCACAAACATCTCTGAGCAACTTGCTGTCTTTGTCTCGACAAAATACAACAAATCTTGCTCCAAATATCCAGGGACAAATTGAACGCGACAATCTGTTATCGTCGAATAAAGACGATGGCGTGGATGGTTTCTCTTTTGAGGAACGTCTTTCTGTCTTATTGAACAAAGTTAATTATGAGCTAGTAAAAAGCGTGCGTGCGCAAGAAGTACAAGGGCTGACGGATTTATACAATATATTTGACTCGTTTGAACCCTACTTTGAAGGAAAAGAAACAGAGTCAAATTGGAAAATGCGAGAAAAGAAGATAATTGAAGCTCGACAAATTTTGCGAGGAAATGCTCCTCACGAATATCTTAGTGACTTGTTGAATTGCTTGCGTTCATTTGTTACGGGGATTTGCAAGGGAGCTAGCTCACTTAGAACTACTCTATGTACACATGGCTGCCAATTGATCAAGGAATGCGCCATTATACTAAGTGCCGAATTTGAGCCTGTTGCAGAACTCATATTTCCAACATTGATGAAACTTTGTCTTTCCACCAAAAATATTACCTCAACAAATGCTAATATGGTAACGGCAGCTTTATTTGCCAACTTGCCATATAACCAAAGACTAGTACAAAAAGTGATGACTGCAATGGAGGAACGAAATTTTCAACCAAGGTCATATTCCGCGATCTGGTTGCAAATACTACTCTTGAGATATGGTATGGATTCTACGTTTTTTGGGCATCATGTGAGTACTATTATAGAATCTACTAATAAGTTGTTGACGAAATTGCTCAAAGATGCAAATCCAAATGTGCGACAAGTGTCTAAGGATTGTTATTGGTGCTATTCCAGGATATTTCCAGAGGAGTCGGATAAGTTATTAAAGAAGTTGGATGCAATGACAATAAAAGCATTGGAAAGATCACAAAAGGAGCTTGGGGTCCTAGCAACAACCCCCAAGATGTTGACAACAAAGCCATCTCGACAATCTTTAAAGAAGCAAATTTTGGAAAAGAATAGGGAGCTTAGGTATAGCCGGCCATCCTCTCGTACTGGTACCACTTATGAACCTACACAAAGAGCATTACCATCCAATCCTTTGCCTAAGCCACAAAGAAGTGTATCAAAAGTTGAAACAAAATTGGAGAAAAACGAATTTAGAAATAGACCCACCCCTAGAGCATCGAGTTGGACTCCACAAAGTACATACCACTCTAGTAGTAGTACAACTACCACTACAATTACTGCTAATGATAATAATAATAATAACAATAACAACAATAACAATACGAGTGCAAGGGAGCAACTTAGAAGTAGAACTGAAATTCTGACAAGATCTCCACTTCATGGAGATCGTGTTATTTCACTTGAACGGAATCGTACTGTGTTATCCGAGCCAATTATGGATAATTCCAAGCTTTTTGTTGACCAAAGGGATCCCATTGTTGATTTTTTGTCGTCAAGGAATTCTGGTGATATAATGGAAGGAGTGAATTTATTGAAATACGCCATTATAGGTAATGAGGATTTTACAAGTTCGCACGTGGTTAAAAGTCGACTAAAGTATATTTCTGAAAAAGATGTTAGTTTACTAAAACCATTGCTAACATTCAATGATTTGGTTTTCAAGAAATCCTCAAAGCTTTTCACAACCGACGATTTTGTTCGGATTTGTGCTTTGGTCTTTAAGGGGTCTGATGAGCGTATTTTGGATTTAATCACCTCATGTATTGAAGTGCCAATTTTTTTCCAAGCCAGTTTGCAGTTGCTTGCTAGTACCGTTGACTCTCCTGAAATTGTTGGCAGTCACAATCTCAAATTACAAATATCCGCATACCAGATGGAAATCGCCAAGCTGGTTCTAGAGTTTCTTCTGATTTTGCTAACAAAGATAGTAGTCACTGATGTACAATTTGGAGATTTATTGAGTGAATTGTTTAGACTGGTTCTTGTATTCAAAAGTACTGAGGTCTATGATATATTGAAACAATTATTTTGTCAACTTTATACTATAGATAGCAGTAGGTTCATCCTGTTGCTTGAAGATACCGAAATCGATTTGAGAGAAGAGATTGAGCTAATCGTTGGTGTCGATAACGCAGTTGCTATTGATAAACCATTGAATAAATCTGTTTTCGAGTTTACCCAATTGAATCCTCGCGAAAAGGAAACTCAATTCTCCAAAAGCATTAACCAAAAAAAACCTTCCTCTTCATTGTCATCGTTATCAGCATCAGCATCAGCATCAGCATCATCGTCTTCATCGTCTTCATCATCATCTGCTGCTGCGGCTACACTTAGGAATGATCCATTTGTAGGTGCACATCCTTTGAAACTTGCTAAATCATTAGCCGCTGAAGAACTCCCTCAAAGTCACGGGATTACCACCACTGTCGAGCAGCCAGATTCATTAGCTACCGATCTTGCTCAAGTGCATATAACCAAAAACATGTCGAAATCAGCCGACTTGAAATCGTTAAAAGCAATTATAGAGCAAGTTGATCCATTGAACCCTTTGCCCAATAAGAGAAAGATTAACATCTACGAAGATAATAAATATCAACCTACATCAAGAAGTGAAAAGACATGGGATAATTATAAATTTTGGAGACTAACTTATGGATTGGGGTCATTAAATTTAGGTTTATCGAATATTGATCAATTTGAAAAAAACTGTTTTGATTTATCAAATCTTTTTGGTATTGAAAATATCGAGGACTCGCCAGTTTTGAAAATAATAGAAACTTTGGAGCCATTGGCGACAGCGGATTTCGAATTTAGAGAATATTTTTTGACTAAAGGTAAATACAAACTAACCAATGGATTATTGGCATACTTTCAAAACATAAAAAAATTGAATCACGATCAGATCATGAGTGGATTATACCTTCTCAGACAAATATTCAAATATGATGAAAGCATAGATATGAATCAAATTTGGAATATCTTTTACCATACTTGCTACAATATCAAACTCGATAGCGAATTATACATTGCATGGAATGAGATCATTTTAAATATAAATCACACTGAAACGAAATCATCGTTTGCCAAAATTGCATTAGATTATCTAGAAAAGGAGAAAAACTTGTCGATAAGCATACTGGACATGTGTTTAAATTTTCTAGCAAAGATATTAATTGAAGACTCCGATTTGAATGAAGAGAAATTGTATCGGTTAGACAATATATTGGGGAAATTATTCACAAAGAGTGAAGTCATTTACAGACGCTCGGCAACAATGTGCTATAGTAGTTTATTAAGAAACGATTCCTTAACTTCAGAACTGAAACAAATATTGAACAAAATGAAAGGAAGGTATTCGATATCTCAACAAAGGTTGATTGAATTTTATAGTCAGAGATAAATGTGCCAGTGACATGGGAGAATCCAAAAGAGAGTGTATGGAAATAATATATATGTATATTTATATGTATATGTATATATATGTGTATGTATATGTATATGTATATGTATTTGTAATGCAGTATAAAATTAAAAAAAAAAAAAAGAAAGATAATTTAATCGATAATGAAATGAATCATGTTTCGGGTACAAAGTCTTTTCCAATTCTGCTTCCCCCGCTGCGTCTTCCTCCTTTTTTGTCTCTTCTTGTACCTTGCAGAACCAGCTGAAAAACACAAGGCATAATATTCATTGAATAGTTAATCAACATTCCTCTTTATTTCTAACCCTTGTTGCTTTTGAATTGACCACTTCCGTCAAAGATAGATGGTGTTTTTCTTTTTCGTAATGAGGTTTTTTCGTTATATCGCCGCCCCCGTTACCTCTTCCAGTAATCACAGAGCCAGCTTTGGAAAACTGTAGCAGTTGCAGTTGCATCTGCCTTTTCTTTTTCATCATTTTCGCACTTAATTGTTGCTGTAGTGAGATCTCCTGATACGGAAAATTCAGAAGTACTGATTGTGCTTGCTGATATTGTTGTTGTTGTGCTTGTTGTTGTTGTGCTTGTTGTTGTTGAGCTTGTTGTTGTTGAGCTTGTTGTTGAGCTTGTTGTTGTTGTTGTTGTTGTTGTTGTTGTTGTTGTTGTTGTTGTTGTTGTTGTTGTTGTTGTTGTTGCTGTTGCTGTTGCTGTTGCTGTGGCAAGGGTGGTGGTTGCAGTGGTTGCACCGCCATCATCATAGTCTGATTCATTGATGGAAAAGTCATCAAGTCTTGGTCGTTTATCATCATATATGGTTGTTGCGATAAATTCTGAGTATACCCACCAGACGGATCAAACATTGAGGCAGCAGGGACAACGGGGACAGCAGCTTGATTAGAAAAGACTGTCTGGTTGGTCCAGAGCTCGTTATCAGGATGGATCATGTTACTGCTGTACCCTATGGGTAATTCTGTTGCATACTGTTGAAGGTGTTCGTAATAAGGATATTGTGGTTGTGAAGCAACTTGAAATTGATGTACGGTCTTTACAGGTTGCTGTCGATGAGTCTTTATATTACTTTGGAATTTAGGCGGTACGGGCTGCTGAAATGAAGGAGTAATTGATGTTTGAGTAAATGAGAAAAGCTCCTCCCCACCATTGGGATTATGAAACGCAAATGCTTTTGCTGTTGAAGATTTGGGTTGTAGAGAGCTTGTGGACATTGGAGGTAGTATTGGAGTCTTCAAAGGTTGAGCTTGTTCTATAAGATATTCGTCGTTTAAAGCAACTTGATTGGCAGAAACATTAGCGGTGGCAGTGGCATTAGTATTGGTATTGGCAGCGGCAGAGGTTGATTGAAAGCTTGAGTTGGGCAAAAAGATTGTCGGGTCGATGAAATTGGCATAGTTATCATCCACCATACTTGAATAATAACCAGTTTGAAAATTTGGGTCCAAGTTAATATATCCATCAGAAGATTGAGTTGTATCGAAATAATCTAACGGGAAGTCATCGTCGTCCTCATAATCCGAATTGTTCTTATACTGCTGAGGAGTTGCTTCATTGAGGAAACTATAGTCATCTTTACCTCTTGTTGTGGAGATGTATTCCGGAGACGACCTATCACTTTCCTCGTTTTGTTTTTCTTGAGGTAGCAAGCTAATATTATCGATTTTTTTCAGATCTAAACTTTCAGGACTCATTATTAAGTCATTTTGTAATTGATTTTCCATATGTTTTGCTAATTGATTGTACAAACTTGAACTTTCATCGTATTGAAAGCCAATGGCCGGTTCCCTAAGGGCTATTGTAGTTGGATTTTGACCCATTTTTTCCTTTTTCAAATCTCTTTCTAGAGCATCAGCCATTAGTTTATCATGAGGCACATTAAACCAAAAAAACACTTTTTGCTTTTTCTGAGTTCTCAAGCATGAATTTTTGAACAAAAACTCTAAAAACTCAGATCTCGGTTGCTCTAAAACGGCGTCAACATTACATTTGAGATTTCTTAAATCTGAAAATATCCCCTCCTCAAATTTCTTCCGATCAATGATTTTCCTTCCAAAATGCTCAAACTTGTATACTATGCATCGCACTATATCAGTTCCCGTTATAAAGTATAAATTATTCCAGAATACACAGCTGACAAATCCCTCATCATGATTCAAATAGTACCTTCTAATTACCTGATTCTCTTGCCAATTAGCCGGTGCAGTAGCTAAAAAAAACTTCAAATCTTCTATAAGACGTAGCGACTCGTCAACTTGTTTCCGTGCCAGAATCCTGCTTTCCTTAGTTAAAACAGTAGTTGACATTTAGCAAGTAGTTTTGGCTGCGAAAAACAAAAAAAAAAAAACAAAACAAAAATTGAAAAAAAGAAACGAAAAAAAAAAGTCACCTTGCGTAAAAACGGCTTTGATTGATTCGAATCTCTTCCTTTTGTGTCTAGTCACGTGACTATAGTATAAGTGAAACACTACTCCAAAGTGGTGATTCTTTGAATTTTTATCGATGTTACGTTATGTGAGTGATTTTGAATTACCAAGATTCTAGAAAACCAAAAATAAAGGATGGATGTGTTGTTTGTTGTTCCTGGTCAAAAAAAAAAACAAAAAAAGAACAAGAACTTGAAGCTTGTCGTGGTCAGTCTTACTTGTTTTGTGAATATAGGGAGATTAATTGGAAAAAGCAAAAGCTGCGAAAAAAAAAGCGGCACACAAATCAATAAATTCGTTTCAATTGGGAGTTATAATTGTTGTGCAACAAAACAATCTGCTAGTTTCAAAAATGGTGGAACAGTAGTAGCTGTAATAGCACAGTAGTATAGTAGTTTTTGTTATTGTTATTGGTTGCTCTGCTAGTAACAGTACATGTAAGTTACCAGTGTTTCAATTATCTGGGAAAAATAAAATAAAAGATGAAACTCACCTTTGGTTGGAACAAAGAAAAGAAACGAAGGAAAAAAAAAAAAACAAAGTAAAAATATCAAAATGGAATCTGGTTTCAAATATGTTGAAAGCTGAAATATCAAAACTTATTTATATCGAGGTATATAAAGATCTCTCAGTTTCCAATTCCCCAAGATATGTAAGTCGTTTCTAAAATTCTTTGTTGATTGGTTCTTTTTCGGTGAGTCCTTTACTTGGCGGAAAAGAGTACTCTATTCAATTGAGTAAATTGTAGCAGTATTATGTGGCAGTAATATGTTGCAGTGGAGTAAAAGAAGGACAATTCTAACAATTTGGGAAAAAAAAAAATTTTTATATATATATATTCAAATGAATGAAAGTTGGATTGATAAGTTTAGCTTTCAACCTTGATATATGGGGAAAAGGTGGCTTGGGTAAAATAAACAGAACTTTTTTCTTTTGAACAGCGGACTCAAAGAGTGGGATGAGTAAACGCCTGTTTGAATTGAAAGGTGTCAGTAAGACAAGTCAATGAATGAATAAATGAGTGAATGAAAAAAAAAAAAAATTGTTAGGTTTTGCCAGTTGTTTTGGTTCTTGTAAAAGAAGCTGGGCTGGAACGGAATGTGGAAATCCTACGGTAGTAAAAGATTCGTGTGAATTTATCTGTTCCCTTTCCCGTCTTGAGAATAATACCGTAGAACTAATGTTGTATGGAGAGAGTATCCTGTATCGTGTACCAAATTTTCTAGTTAGCACACTAAAATAATTGTACTATAGGTTGCAGTTTTTGTGTTTGTACTTTATTAAAATTCTCACTCTCTTTTTAAATAAAAGAACAAAGAAATTTTAATTAAAATTTTAATTATTTGAATAAATTAGTTTATTCAATGATTAATGGAAACGGGTTTAACAATTAATACCTTGAAAACTGAATGCCAATTGATAATCAGTTGATATCCAAATAAAAAAACCAAAAAAAAAAGAAGTAGAAGAGCAAAAATCTATGTGCACTTCTCTCTTTTTCTTTCCTTTGAGGGGGGGGGAGGGATGACTAAGTTGGGGTTGATTTTGTTGAACAAGGATTTGCCGTTTTTTTTGTTTTTTTTTATTACTTTGCAAGGAATGTTTTAAAGTTTCCAATTGAAACAAACTTGACTCTCTCTCTCTATATATATATACATATGTATTTGAATATCTTTACAAGTCCAAACCTATATACATCTTTCTTAAACATTATGTTTCATTTTCATATGTGAATCTGTCATTGTAAAGAAATCCATCTTGATTATATGTTTCATGTTTTGAAAAGAAACAAAAACATGAAACATGTTAAACAACCAACCGCTTATACTTTATATTTGAATAGTTACGAGCGATGCCCAGGAAATTGGGCCTACATATAGGAAATTTTTCTTCATGTTTAATTCAACATCAAAGGTTGAACAAGTTGACAAAATATTCAAAGTTGATAAAAGTTGACATGAATGAACTGGCGTATCTGTGTCAGAAAAGACCTAATTATTGGCACATTAAATTGGTCACACTAAAGCTCACCGACTAAAAGTTCATTACTGAAGTTTACCAACTAAATCTCACCACTAGTGTTATAATTATAGTTTTTATTTCTTTAGAAACACTTTTTGACAAGATTTATACTGATTAAATCAACTAAAAGGTACATATGTGTTACCTGCATAAACTAATTGTTTTTTTTTTTTGCCTTGCTTTTCCTTTTGTAGATGTTCAAGACAAGGGTTTGTTAACGATAACAATACAAATAATCAGCTTATTTACAGTAACTATTCAATATACTGGCCTGGCCAGTGAGTCTATAGAAAAACTAGTTTTTTGTCTACTTTTTATCTTTTCTTTCTCCTCTTAGTTCTGACGCTCTTTTTGGTTTAATTCTCAAAATAGTGTTTCTACTGTGCAATACAATTGGACAATAGTTTCATTGTACCACATGGCTTTTTAATTTGAGCCCTTTTTTTTTTCTTGAAGGGCCCAGAAATTGGGCATTAGATCCACCAGTGAGGTTGAAGACGACGCTGGTGGTAGAGATAGAGGAGGCGTGGAACAACCTCGTGCTGGTTGGTGATACTAGTACAGTTGTGTGATAGTACAATTGTGTGTACAATAGTGCATGTCAAACACAAGTAAAAAAATACATATAGCCTTTTGCGATTATTATTATACACTTTGCAGTAAGATTGAAAAAATAGCATTTACTAGTCATTAGTGATTTTTTGCAATGGTTTTCATCCATCTACAACTTAACCTCGCAAGCTAAAAATGTTACCAGCTCAGTCAATTGATCGAAACTCTTCTTTTCAGCCATTGTATCTCCTAAAAATTACAGAATCGAAAGGGTCGAGTTTGGCATTGATAGCTCAATCCAAAAAATAATATAGATCTCTCAGATATAAAATGTAATTTAAAACAAGGGAAATCTCCAACAAAAAACAATAGCGTCATTTGTTTTCACTATTTTTAGTTACTAAAATTTTTAAACTGAAACACACTTTTTTACATGATTACCATTACTCCCTACCTCTCATCTATGTTAGAATGTAAAAGTACCTTCTAACTCCTTAACTAGTAAACCATTACCTATCTCCACATTTGTTTATTTCATTTGTAAAACTCTCATTTTCTTTTTTCAATGCTGCACCAAAAATGAAATTTTACGACTAAAATCTTGATCCTGCTACGGTTTCAAAAGCTGCTACAACTCGAGCGGCTCTGTAACTTAAACAAGGGGACTCGATTTACACAAGAGGACTCGGTTCAAAAAAGAGGATTAAATTCATTATCTACGTATTGTATTATAATCATTTCATCAAGACATTATTCATCATTATCATTTAGGAGGTCGTACAAAAAAGGTATATCTATATATATGTCACATTATATATATATATATATACTCTAAAACGGGTGAATAAAATTGTTATCATTCTCAAAATAGATTAATTCAATAGAACCTTCTCCATGCAATTACTGGGAGTCTTTCTCTGATAACAAAAACCTCTTTCACCATCTACATCTTCAGGTTCAAAGACTCTTTTTTTTTTTTTTTTTTCCTTCTTACTGAAAGAGCATTCCCTTGTAATAAAAAACCTCCTGCTTTTCTTTTTCCTTTATTGTGGAAACCATTACTTTAAACTAGAAGCAACAATTAACTGTTTCTTAATTGGTTGCGAAATAGATCCGCGTCTAAATGGAGGGACGTACTTTTGATCATCAGAATCCTTGGCTGATGTTTGCGTAGGTGAAGTACTTGAAGACTTTGCTTGTCCAGTAGACATCAGAAAAATTCCAGCATCGCTTGGTCGATGTTTTGTTTGAGAATCAAGCTCACCGCTAGAGGAGCAACCAATGACATCCTCATCCTCCAAATCTAGCTTTTGGTCAAAAGTAACATCGAAATCATCTTCCAAGTGAAACACTTCATCATAATCGTTACCCAAAGACAAATGATCGAGCTCCTCAGGTAATGGTCCAATATGTGGTGATTTCTGAGCTGGATTGGGTGGCGAGCGCAAAAAGGGTGGAATATATTTTCCTGAATTAGATAAATTGGATATCACACTAGAACCAGGAGTGACTGCAGAACGTGGCAGTGAGTGGAAATTAAACCCGTTCATATTAGTATTCCCATTTCCAAGAAAATTCCTTTTCAACTTAGATGTAGAGTACAGCCTTGACTTTCTTCCCCTTACCAGTTGATGATTGTGAGAATCGTTTAAAGCTTGTTCAGATACTTTAGGTATACTCTTTGGAAGACCACTAGTATAGGTTCCATTACCAATCGCGTAAATCTTATTACTAGTAGCATGGCGTTGTTTTTTTCTAAAATTCTGCTTCCAAGTCCTCTTTCTGCGAAGTAATGGAGCTCTTTTGGGAAAATCAGAGGAACCATTACCATTAATATTATTGTTTAAGCCCATGTGTCCTCTTTTCTCCCCATACTTGTCCATATAATGGTTGAAAACAGACTTTGGTGTAAAATAATCCTCCCTATGGAAATTAAGACGATTATTATAACTATTGTTGGCATATTTCCCATTAATGTTGGAAGTTTGATTATACGATGCAACATTCAATGGCTTTCTTGTATTGCGTATAAACTTGAAGTCAAGGGTCTTAATTGGAATAGGTTTGGATTTAGTATTGGTTGATAGTAAAGCATCTGCTCGGTGATTGTGAGGTATCTCATCAACCGATCTGGACAAGCTAAAACCAAACTTTCCCAGTTGATTTGGGGAAGCGTTAACATTATCATTATCATTATCATCATTATTATTGTTGCTGTTGTTGTTGCTGTTGTTGTTGTTGCTGCTGTTGCTGTTGCTGCTGTTGTTGTTGTTGCTGTTGCTGTTGTTGCTGTTGTTGTTATTGTTATTACTATCCTCAGTACCAACTCTAATCTTTATGGATGTAGGTATAGGCGTAGTCATATGTGAAACATGTACTCTATTATCTTCATCAAACGAACCATAGTCTTCCTCCTCCTCCTCTTCTTCTTCTTCCTCCTCCTCCTCCTCGTCGTATTCATAGTCACTGACTTCGTACTCCTCATCAATCGTGAAAAATCTCAAAGCATTCAACTCCTCTTCAAGACCTTTTAAATCCCTATTGTCAGGATCAATTGTTAAACTAAACCTCAAAACTGGGAACAAATCACTACTCATCGTTGAAAAAATGTCAAACAACGCCTCCCTATTATTAACAAATTGCAAAAACCTCTTGTCCGAATAATTGGCAACTTGAAAGGGATTTTTATGGAAAACCAATGTCAACAATATGATTCCTACTGACCAAATATCAATTTTGGAAGCATCATAAGAATCAATCTCACTATCAAACAACTCCGGGGCCATATACCTCTCTGACCCAATATCAAATTCATTTTTATCGGTAACGATTTTGGTTGTTGTTGCCAAACCCCAGTCACAAATCTTAATACTCCAATCCTCAGCAATAAGAATATTCTCGGGTTTCAAGTCCCGATGATAAACACCTTTTGAATGGCAATATTCAACCGCGTGCAAAATTTGTAAAAAAACATCCTTAATATCTTGAGTTGTTTCAGGACCATTACCCTTATGAATAGCTTCGTACAAGTCGCCTCTTGAACAAAACTCCAAAACTAAACAGGAATCAAAATGATCGTAAAGTTTAGATATATTTGGGTGGTCACCTAGGATTGCGTGTATTCTGATTTCCTTTTGAGCTTCGTTCAATACACTATTGAAAATAGAATTGGTATCTTGATTTTTCCCTTGTTTAATGGTAGTCACTCCATTTTGCTGTTGAGGTGACTTCAAACGTGCAGGACTCGAAGAAGGTCTACTTGTGAAACTGTAATCTTTCTTCAGGTTCTTTTTGTAGTCAACGGGGTAAATAAATTTAACAGCCACTAGTAGATTACTTCTCTTTGTGTCTTTGGCAACAGAGACTATACCGTAAGACCCCTCGCTAATATCGCTGACTTTTAAATACCTGTCTCTTAGTAGCTCGCCTTTCTCGTATAGTTCAAACTGCTCCATAGCCCGAAAAACAAAAAACCTCGTGTTGTGGTGTCAAAAACAACTTTCCTTTGATAGTAGCTGAGACCTTAGTAGTTGAGACCTTAGTAGCTGAGACCTTAGTAGTTGAGACCTTATTAGTTGAGATCTTATTAATTGAGACCTTAGTAGCTGAGACCTTTCCTTTGATAGTTGAGACCTTAGTAGCTGAGACCTTTCCTTTGATAGTTGAGACCTTAGTAGCTGAGACCTTTTCTTTCTAGTTGACCACGATGGTGATGAACCAATTCAAAACTGAGATAAATGCAAAAAAAACAAAAAACAAAAAAGCTGGTAACTTAAGATGTGGAAATAGTTTGTTAAAAGTATTTGAAAGTGGGTAAAGTATCTGAAAGTGGACAAAAGTATTTAAATGGGGGAAAGTTTCTGAATTCGTCAAATATTTGATAAGTTTTAGAGTTTTAACTGGACATAAATGTTATAAGTTTGTAAAGTTTGTAAAGTTTGTAAAGTTTGTAAGTTCAATAAACGGTGATGCAAAAATTAAGCGTGAATGGGATGATGGGTACACAGTAGCACTTTGTTAAAGTATCTGTAAAGAAAATTGTGGTAAATGAGAATGTTACACAGTAGCGGCGGTGTGGCTAATTATATTGTCGAAATATGGATGATGTATTGTGCCAAAGGGGGTTTGGTGAATGCGTTGGGTGCGTTGAGGATGGAAGAAGATTGAAGTTTATGGGGTTTTCCTATTTCAAAGAAAAGGGGGAATGAGGTGGGGTGGAGTAAGGGAAAAGTAAGATTGATGTGTTGTGAAACTCGAAACTTCTAATGCTCTAAGGAAAATTGGGTGATGTTGAGTAAATAAGTAGTGTGAGTAATGAGTAATGAGTAATGAGTAGTGTGAATGAGTAGTGTGAATGAGTAGTGTGAGTGTAAAGTGTCTAGTGTCTAGTGAGTAATGAGTAATGAGTAGTGTAAAGTGAGTTTTGTTGTGTTAGTGCTTCTGTTTTTATGAGCTTATGTGGTGATGCGCCTCTCTACTGTGATGTTCTATTTATGTTGAGTACTAAACGACAAAAGAAAATGAGTTAACCAAGATGTTGAGTTGAAATAGAAAAAAAGAAGAGATAGAAAGGGAAAAAACTGGGGATATTTAGTTATAGTGGCTAAAATAAATTTTGTATGTGCCATTTCCATTTCCATAATGTATGTGCATCTTTACAACAAAGAGGTAAAATAATGGGCATCACTCTTAATATAGTTAAGGGTGATCCTTTACTAGAAGAGAGAATAAGAGAATAAGAGAATAAGAGAATAAGAGAATAAGAGAGAGGGTGAGGGTGAGGGTGAGGGGGTCGTGCGCAGTGGTAATTAACATTTTTTCGAAAAAGGGGCATTCATTCTTAAAGAAGAAGAAAGAATCAATGAAAAGAAAGAAAAGAAAGAAAAGAAAGAAAAGAAAGAAATCAATTCAATTAAAGGGAGAAAGAAAGAGAAAGAGGGAGTAAAGGAGTAAAGGAGTAAAACAATAATTGAGGCTCTACCAAGTGTGTTTCATCAAAAATTGTTTTTCTTTGTAATGAAAGAATTAAAAAAAGATCCGAGATTACAAGGGAACAAATATAAATAATTGGTAACTATGTAAGGATAAGTTATATCTATATATAGTTTAATGTAACCAAATCGAACACTATCGAGCAACACTATCGAGCAACACTATCGAGCAACACTATCGAGCAACACTATCGAGCAAAGCGAGATAGTGTTGTAACAAGCTACAAAGTGTTGCTCCACTATCGAGCAAAGTAAGATGACACTATCTCGCTCTGCTCGATAGTGTTGTGAAAAGCTGAGTGCTCCACTATTTCTTTTCCAACTATTTACTTCTCCTATTATTCCTAAAGAAAGTTCTTTTGGAATTTGCAAAATGAGAAAAAGCTTATCAATAACAAAAGTGCACATAACCTTTTTTCGTATCCTTATCTTTATCTGTACCAAAATCCCACCATGGAAATAAGCATTATAATCTACAATCCGGTATAGAGACAACACTATCGAGCGGAGCGAGATAGTGCTTATTTGTCGACACAGGGAGCGAAGCGAGATAGTGCTTATTTGTCGACACTAGGGAGCGAAGCGAGCTAGTGGAGCAGTATGTAGAGAGTAGCGGCACTAGTGAGCGAAAATACCTTAGCTACAAAACACTATCGAGCAGACATCACTATCGAGGAGACATCACTATCGAGGAGACATCACTATCGAGCAGACATCACTATCGAGGAGACATCACTATCGAGCAGAGCGAAATAGTGTCTCACTTTGCTCGATAGTGGAGCACTCAGTAGTTTGTCACAATACTATCTCGCTCTGCTCGATAGTGGAGCACTCAGTAGTTTGTCACAACACTATCGAGCAGAGCAAGATAGTGGAGCACTCAGAAGCTTTTCACAACACTATTTTGCTCTGCTCGATAGTGTCATCTTACTCTGCTCAATAGTGGAGCACTCAGTAGCTTTTCACAACACTATCTTGCTCTGCTCAATAGTGTGGCAGGTCACGTGAGTGTATCACGTGTACCCACGTCCTCTCCACCTTTTGCCATTCTTCATCATCATCATCTTCTTCTTCTTCTTCTTCTTCTTCTTCTTCATCATCTTCTTCTTCTTCTTCATCTTCTTCATCTTCTCCTTCTTCTTCTTCTTTTTGACATAATCAAATACATAGCTTCTTCTTCTTTATTTATTTATTTTTTTTTTTTTTCATCATAATCTACTTACTATTGGGTTGAAACTTCTTTTCTATTGTGTTGTTAGCTTCACCGTCGCCCCTTTCTTCCTTTCTTCCTTTCTCCCCTTCTCCCCTTTCCCAGTTTTATCCGATTCTTATAATGGACGAGCAGATTCCTACATTTCTTGCAGTAACAGGGTGTGAAGATGAAACAATTGCAAGACAAATTTTAGAAGCTACAGCTGGCGATCTTGATATGGCTGTGACGCTATATATGGAATCTGGTCAACATGGTTCCCAGCTGAAGACAAGTGACAACAATAATAATGGTTATACTTCTATGCTGCATGGCCTAGATGACGACGAAGCTTACGCTAAACAGTTGCAAGAAAAGGCTTATGAAGAAACTAATAATGTACGAGAAGCTGATGCAAACGTACATCGACATGAAACCTTGGTAGATTCGTTTCCCAGGTTTGGAAGTGCAATTAATAGACAAGCCGACTTATTCGGACGGAGACAGCAGGGAATATTCCATCAAGGCTTTGATTTCAATTCTAACAATAGTAGTAATAACTCACGCCTGGTTAATTCTTATAATGCATATGATGAGGAAGAGATAGATGATGATGATGATGATAGCGGTGGTGCGGTTGAAGAAGAAGAGGAAGCAGATGATGATGATGACGATGACGATGACGATGACGACGTCGACAATGAATATTACCAAGATGCTGATGATAGAACTTCTCAGTCTCGCCGAATTCAAATTTTGGACTCAGATGAGAATGAGGATGAAGATGGCGAAATGGATATGGAGAGTTACAGTTTAAGTAGAAGGAGAAACATCATCAATGGAAGAAGAAGGCAAGCAAGGGAAGCGCGAGGCGTACAATTGAACTCAGTACAGAGAAGATTAGCTAATCTTTTCCGACCTCCGTTTGATATAATAAGCGTGTTGACTTTGGATCAAGCACGGAGTTTAGCTAAGGAGGAGAAAAAATGGATCCTCATAAATATTCAAGACTCTACTGAGTTTCAATCACAGGTTATGAATCGTGATTTCTGGTCAAACGCCAGGATCAAACAAGTTGTTCGAGAAAATTTCATCTTTTTACAGTATCAAAGGGACTCATTTGATGGAGAATCGTATGTCAATTTTTATAATGTTGACGGATTCCCTCATTTGGCAATTCTCGATCCATTAACTGGAGAACGAGTGTATAAATGGGAAGAAGGAAAAGTGCCACAAGTGGAAAAATGGGTGGAGGAAGTTTATGCATTCAGCGACGAGTTTTCATTGGCACCCGATTCCAAAAATCCAATAGTTAAACATGAACAAAAAATCGATCTCGATAGATTGACTGAGGAACAACAAATTGATTTGGCCTTGAAACAAAGTGTAATGGATAATAATGGGAAAACCAAGGAAAATGCAATTGTATTGGATAGTGATGATGGTGGTGAAGAAATAACACAAGAACCATTAAAGCCGCTGGTGGTTCTGACTTTTGTCGCTGAGACTGATGACGATAATCGTTTTGAAAGCATTAAACCTATTGATCACAAAGAACCTTCTGAGAATCCCACAACGCGTATACAAGTACGATTCCCCAATGGGAAAAGACTTGTAAGAAAACTAAGATTAAATGACAATATCTTGATATTATTTGAATGGTTGAAATTTGTACTAAAAGAAAATGCAACAGAGTATGGATTAGATATGAATGATAAGTTCACCCTTTCTATCAGTTCAAACAAGTCTTTTAAATTTATTGAAAATCTAGATAAAACCATTGAAGAAGCTAATTTGAAAAATGCAAGTATTTTATTGGAGAAGGACTAAGTATTATTGCATAGCGTTTTTTAATAATAACAATAATAATTCTAATAATAATATATGTACATACATACATATATATAGTAAGCGATTCGTATGTCAAATTACTCCACCATTCCTCTTCTTGTCTATAAGTTTACGTTTTCTCAACCCACTGTGGAAAAGAACTGAGTTTGGGCATGTTGTAAAATGGCATGGTAGATACAAGCTGTTCTTGAAATAATACGTTTTTGTAAATTTGTCGGCTTTCCTTCTCTGCGGGCGTCATGTTTTCTTCAAAATCGTCATCAATGTAGTCATACTGGTCATACTGGTAATATTGGTCATACTGATCATCATCTTCATCGTCCTCGTCCTCGTCTTCATCGTCGTCCTCGTCCTCATATTCGTCCTCGTCTTCTTCCTCCTCCATATCATCATCAATATTATTATCTTTTTCCTCCATCACCTTTTCCTTTTCCCCTTCATTAATAACACCCGCATCTTCAACCTTTACATGGACATCAGCAAGTCCTTTTTCCTTCTCCTTTTGCTTCTCCTCGACATTTTCTTTGTCAATCACTTTCCCTCGAATTTCTAAATCCCTCTCTACATCTGTTTCATTGGCCACCTCCGTTTCTCCCTTTTGTTCAGCAACTGTACTTCTAATCAAGCGTATATCCTCATCTAGATCATCATCATCATCATCATCATCATCATCATCATCATCATACTGCTGCTGCTGCTGCACATCATCTTCCAAACATCCACCAAACGTATCATCGTATTTTCTCTTTATCCTCTTATGTATGCTATTAATTTTAGATTCTTTACCTCGTATCTCTTGTCGTATAAAAGACAACTCAATATCGTTTTTTGGTAACAACCTGTTACTCCTATCAATATAGTTTGAGTCACAATTATTTTTCATCAATTCATCCAAATCATGAGCTGTGGTGACATTTACTTTACTATTTCGATGACTGGCTACTGAATCGGGGGATACCAATGATCGGTAGTAATATCGATCTGATAGCTCCTCGTTGCGCAGTTGATTCAACATATTATAATCTCTATAAAGCTCATTCAATTCATGGTTTACTTTTTGTATCAATTCCATTTGCTTATTCTTGACTCTATCGAGATATTGTTTCCATACAATTGTTGAATTGTTTCGACAATTATTTCGAATCAAATTTGTTTGATAGTCCTTCAATTTGCTAATGCTCTTTAGGTTATTTCTATGAGGCTGGAAGATCTGATTGAACAAGTAGGGAAATGGGAGTTGGGATAGGAGAGTTGGGTTCTCATTAGCCATAGTACCATCGTTATCTTGTCTTGCCAATTCTTCATTGTCATACTTAAAAGTATCATCAAAATCAAAAGGCAGCTGCAAATTTGAGAAAATTTCTCTCAATTCTTCTTCATATTCATCTAAATTTTTTAGCAAATCTGGCTTTGAAGGTATGGTACCATTACTAACCATAATCAAATCCTCGGTATTGGTCATTATATTATTTATGGTTTCCACCTCAAAATTATAAATCTTGAGCCAGCTTTTTTCGTTTGAAGTGGCTAGTTTGACCAGATTGCTCAATTTCTCAATCATACTGTTTATTCGTGACATTCGTGACTTGAGATACTGTCTCAATAAATTTTTGAACTCGGTCGATATTTGAATTTGGTAGTTATTTAATTCCTCAATTGACATTTGTTCAATGTCTTGCTTTATTGCTTGTGCAGTAGCATCTCCAGCACCTCCATTTGCCAAACTGTCAGCTTCTGATGAGGACATCTGTTTATCTCTCTGTTTTTACCAGCTCAATACAAAAACACACTTAATGGGCCTAACAAATAGTCAAAATCTTCAACATGGACTTTATCTTATTCAAATAGTTGTGAAAAAAAAAAAATGATGGCTAAATTAATGTGCAACACTTTGTTAAGGTGCAAGCGAAAAAAGATCATTGCAAAAAAAAATGTGTAGCTACCATTGCAATTGGGGTCAATGTTAAAATAGTTTGAGTCGAGTTGGGTCGAGTTTGCCTGGGAAAAGACAATTTGAGTCGAGTTGAGTTTGCCTACATAGGGAGGAGGTATGACTATCTGGGCTTGACTATCTGGGTTTTTTGGTGGGCGGCTTTATAGTATTGACATTAGACCCTAAGGCCTTGATACCATTGTAGATTAGAATCAGTGTTCTCTACCAAAAAACTACTCTCTTGAGTATACTTGTTTTCCCCTTTTTGGCTACAAATCAAAAAATAGAGCTTTTTACAACTATTACCTTTATATCTACACACAACTAAACTCAAAAGACAAGATGTTTCCTTTCTTACCTATCCTCGGCCCATTCATTTTCTTTCCTAATAGCTGCTTCCTCCTCGGGACTAAAATCATTGACAATGTTGAAAGTTCTCCTCAACTCCTCTGGACTCTTACTCTTGATCATTTCAGCAACCATCTTACAACCACTATCCAATAACGGTTTAATATTCAAGTAATTAGCAGCTAATATAATCTCGTATAACATTTCTTGGTCAACCTTCAAAAAATTTCTATCCCACTCTTCAACAGGAACAGATTTTTTAGCATCTTCGTCCTCGTCATCTTGAAAAATAGTATTCTTATGATGCTCGCACCATTCCAACACTTTTGATAACACATTGGCTCTGACGTTTGGTGTGGGGATCTCGAAATCTTCAGTTAATCCATCGGGGTTCAAATCGTTAATCATGTTCTTCATCAAGATCGACTTTTCAGCCACTTTTTGCTCAACTGGGAACCTCTCCTCATCAGAAGATATAATTATGACTTTTGGAGCAGACATCGCTGTGTTTAAAGTTGATGAAAAGCTCTAAGAAAGTACAAGTTAAAAGGTATTTAATCAAATCATAATCAAAAAGAAAACAAGACAAGAGAAAAATCACTTCAACTTTTCCTTAGTCAAGCAATTTTTTTTTTTTCTTTCTTCTTCTTTTCTTGAAGCAAAGTAACAAATCTCTACTAGTATTAAAAAAAAGGAATATCAGTTTGACATTCTATCAATCATTTTGGCTATATATAGTACACTGTTGTTATTTATTCAAAGTTTGAGTATATACTTGCACTAAAATCATCCAATTCCTCCAAGTTATCCAATGTATTTATATACACATTTCCACTCAATTCATCAGAGCGAGAACCTCCTCTACCACTATTACTCTCAAATCCTTCCATGTTGTTTAGACTATTAAGTATACCCTTGATATCGTCATCATCATCATCATCATTTGCATCATCATTTGCATCTGCATTTCTATTGTCTCTTACATCATCATTGTTCACCATAATACCATTCTGTACCGATAACTGTGCCAAAAAGCTGGCCAATTTAAATGCTTTTATAGGAATTTCTGTGATTTTCTCACTTTGTTCCGGTAACGTTCCCGACATGACCAAACTATTTGACATGTTACTAGCCAAATTCGCCGAAAGATTACAAGTTAGTGTTTGTAAATCGGTGATAATTAGCGAGTTCAACAAATCAAAGAAATATAAGCTATTGTCCAACATGATTGCGTTTGTTTCGTTAATGAGTTTGGTCAAGTTGGAGTCGGGGATGTCCAAATGATGTATCAAATCGGGATTGGTGTTTAAAACTGTTTCTAATAAATCCGGGTAGTTAATAGGGAACAAATTGGCCAAGATGTGTTCCTTGTTGTTGGCATTGATCTCGCCAATTATGTCAGATAAAACCATTTCAAATTCAACAACTCCCAATTCAGTTTTTGGGTTTATATTCTCAAACTTCTTCACGACAACTGCCTCGATTAACAAGCTCAAATTATGCCATCCTTTATTCAACAACCACCAGCTCAATGAAAGATAGCTTTGCTCTATGATGTAGTTTTCATGAGGGTCGATATCGTTATTGGGGTTCTTGACGCCTGCAAGCAATATAGCAGACTCCAAGTATGATCTTCTTGCCAATATGTTCAACTGTAACCTTGTCACCAACAACAACCCGGAAATAGAATACATCAATGTAAGCGTACGTGTGATTGTCTTGATTTTCAATAAATTCCACAACTCAACTTTGCTCTTGTTCATATAAACCGACAATTTCGACTCGGGGTCGTTATTGTTATCTAACAAGTTTAGATTATCGGCTGTCAATTCGCTATTACTACCGCCAGTCACTTGCTGTTGTTGCTGTTGCTGTTGCTGTTCCTGTTGTTGTTGTTGTTGCCGCGACTGGTTTTGTTGACCTTTTTTCATTCTCAATGCCTGAGTAATGAGCTCAACCGGTAAAGCATCTATTATTGGACCAGCCAAAACTGGTAGCAATGCTAAAATAGTATAGTAACAATCCTGTTGAGTTTGTATGAACCGTTGTTTAATCTGCTGCTTGAACATCAACTCCTGCCTTAAAGCATTTTGATAATTTCTGAATTTCTTGACAATAAACTCATTAATGAGCAAGTAGACTGAAACAGTTACTGCGCTTGTTATAAAAATTCTTCGTCTGTTGCGCTTGAAAAAACCAGCTAAAGAAGAAAATATTGCCATCTCTAATGCAAGCTTGAAAAATCCTGTTTGAAGTAATAGCTATTACCCCCTGCAGTGTCAAAGTATTAGCTAACTTGAAAAAAAAGTTGACAGCACCAAAAACAATCCAGTTTGTGTTGTTTTAATCAATCCAGTTGTGTTTCCTTCTACCCCAACAACTTCAACGAAAAGTAGTCTTCATATTACATTTTTTATTTCTTATTTATTTTTTTTTTTTTTTCGTTGTCTTTAAATTTTTTCGGTTGATAACAAAAGAGAATATGATGTTGAATTTCATACTATGATTTTTTTACTAAGTGGGGGGGGGGGGGGGGGTGATTTATACTTTGTGGTAGAGAGTTGAATTTGATAGAGGATCAATGCGGCACTTGTTGAGATCATAGTTTTTGAGCCGTGGATCAATCTTTGTTGATATATATAGAAGTTGAGAAAATATGTAAGTATCTTGAGATATGATGTAAAACAAGTATTGATAAACTCATTATTCTTTTTCTTAATTCTTTATCAAGTCTATACAGTTACATTCAAAGAATACCAACTAAAACCGTGGTTTTTTTTTTGCATCATTTCAAATAATTTTATTGATTTTTACTTGAGCGACACTATCAAGCGACACTATCGAGCGAAGAGAGATAGTGGAGCAGCACTCCTTGTCACTAGCTAACAGCGACACTATCTCGCTTCGCTAGATAGTAGAGCAGCACTCACTCTTACTAGCCAGCAGGGAGCTAGCAAGAGCTTTTGTCTTTTTGGAATTGAATTGACTAAAAGTCAGTTTTATCGGATTAAGAGCCATGGTCCGGATTTGAACCGATTTATTTATAACGGTAGTCCGGATTTGAACCGATTTATCAATAGAGGTAGTCGGAATTTGAACCGATTTATCAATAGAGGTAGTCGGAATTTCAACCGATTTATTGAGTCAGTGTTGGTGACAACTAGTGTGCACCACTATCTCGTTCTGCTCGATAGTGTTGATAGTGTCAGTGGCAGCTAGTGCGCACCACTATCTCGTTCTGCTCGATAGTGTAAATTGACCTCGTGGTCATGGAATAAATATTCATTTTGTGGTTGGAAACCATCTCTACAAATGTTTCCATAGTTTTCTACCGAATCGAAAAGAACTGCTAAATCCCAATTACTTAACGCAGACTACGAGTCAAATTTTTCTTTTTATTGTAAAAGTAAACAAAAACTCAAAACCTCCTAAAGCCTTTTCCAAGTTTGATCAAAAACTGGACCAATTTTGATAAAAGGGGAGGTTGTGTGTCAAGAAAAGGAGAAATCCTGTACCAAATGGAAAAAAAAAAAATACAAACTCATACCTACACAAGTAAAAGCATCATATCGTACTCTAGCAACTTGCATAATTTTAGAGATTAAAAACCAAGAGATATGAAAAACTGTACCCAACCAATTGGATCCCAATGAGGTTTAATATTGTTTTTTTTTTTTCTTTTTACAATAATAGAAAAATTATTTTGCGCAAAAACGTGGAAAACAATTGTAACCTTATCATCAAATTTGGTAGAAATGAAGTTAGCGTGAAACAGCTTGTATTTTGAAAAAAAAGAATTCAACTCACGGGTTTGATAGGTATTCTAGAAATACTTTTCTTTATCGATTTCTTTAAAATGCAATATACAATATATTAATGCCGTACGCTAGTAAATGACTCGCATATTAAAGCGGAAAAAGCCAAAAGCTTTGACAGGATAAAATTATCAACTACATTTTTTCTTATTGAACTTTTTGATTTATAAAGGTTATGGTAACTAAAACATCTCTATCTTCTTAAAAAAAAAAACAAAAAGAAGTACTGTTGTCATTTTCTAAACAACTTTCGCCCACGTTGGGTGCAACAGTTCCTGTCAAAATTAATTAATTGGTTAAATAAAATCTACGCACCCGTGTATACTCTTAATTTATTGCTGTAATAAGACTATATGCAGTATTTATGCTGCAAAAAACACTGTAAATCTCATTATTGAGACCGAGAGTTTAATTGGAAACTATCAATATTCAAGCGTATGGATAAGTGCATATCAATATCTGAGTGTAAAGATATTAGCCTTCTGGTGATATGGAATAAGCAATGTGAGAAATATTCTCTATATATATATAGGGACAGATTTCCTCTCACCCCGCTTACAGGTTTGTTCATAAAGCAATCTTTATTAACAACCTGTTTTCCAACTCTAGTACAAAATGCAGTTTTTAGCTACTTCCCTCTTGTTGTTCATTGCAAGTGTGGCTTTTTCCAAAAATATCCTTTTAACCAATGATGATGGCTGGCAGTCTACTAACATTAGAGCCACCTACTATAAATTAAAAGATGCTGGCCATAATGTTTTCTTAGTTGCCCCAGTATCACAAAGATCGGGCTATGGTGGTAAATTTGACATTCCAACGTCCCCAACACTTGAAGGAAAGGGAGGAGAGTTTGGATATCCAGGACCAGGAGCACCATCTTTTGGTCATGAGGCTGATGATGACCATATTTGGTATTTCAATGGTACTCCAGCTTCGTCAATTGCCTTTGCCTTGCAGTATGTTCTTCCAGAAAAATTCAACAATGTCTCAATTGATTTGGTTGTTAGCGGTCCAAACGAAGGATTGAATATGAGTCCCGGTATGTTTACTTTGAGTGGAACAATAGGAGCTACATACAATGCCATTTACAGAAACTTGCCAGCGATTGCATTTAGTGGTTCTAACGGCAACAACTCATTTTTCAAGGATAGCTTGGACTTAGATGACACAAAAGAGCCAGCAACTATTTATGCAATCAAGGTTACTGAACTTGTTAATGAATTGTTCAAAACTCAAGGTGTAAATCCAAGAGTTTTGCCAATTGGTGTTGGTTTGAATGTTAACTTCCCACCCGTTGGTTACTTGAATGAATCATGTACTGATCCAACATGGGTGTTTACTAGATTGACTGGTGAATATGCTTCAGGTGCAGATTTGAAATACAACGCTACTTCAAACTCATTTTACTATGTTCAAGATGGGTGGAACGCGTTAACTGTTTGTAACAATGGTGATTGCTCTTTACCATCAGAAAACTTTGTTGTTGAATATACCAAATGTCAAAGTGCAGTTTCCTCTTTTTCAATCGATTACGATGCTAACTTGGGATTAACCAACCAAGTCAAAGGATTATTGGGTGGTATTCTTGAGTAAGCAGAAGAATAAAAAAAGAAAGTTAAAGGCAAAAAGAAAAGATTCAGCTAGTTGATGGTTGATTCAAGTTATAGAAAAACAAATTTCAATTCTTTTTCGTTATTGTTTATAATCAAAGTTCAAAAGCGTATAAAATTGTTTCGTCATTAAGTACCCCCCCTTCTTTTACCCTTGCCCTTTGCCCTTTGCCCTTTGCCCTTTTTAGTGCTGCTCCACTATCTCGCTCCGCTCGATAGTGTCATAACCGTTGAAAAATGATTTATTTTTTGGCTGCAAAACGTCACCCATATCTTGCGTAATAGAGACAGGTAGAGAGTTTGTATGTCTTTAACAACATATCTATATGTTATCTGTTCCCCCCGTAAAACAGCCCCCTTCCCCCTAATAACCTCTACACCCCCACATAAAGTGAACAAGAGATCCAAACTTAGTCAAAGCAATTTAATGCAAGATAGAAAAAAAAATTAAAAAGTTCATGGAAAAGTCGGAAAGATCACAAGTGGCTAATAGACAATTGAAAAAAAAAAATAGCGTTTATTTGTGTTTTTTCAACAAATCCAAATCCAAATTGTTTCTTGATCCTTTTCTTCAATTGATATAGTAGTAAACTATTTTTTTTTCACTATTCTTTGTCTGCCTTCTTTCTTCTCTCCAAAGAGTCAAGGTGGCGTGTTTGCTAGAGCCACTACAAAAATTGAATAATTCTGGTTAATTGCAAAAAAAAAAAAAAAGATTTGCGCCCCCAGTCTCTTAGGGGGAGGGGAGGCAAGGGTAAGAAGCAAAGGGGGAAAAAAAAAAAGAAAGATGGGATTGCGATTATTGCTTAGACGGAAAAAACTGGTTCCAGAGGAGAAGGAGTCGCAACTTGAAGTTTGTCTGAGCCAAGAGAAGAGAGAGCAGTGGCACCAGCAGCACCAGCAGCAGCAGCAGCACCGTCATCGCCATACCCGAAGCTCCTCTACAAATTCTCTCAAGAGATCGAGGGAGAGCTCACAAAGTAGACTATTCATGAGTTACTCTCCGAGAGAGTCGGAAGACAAGTCGATAAAATCTGGGCCTTCTTTTCTAATTATGGCACGACCTGCATCTAGTACAGTAAATAGGGTAGTATCGCCAAATCCAAAGAAACCCAACGTTACAAAGAATACAAAGCCAATTTATTCTGGTAGGTTAAACAACCGAATGGCGACAGCAACATTTGCGAACCAGCCAATAGAGAATGTCGACCATGAGGAAAGAAGACAAAGAAACGATGTTGAAGAAGAAGAAGCAAATAGTGATGTTATAAATCAAGATCCTGCAATTGCAGTTGCTGTAATGAGACACAATTCTAATGATTCAAATGCAATTCATGGAAATTATCTTCATGCTCCAGACAAGGGTTCTCAGCAACATTCGTCTACTTCTTCCTTGAGCAATAATGTCCTAAACCATAGCCACAGCACAGCCTCGTCTGCAACTGGTAGTGGTGGAGCAACAACAACAACAACAGCAGCAGCAGTAACAGCAACAAGTACAGTAGCAGCGCCCACATCTTCACTGGCAGAGCAACATATTACACGATCTGATTCCGGAGGATTTTTATCCTCGCTATTCACTGCAGCTGCTAATAAAATGATTTCAGGGATTCCAGAGGAGACTAAGGAGAAGAAAAGGGAACATCTGTTTGCCAACAAATTGGACAACTTGATAAAATCCGTCAGGCATGATGAAAGCAAGTTTATTGGTGGAGGAGAGGCAACAGCCGATAATAACGGTCAAGAATCAACTGAAAATGTGGTTGCTGGAGAAACAAACCAACCGGGGTTGGCTCGTACTAATTCAAACCCTGCGCTGAATGTTCAGTTTGAACCAGTGAGGGAATCTCCTTTGAACACTTTGGGCAATGGGGACTTGTCGTTGGCGGATTTCGAAAATAGTACGCACAACCATATTCGATTGCCATCTCGTCAAACCTCAATGCTATCATCAAATGACGGGCGAAGCCAAAGCATCAAGAGGAAACTCAGTCCCGACGCGACCAATAGAACCGTACCACAAGGAAATCAACCGCTACTAGTGGCAAATGGGGTGGACACGAAAAGAGCACATCGAAGGTCCATCAATGGTCTGAGCTCAGCAGTAGATCGAAGTGGATCCATTGGAAGGACCTCACAATTATCAGCAAATGGATATTCTGAAGACAACACAAGAAATCGAAGCGAAGGTAAACTGAGGGGAACTCTTGATGATGGTGAGTCTCGTGACAATTCAGATTCGGAACCAGATGAAATAGATCATACAATAGATTACAGTAAGAAGATTAAACATGCATCAAGAAAAGCCAATAGAGAATTTCATCATGCGTTTAAAAAAATTCCCAAGTCTGAAAAATTGATTGCTGATTTCAGTTGTGCATTGTCTAAAGACATCTTGGTCCAGGGGAAAATGTATCTAAGTGATCACTACATATGTTTCAACTCCAATATTCTAGGCTGGGTGACCCATATCATGATTCCGTTGCAAGAAGTTATACAGATTGAGAAAAAATCAACAGCAGTATTATTTCCCAATGGTATGATTATACGAACTTTGCACCAAAAATACGTTTTTGCGACTATTTTGAGTAGGGATACAGCTTTTGACTTAATTACCAGTATTTGGCATAGAGTCTTGTTGCAAAATTCTGATCTTGATCCTAATAAATTGAGAACCACAAGGATAAGAGCTGGCTCGAAATCATCAATCATGTCTGCGGGAAGCCTTACTGATAGTGGAGAATCTTCTGATGATGAATTTTCAGGCGGTACAGATGAATATGATGATAATATACTGCTTGCAGGAACAGAGGAGGAAGTCGAGAGCAATGGGGGGGATGAAGGAGACGGCGAGGAGGAAAAAGAGAAGGAGAGGGATAAGAAGAAGGATAAAGATGGAAGTGAAGCTAGTGATGGTGGAGAGAAATGGAAGGGTTTTGCTATAGTTGGACCTGCAACACACGCGCCTACGGAAAATGGGTACGTTAAGGATTCAGGAGATACATTCATTGCTGAGGATATTATAAAAGCACCACCGGGAGTTGTTTATCTACTACTATTTGGTCATGAAACTCTGTATTTCTCAAGAATATTAAAGGAGCAAAAAAATTTTGATATTGATGAATCTGCAATTCATGCATTGAGTACAGATAGTAAAAGTCGACACTATACTTATACCAAGCCACTTAGCGGGCCCATAGGACCCAAACAAACCAAATGTGTTATTGATGATAATCTTCTTGAGTATAATCCTGATAAGGTTTATGGAGTTGAGCAAGTTACACAAACACCAGATGTTCCCAGTGGGAATTCTTTCAAGGTCAAGACCAAGCTATTTTTTAGTTGGGCAGAAAAGAACCAGACCAAATTATATGTTGCTACGTCGATAGAATGGAATGGGAAATCATGGATCAAGGGAGCCATTGAGAAAGGTACTATTGATGGACAAAAGGAGAGTATGAAAGAGATGATTGAAACCTTAAATAATATTATTGCTGAAGGAGGAAAGAAAGGTGGTACTGGTGGTGACTCTGGAAAACGGAAATCTACTAAAGCCAGACGGAATACTGAAAAGAAAGAGAAACAGGAAGAGAAACCATCTATTGAAGAGCAAAAGACACCGCCTGGTATAGCACAACAACTCATCAACTTGATTGATTCTGTTGGCGATTTAGTTCCAGTGCCAATGTTGAGCAACACTATTGTTGGCTCAGTCATCTTTTTGATTGGTTTTCTTTTTTCCATTTTCATTTTCAACAAAATCGGAGGAATATTCAGCTTTGGTAGTTCACAAAAGGCAGTGTTTGAAATTTTGCCTTCAAATGCGTACACTTCAAGAATCAAAATCAACGACAAGGATTTCTTGGTTGTTCCAATGATCAATACAAATTTTGCAAATGAGAGGAAACAACGCCAACAAGAGATCAATATTTGGAATTGGCTAGAATCTAGAAGCGATGGTGAGTTTGGGAAGGAATTTAAAGGTAATACCGATAATAGTAGATTATCGAGTGCTGCCTTCTTTAGTGACAATTTTGATAACTTATCAGATAAAGAGTTGAGGGAGAAATATTCCGGTCAGGAATTGAAGGAATTGCTCAAGGTGACCAAATTGGAATTAGACAAGTTGCTGAAGAGGATAAATAGAATGGGTCAGTAGAGAAGAATACAATTGAATCATAATTAGAAATCAACAAGAATAAAGTAGTAGTTTTTTTTTTAAACCATTTAACCCCATTTAAAATTTTATTCTAAAAAAAAGAGAGAGAGAAGAAAAGAAAAGAGAGAGAGGAAAAGAAAAGAGAGAGAGGAAAAGAAAAAAGAATGAGCTTTTTACTCCCCACCCAACTAAATTCCAGGGTGTTGGAATCAAAAACTCTTGGAAAATTGAAAGAAGTGACCGTTTAATGATTTAGTGGTTGAACTGTTCATTTGTGGAGGAGACTGAGTTTTTGTTTCAAATATGTATTTCCAGTATATGTTTTTTTTTTTAACTTTTACTCAAACGGTTACATGGACGTAGCTATATTACCTACAGATTGCAAAATTAACAAAACAATAAAAAAAAAAAGGTATTGTGTGCAATCGGGAATCATTTCCAGGAATCATTGAATCCAAGATATAAGCGTATTGAAGTTCTTTCTTTTTATTTTAGATAAAGGAAGATGAATTTTTTATTGGCTTTTCTGCCCTAATTTGTGACCTAGATAAATCATCAGCTCTTTTTCAAAGTGTGAAACCGTTGAAACATTTTTGGATCTAACTAACGCAATCATTTCTTTCTAACTAACGCAATCATTTCTTGATTAGCCAAAATATTTCAGTTTAGTTAACTTTTTCTCCTCATACAAATTTTGTACGTCTCGGAAAAACAAACAGGCTTATAAATTCCAATAAAAAAAACAAAAAAGGTCTTGCTACGGAATGACTGTTACCATCTAATTTTAATACAAGTTTTCCTTAACAAATCATCTTTTCTATTCTCTTTAGCTAGAGGCGAAGTCAAAGGCGGCGCAATAGAGAAGCATGAGAGGACAAAGAAAGAGTTTACAATAGTTTCCCTTCTTTCCACGGGGGACGCTTTCTGCAGCTTCTTCTTCTTCATTCCTCTTCTTCTTCGGGATTGTGTTCCATATAGAAACTACAATACCAAATAATTTTCTATCGGCTTTTCTCTCCTGGTTTTTACTGGCACATAACCCCAAACCCATTTTGCGGTTCTTTTTTTTTTGCTATTTTCTTTCTCAATGGAACAAAATACCCAGCCATTAACACTTTTCTTTTTTTTTTTGTCCTGTACCCGAACCATTTTTGTAATGCTAGAAATTTTTAATAGGAGGCATCTCTTACCTTTTAGTATAATTAGGCAGGCAAGGTTAAATGCGAGATCCATAACAAACGAGAAAAACAAAGAAAAGAAGGAACTTTTCGGGTAGAGCAACTAAAGAAAAAGGCCTGGTACAGATTTAAAAAAAATATAATGGAAAGAAAATCTTGCTGGGGAGAGGCCACAAAGTGAGAAGAAATAGAAAATTTTTGTACATAGAGAGAATGAATGAAAATTGAGAGTGAATACAGTAACAAAGGATTGGGAGAATGACATCTATTATACACACCAAATGTAAAATGTAAATAAGATATAAATCTATCCGCTAATGGCAAAGTAGTAACAAATAATTATATATATATATATATATAGACAAAAGTATTTATTTCACCACTATCATATACAAGGATAGCCTTCTTTTTTTCTTTATTAGAATTATCCCATGTTCAATATTCTAGATTTAGTATTCAATACTCTAACTTCGTTAGTTCCCATACTATGCACAATCAAAGCACTCGACCCAACAATTGAGTTCAACTACCAATCGTATCAGTTCTTGCTTAACTATTGGTTGTACTTTATCCTACTAAACTACATAACATCCACATTATTTCAAAATACAGGGCTCGTCAAGTTAGCAACTTCTGGTGCAAAATTCTGGCTCTTTTATGGTTCAAATAACAATATTGGATTTTTAAATAGTATACTATTCAAAAAATATGAAGGTAACTGGAAGAAAATAGAATCAAGTGTTAATCCAATTATATCACAAGTAAGTCCCAATTTTGGAGATTTCAATTTACAATTGCATAATTTGGGTGCCAAATATTCAAAACCAATTCATAGTAACTATAGTCTCAATATTGATCTGATATTATTTAGCTTTGTTGGGTTTTTGAAAATTTGTCAATCAGTAGTTACCAGTACTCAGAATAGTACAGAAGCAGCAGCAGCAGCAGCAACTGCTACTACTACCACTACTACAAAAATGAAATCTTCTTCATCACCACAACAAGCAAAAAAAGTCAAAAAGGTATTGCGCAAACAGCCATCATTCACTTCCTTAGTTTCAAGGTCAAGATCAAACTCAAACTCAAACCCAAATTTAAGTTTAAACTCAAACTCCAATTCTGGAGCAAACACACAACGAAAGCAAAGTAATTCAATTCTAGGGTCACCAACCTTATATCCACATAGCAACGCTAGTAATACTAATTCACCACCACCACAGCCATTGTCGATTCCCAAGTATAGAATTTCTAGCACACCACCGCCTAATCTCAATTATACTATTGAACCAATCCAATATGGGGTCGCTGATGTAAATGGATATAAAAGGCGAACGGTGTCAGGGGGGGATTTCGATTTGAATGCTTCGATTCAGAAATTACGTCAACAACAGGCGCAAGCAATTAAGCGGAAACCACAAGCTCAATTGGACGCGGTATTACATACACAGCAGCAGCAACAGCAACAGCAACAGCAGCAACAGCAGCAACAACAACAGTATGAATCAGAAGCATATGGCATCAGAATTACACTGCCTCAAATACAAAAGCAGTCATTTTCTCAATTTAAGCAACAGCAGCAGGAAAAGGAACAAAACCAAAACCAAAACTATTTTCGATACCTGGAAAACTACAAGGATTATCAATATAATGATACAAATGGGAATAATCCAGGCTATAAATTAATGACTGATAAGTATAAGGTAAATCCTAGTTTTGCCAAAAATATGAAGAATGAACTACCTGCTGTTCCTTCACCGTCAATGGTTCTTCAATAACCGCTTCTTTGTTGTTGGGTTTTTTTTTGTTTTTTTTTTGATGTCTTCTTCCTAGCAACTTCTTCATTTTTGATACCGCTTACTCCTGATTAAAGCTTAATGATTAATTGTAGCCTACTTTTTTTTTTTAACTATCAACCTAATTGATATCCCAATAACTCCTTTTTTTTTCCCTTTCGAGTAATGATAGCATTACATTAATTACTGATAATATCCAACTCTAAAAACAAATGGCTGTCTTTAGTCTTTTTTTTTTCTTGTTTCTTTAATTTGCATGTGAGGATGGTAGAGATGAGTTGTTTTTTTGTTTCGTCCAGCATCGTCCCATACAGCTTGAAGAATTGGACAACTTTATTGTACGAGAGAGTCTCTCGTCCCATGCAGCTTGAAGAATTGGACAACTCTATTGTACGAGAGAGTCTCTCGTCCCATGCAGCATAACGAATTGGACAACTCTATTGTATGAGAGAGTCTCTTGTGTGTACTATTTTCCCGATAATTAAAATGGAAAGGCTGGCAGTGCATAAACAGAAAAGAAAAAATATCCCAATCTGAAAAAATGAATGCCAAATTTAGGAGGCAGGAGAAGTATACTATGTCATTAGTCAATGCACCACTATCGAGCGAAGCGAAATAGTGGTGCAGGAGATATATACTTATCGAGCGAAGCGAAATAGTGGTGCAGGAGATATATACTTATCGAGCGAAGCGAAATAGTGGTGCAGGAGATATATACTTATCGAGCGAAGCGAAATAGTGGTGCAGGAGAAGTATACTTATCGAGCGAAGCGAAATAGTGGTGCAGGAGAAGTATACTTATCGAGCGAAGCGAGATAGTGGAGCAGGAGAAGTATACTTATCGAGCGAAGCGAGATAGTGGAGCATCTCGCTTCGCTCGATAGTGTCGCTCGATAGTGTCGCAAGAAAAGTGGTGATGATGTTCATAATACAGGGTACTCTATGAAACTAATTTGTCTCTCCCTGTCAATCCGTGTAGAACTTTCTTGGTAAAAAAAAAAAAAAAAAGAGACTAAAATAGAAGCAGTTGGGAATAATAACTATATGAATAATGACGAGTTGTCCGAGAGCTTATTACAATATTGGCAAGCAGTTACGAAACGTGTAATGAGGGATAGCCTTGTTTATTTCTCTTGTTTTTTTTTCTTTTTTTCTCCCTGTAGTACCAGCCACATGGAGTGGACGACACCTATCTACCTGCCTATATTAGTTGAAAAAAAAATATGAAACCAATTGTAAGCAACTAAAGTAGAATTACATTTATTGAGTGTAATCGTATAATTTAGTCAATTGTGCATCTTCAAGTTTTTTGACATATTTTTGATAAGTCAAGTTTGAACCAAGTGGGAAAAGACAAAGACCTACTAGTAACTTAACTGAGCTCTGGTAAATGTTTTACATTGTAGTGGTTTATTAATCCCCAAATTTTGAGCTTATCCTATAAATGTGGTAAAATGTGTCCCAATTCAAAAACCATAATAATGCCTTTCCCTTTGAACGTTTCCTAAACTTGAAAACGTACGCAATTGACTAAAGTAACAAATACACTAAATACGCACTTTCATTAATTCACATCACTCTATATTACTCACTCACCTATCCACATACTCATTACCTTACTAGTTTTATCCAATTTTTTTGCTAAATGAAAAAAAAATTAGAGAGATTTTGATAATTGACTTTCTCAGCAAATTGTTAAACAAAAAAAAAACAAAAAAACTCCACATCTTACTCCTCCCTGCGCTCTATCTTNAAATAAAAAATTTTTAAAAAAAAAAAAAAAAAAAAAAAAAAAAAAAAAACTACCCGAACAAATATATTCATTATCTATCATTTTTTTTTCCTTTCCAAGAGTAAGTGTAGTGATTAAAAGAGTAGACCAATTCTGGACCAAAAAATACTATATAATAAAGGTCAATTTACATAGAAAAAAATCAACCACTACTGTATCTCGGGATCTATAGGATAACGAATATCCCCTTTTTTCTACAAATAGGGAAGTAAATATACATTTGGGGAGAAATAAGGTTTTTCTTTTTTTGAATATATATATATATATTTTTTTAATAGAATTCACCATTTTAATTGATTTTGGATAAACACACACACATACATAAAGTGAAGGCAGAGATATTACTGGTACTACTACCATCACCACCAATTCGCTATCCCACCAACGTACGCCCTTCCTCCTACTCGAGTGTACTCCCGTTGGCAGACCAACCTTTAATTTGACACCTTATAACTTTTACATATTGTTATCATTTTTGTAATTATATACAAAATATACACAGAAGTCTATACATCACACACACACGCCACTCATACCTTTACAATGACAGAGTCAAAAGTACTAGAAACAAACAATACCCTAATCGATCAAACATTGGATATTTTACAATCCTCATCTACGTCACAGCTCCATAATAGTAAAAGCCGCTCTGCAGTATCAACAGTAGTGACAACGGCAGTATCAGCAGCAGTATCAGCGGCAGTACCAACGGCAGTATCAAGAGCAGCACCAACAGCAGTATCAACAGCAGCACCAACAGCAGTATCAACAGCAGTACCAGCGGCAGTACCATCTTCTCCTCCTCCTTCTTCGTCAGGATCACCATCTACAACTAATGCTGGCATTGACACAAGTCCTACTACTACTCCTACTATTACTCCTAATACAACGACATCAGCTGCAACTGTAGACAAAGACACAGATACAGATACAAGTACAGCTCAAAATGCAAGAGAATCAGTATCGATTGAAGAACAACAGCGAATTTCTTTAAAGGAAAAGAATCTTGATGAGATAAAACAACAATGTCGCACTTTGATACATGAATTAGAAGGCAATCAACACCCAGAAGTGATCATTAAAAAACACATTCAACAATTGAAAAAATATAATGAATTGAAGGATGTGGCTTTACAGTTGGTAACATTAATTGCCGACCAACGCCAAGTTAGAACGACCGATATCTTTGATGAAATGAAGTGCGAAGTAACAGAAGAAGGTTTAGACAAGGAATGAATGAGTTATTTAGAAGTTAACTTATGTATGATAATGTGACGAATTTTTTTTTTTTTTATTTTATTTTATTTTATTTTATATACATCTATTTTCTATTTTTAGAGGAAGTAGATAACCTTGTAACCTCTCTTAATTTTGCTATAGAAAATTAATGCGATTAGTTTCTTACTGACGATATATTCTTCTCTTACTGACAATCAATTCCTCTTTTACCGACAATATATTCCTCCCTTGCTAACAATCTATCAATTCCTTGAAAAGAGATAAATTCAAGATTGAGAGTTAAGGTGATAAACGGAAAAGAAAAAAATTGTAATGGTAATGACGTATAAGGAAAAATATCTTTTTTCTCCTGCTTTCCTTTACTATACTACTCATTTACATTCTCTCTCACACACTTAAACACACACACTTTAGCCCCTGGTTGGAGCGTCCACTTGCCACGACGTTAAACTCGCGGGCCTCCTTTTTTTCTCAGTCGATTCAAATGCTCACAAAATTTTTCACTGTGACCTATCAAACTGTACTCACTTACTTTAGACTTGCCAACTCGTAACCAATATTGAAACTAGACTCCAATAATTTATCCGTCTTGAAAAATAGAGAGAAGAAAAATTTTTCTTTTTCCATACAAGGTAGAAGAAGGTAGATAGAAGAGACATTTGAGACTGAAGAAGGTAGACAAAGGCATTTTGAGACTGAAGAAGGTAGACAGAGGTGTTTTGAGACTGAAGAAGGTAGATACAAAAGGCAACCGAAGAAGGTAGACAGAGGCATTTTGAGACTGAAGAGGTAGACAGAGGCATTTTGAGACTGAAGAAGGTAGATACAAGACTGAAGAATGCATTTGATATCTTGTATTACTTCTTTTATATCCCTAATATTCATAGGCTTGGTTTACTGTTCACCACGACTAGAGAGACTAACGGCAAAATCTATCCAATATGACCAGCACCAGAATGAGTTGGTACAACAATCACGACCCCAACACACTCAGTTACCCCAACCTCCATTAAAACCTCCTACTTTTCAACAACAACAACAACAACAACAACAACAACAACAACAACAGCAACAGCAACAGCAACAGCAAAGGCTACTACTAGAAAACTTGAATAATCATGATACCAATCGCGGTATATCATCGCTACTACCGCTACAATTCAGATCAATTGATGATTGCGAGCTTCAGGACCTACTATTGATCAGCGATGTAAATGGTAACTTACATGGATTAGAACGAAGCACAGGCTCGCTTATCTGGACCTTACCTATCGATGAACCTTTGGTTAAGGTGCAAACAAATAACTCAAACGAAAATACAACATCTAGTGAGAAAACACAATCTAATATACTCTGGTTTGTTGAACCCTATGAAGATGGCACACTATTCTATTTCACGCCAATGTTTGGGCTCAATAAACTTCCAACTAGCATTAAAACCCTCGTCATGGAGTCTCCGTTCTCCTTGAGTGGCGACGACAAAATATACACAGGTACAAGAAGAACATCCTTGTATAATTTGAACATACATACAGGTGAAATCAAATCGTCTTTTGGTCAAGAAGCAGCAGCAGCATGTCCTGTTCCCACAAGCGCACTACCGCCTAATCAGAATGCTGCTAATGAAGATACCATCATGATTGGCAAAACCACATATGAGTTGAGTATTCATTCAAAAACAAATAGTAATATCGTCTGGAATGTCACATACTCCAAGTGGGTTCCCAACAACATTGATAATGATTTAATTATGCAAAATCAAGAATCGTTGGACAAGCTTTACTTTACTCCATTTCACGATCGTTCGTTATTGGCTATCAATAAAGATATGGGCACGCCCATATGGATTAGCAAATTACCAGCGCTTGCAGTTAATGTGTTTGATGTTTTCTACAGCGGCGACAAGACCAATGATTACATCTTGCTACCGCATCCTCTAAAAGTATTGAATGACTTGCAAACAGGCGAGCAGAACAACAACAACAACAACAACGATATGGTGTTCCTTAACAAGACATCAGATTCAAATCAGTGGGTTGCCATGAGTTTCAAAAATTATCCGACACTAATCAAGAGTGCTCCGTTATCAAAATACCAAGCTATTTTAAACAGATACTACGCTGGAATCAATGATGCCTATGATGATAACAGTAACTATATTACAAATTATCAGTTGGCAAAAGAGAAACCGGAGAAAGTAGAAGAATTAATCAGCGGAATTCATAAGGTGAATGAGTTATCAAGTGAAACGTCGTATCAGCCTATTCGTAGGTTTTCATCCTTGGGTATTAAACGTATTGGCGATGGTCGAGAGGAGACTCGAGAATCACTGGAAGACGAGCCTATGCAAACCATTCCGAATATTGTGAATGGAATTAGGTTTCCTGCAAAAGTGTCAACCATTGGATCAGATATTGTTATGCTTCAGCCTGCTCAAAATAATGACGCTCAACAGTATGAGCCAATTGATTCTTCAATTGGGAATTTTGGATCTGCTGCCATTGTCAAGCGAATTTTTGAAGATCTTGGTGTTTTATTGGTTGTACTAATTTTGGTCATGGTCTTTGGTCGATCTAATAAGCATGTAAAGAAATTATTTGGAGAATTTCGAGTTACAAAGGATTTGGAAATCGATGGTGATATGAGTGCCCAAAATGAAGCAATGGCGGCAGAAATGGAAGAGAAGGCAGCCATATGTACTGATGCTTTTGAAAATAAGGTGCTGGAAGATAAACTGAAAGACAAACTGGAAGATGAGCTGGAAGATGAACGTACAGATAACCTGGAAGTTATGAATACTTTAGGTGAGAAAATTGTAGATCTTGATTTTGAAACCAAAAAGACTCTGGAAGTCAATGGAAATCTGGTGGAAATAAACGGTGAAGAGAATACTATTTATAAAAAGAAGAAAGTTAGAATCATTGAACCGGAAAATTCAGAGGACGGGTCTACTTCTGAGGACAATGAGGTCAAAGAAGTAGAGTCAAAGGCAGATGGAGATATGAATGGCGAGACCACCACCACTACCAATCAAGAAGAACCAGCAACAAAGAAGAAAAGAAAGAGGGGAAGTCGTGGTGGAAAGCGAGGTGGTAGACATATTAACAAGAACAAATCCAATAATGACAACAATTCCAACGGAAATGTTGAAGAAAACGCCGAAGAAATCATAGAGGAGAGTATCAAGGCAGACAAACCTGCCGAAGAGGAGGACATAATAGCTACCAAGAGTCTTATTAAAAGTACTCCGTTACCTCCATCAAAAACGAAAAAGAAGCTTCAAATTGAAAACAACCTCATTATATCGGACAAGATTTTAGGTTACGGGTCTCATGGAACTGTAGTGTTTGAAGGCTCGTTTGAGAACAGGCCAGTTGCGGTTAAGCGTATGTTACTTGATTTCTATGATGTTGCTAATCATGAAGTGCGCTTGCTTCAAGAATCAGATGACCACCCAAATGTGATTAGGTATTTTTGCTCCCAAAGTTCAGAATCGGAGAAATTTTTGTACATTGCTTTAGAATTGTGTTTGTGCACTTTAGAAGATATCATTGAGAAACCACAAAAGGTAGTCGATTTGTGTATTCCAAGGAAAAACGACATACTTTATCAATTGGCTAGTGGATTACATTATCTACATTCATTGAAGATTGTTCATCGAGACATTAAACCTCAAAACATATTAGTTTCAAATGTGAAAAACAAGCAAGCAAAGAAGGATAAAAGTGTAGAGCAAACTCAAGAGCAAAACAATGTCCGTTTGTTGATTTCTGATTTTGGTTTGTGCAAGAAGCTAGACAATGATCAATCATCATTCAGGGCTACAACGCAATATGCCGCTTCTGGAACATCTGGCTGGAGAGCACCAGAGTTACTTTTGCATCATGATTTGACGGAGATATCGACTGATTCCATATCATCAATTCATTCCAATGGAGGAGCCGGTGCACAAGATTCATCGTCTTCTTCTTCTTCTGCTACTACGTCTACGGGTTCAGGCAAAAGGTTGACCAAGGCAATTGATATATTTTCCTTGGGGTGCGTTTTCTTTTACATATTAACTGGCGGCCACCACCCATTTGGAGATCGGTACATGCGTGAGGGAAACATTATAAAAGGAGAGTACAGCTTGAAAATGTTATTGCAAAAATGTCCTAATGATAAATTTGAGTCTATTGACTTGATTTCAAAGCTCATTGACGCGAACCCTAGGAGAAGGCCCAATACTACAACTATATTGAAACATCCCTTGTTTTGGTCAAATCATAAACGTCTTGAATTCATTATCAAGATAAGCGATACGATAGATCGAGTTAACCGAAAACTACCCAGTGAACTATTAACCAATTTGGAATCTCATGCTTCCAAAGTACACCAACTAGATTGGAGAAAATCATTAGACCTGGAATTGCTTGAAAATTTGGGCACTTACAGAATGTATCAAACTGAAAAACTAGCAGATTTGATTCGAGCAATTAGGAATAAATCACGTCATTATGATGAACTACCAAAGACGTTACAAGCTAAAATAGGACCTTTCCCTGATGGATTTTACAAGTATTTCAATGACAAATTCCCAAACTTGTTGATGGAGTTGTATTATTTTGTCGAACAAAATTTGAAAGACGAGTATGAGATAAAGCTCTTTTACTTTTAATGGGAATTATGAAAGAAAGCTAGAAACTAGAAATAAGAAATTAAAAAAACAAACAAAAAAAACGATTCTATTGCATCCAAGTAAACGGAACACGTTTACTTTACAACTTTCAATTCTTTGATAAATCATTCGTTATATACAACTATTATTAAAATGCATAAAGTTTTTTCTTTTTCTACAACTAGAAGAATATGAATTTTTGATACCCGATGCCTTGTGCAACGAGCTATCGACCGATGAACCTTTTGGATATATTACTTGAGTATATTATCCATATTTTTGTATATGACTTGCATGTGCCCCCAATTCTGTCAACTCCCCTTTCTCTCCTTATCTTTGAATACCTCTTGAGTGTCTAAACAACTTCAACCCAGTCCAAGATATAAGAGCCCACCACCAAAAAACTACGTAAATACACCAAAGTTTCAATACCAACTCGTCCAAAATCTCAAAACAGTAGTATAGCTTATGGTATATCTGAGTCGTGTCCCTTAGTGGGAATATAACGAATTTCCAAAGTTGGAAAAATGAATTGATGGTGACTATAAATAATAGCCATGATAGGGTTAGTAGGATGTATCCGTACCTTACTAGCTTGGCTTTATCTGGGTCTGACACCTGTTGGATTGTAGAATCCATCCCACATGTATTTGGCAGCTGGGCAGTTGTGGGAATGGGCATTTACATGTAAAAAGACTTGGGTTAAGGTGCTTCTAAATAAGAAAAGAGATATACAAAGAATGGTCGCGCTTTAAGAAACTCATTGAAGCATTTTGCAAATTACCATGGAAAGTACGATTGATATTATGGCTATGTAAAAGTAATGAAATGAAACTATTCCTCTTAACTTAAGGATAGTTTCTATTGCAAATCTAGAAGTCAGAGTAAACACTAAAGTTTATGAGCTTCACTTCGATAATCAAATTAAAAGAAAAAAAAAACCTAATTAGGATTGTCCTTGTCAAGTACTATAGCCAAAAAAATAAATAAAAAGGTGGCTTTCTTTGTACAAGCTGCTTTCTCTCTCCTTTCACTAAAGTGATTTGGTTACTTTTCCCAGTTTTTTCGTTTTCGTTTTCGTTTTCGTTTTCGTTTTTGCTTTATCATGCTTTTTCTTCCTCGCCAGACTAGAAACAGACAATACTGTATTTTCACTGTTTGTGGTTGTTCCTACATCTTTTCTGTCCTTGGCTTTCTTTTTCCCTTTCACGTCGTTTTCTCTTGTTGGGGATTCCTCTTGCTGCTTCTCCAACCCATCATCCGATTCTTCTTCTTCATCATCATCCTTAAATCTTTTGTGAATTCCTTGAAAGCTTTGAGTACTGATAGCTGGACTTGTATCTTTCACCATACCGACAACACCACTTTTTATACCCAATGTCCTTGTTAAGTATTCCTTATTCTCCCGATTTTTTTCCTCCTCTTCTTGTTTACTCTTGTTCTGCTGGCCACCACTTGCTCTTTTATCAAGAGCCTTGGCTCTCAACATGTAGCTCTTGATACGGACTAGCTCCTTTTTTATAGGATGCTGATCCGTATCCACACCAATTGCTTTGAGATAGGAAAATATAGTAGATATGAGTACATATTGGAAATTATTCAAAAATTGGATCTTATCTATATTTGTTGACTTTAAAGCTAAATGCTCATCAATTGTCCTGGAGAGTAATGGCTGTAGAGCATGTTCGTATTGTGCTAAAGAACTATCAAGCGACTTCAAGAATAGCTTAACATTCTCAATATTCTCCATTTTTTGTTCAAAAAGGGACTTCGGAGCTTGGTATAAGTCAAAGATTCGCCAGTTCCCTTTAACCTTTAGAAGCTTTAGGTTTCCTCATTTCTTTAGTAATTTTTATTTTTTTTTTTTCTTTGCCGCGACTCTCCTCCCGATTCATCTCATCATCTCCTTGGTGAATCACTGGTTCCTTTTTAGAACCACCGGTTACTATTGTGAAAGGATAGAAAATGGCTAAAAACAACAGGGAGATTCTTACACAGGGTAAGGGCTATGCACAGAGAAAGTCCAAGAAGCATCTGGTTGAAGAAGTGACATTCGATAAGGAGAAACGTTATCAATACCTTACAGGGTTTCACAAAAGAAAAGTGCAAAGACAAAAGAAGGCACAAGAGTATATCAAAGAGCAAGAAAGGTTGGCAAGGATAGAGGAGAGAAAGCAATTGCGTGATGAAAGGAAGAGAAATTTGGAAAATCAATTGACTGAATTTAATGCAAAAGTCAAGGAGATTGCAGCAATTAGTGGTAATTTCGTTGACTCTGAAGTGGAGGATGAGGAAGAGGAAGAAGAGAAGAGAAAGGGAGAAAGCAGTGAAGGTGGCGAAAGTGTAGAGTGGAGTGGGTTTGACGAGGAAGAAGAAAAAGAAAAAGAAGATGAAGAAGAAGAAGAAGAAGAAGAAGAAATAGCTGAAGGTGATGATGGCAGTAAGTCAAAACCCTTGAAAGGAATATTATTACGCCATACAGAAGTATACGAACCTATCATAAATGGTGTGAAATTTGATGACGAAACAACAACCGTTACGATAGAACCAATAGATAATACATATATGAACAATGGAAATCTAGAAGCAATTGCCAAAGCCAATAACGTGAATCTTGCCAAATCTGACCAAGTGTTGGAAAAATCCATTAAAAGGTCTAAGAATTATGCCGTGCTATGTGGTGTATCGAAACCATCATCAAAGCAGGATAAGAAACCCAAAAAGAAGTTTAGATATTTGAGTAAAGCTGAGCGTCGAGAAAACAATAGAAAAGAAAAGATAAAGGGGAAACTCCGAGGAAAGAAATAATAGTAGATCAAAATGGATAAGTAGGAACAACTCAACTCAGGAAAATTTGGTGCAAACTCTTTGGTTTTAGATTTTCATCCGGGTAACATTTTTGAAAAATTAATTTTTCAGCAATGAGATGAGATGAGATGAGATGAGCCTTTTTTTTTTCTTAAAGAACAAAAAGCCAAAGAAGGAAAGAAAGAAAAAAAAAATTCAGGTTCATTGACCTTTTTCTTTTCCTTTTAAAATACTCAACATTCAACATTTAATTAGAACCAATTGTATGTTTAGAGCCTAGTAGCTTTTAGTTACAGGATATATTACATTAAGTGTCCTTTTTCCAGGCCTTCTACTGCTCCACTAGTGCGTGAAGCGAGCTAGTGGCTTTTTTTTCCTTCTCATTTTCACCTTATAATGATGACAAAGATGTCGCCCCAAACGGAGGATCCTTTTTTTTTACAGGACGCTGACCGATTCGATTATTAGCCAAACACTGAAAATTCTGATCAATATAGGAGAAACAGGGGGAGAAAAAAAAAGTGGTCTGGAATTGAGGCCGTAATGCCTTTTGAAAACATTTTCAAACATTTTTACTAACTTTAATTCAGGTAGAATTTTCATTTCAATACACGAATTTTCCAATTAACTTGACCCTTTTTATTTCCGTAGATTTATTTATGTTGTTGCTATTGAAAAAGGCTTGATGAAGTAAGAAAATGTATATTTTTATTATCTAGGGCTAATGATGTTTTTCCATGCTAATCATGAAATTATTTACTGATTATCAACATACTTAAATCGTGATCTTTTTTTTTTCAAAGACACGTCTGAAGCCTTTTACCATAAATTGTACATTTATAGTTCATCAAAGCCTTTTACCATATATAGTACATTTACAGTTTCATCAAAGCCTGTTAGATATGTAGTTCCCTTTACAACAGTAGATGTAAACTAAAGCTAAAGTAATAAATATACCGGTTCTACCTTTTCTTACTGTGCAATGTCTATCACCATCTCATCTGAGACCACAAAAGGCGCGCGAATGAAAAAAAAAAACCCATTAGTGATAGAGTATGAGAAGGAGAGAAAAGTAAGAAAAGTACGAATTGATAGGTGTAACTCATTGATGCAATAAGAAAATGGACGAGCCTCCAGGAGAGACCAAAGCGCTCATGTTTAGTAGCTTTCTACCTTTGCCATTTAGGATACTACTATTAGTTCAATTGGGAGTCACGCTATGGTTTATGCTTAACCTTTTACTATATAACTTGTCTTCATCGATAAACATTCTTCAACTATTGAATTTGTCTTACACGAAGCATAATTATGCCCAACTTGATAACCATGTATTGTCTAGTGGAGAGTTTGCAACCACGATTCCTGCTGACCGCAAGGAAAATTTACGCTTGATCAAAGGTATTTGGGCTACTCTTCGGAGTATTTCGATATTCAATTTTGTTTGTTGGTTAATATTTAAAGGTTTACAATATTATGGAAAAGATTTGAAAATGATATATTATAGTATCCTATTAGTACTGTTTACTCATCTATTTTACAAGCTTTTTTACAAGACAGCCGCCACGCCAGGCCAGATAAGAGTATTCACTACAATGAAGAGAATACTTTGTGGTTCGATCAATTCTAGGTCTATGAGAGCCAACGACATTTTGATTAGTGATTCATTAGTTTCATTTGGAAAAGTTTTGAATGATTTTGCGTTGTTTGTATGGTGCTACTGTATAGGCGAGGCAAGTGCATATGACTTTAGGCTCGAGTTTGTGGTACTATGCATACCCATTTTTATTCGTATCAAACAATGTTGGTACGAATATTCAATTACTCAAAAACCGCAGCATTTGTTGAATTTGGTCAAGTACTCAACTGGGTTTGGTCCGCTCGTTGTGAATTCTTTGATCAAGAATAGATTATTGAGCTCATCGGCAGAGGAAAGAGACTCAGGAGATTTAATTCAACATTTGACCAACCTTAATCATTGGTGGTATTTTCTCTCGGCATTGAACTCAATTTACTCCTTCATTTGGGATATTAAAATGGACTGGCACTTACAATTGTTTAACAAAGTGATAAATCCAAGAGAGAAATTCAGTGTATTAAGACCTTACAAAGCATATCCCAACATTGTATATATATTAGCGATAAGCATCGATTTTCTACTTCGGTTTATTTGGGTTTTGAAATTATTCATCATTAATGAGGAGTTGAGACTGGATACAAAGATTAGTTATCTACACATTTTTTCAACTTTTTTGTTTGGTTATGATGTTTATTCATTTGGCTATCATATTATTGAAATCTTGGAGATATTTAGAAGATGGGTGTGGTGCTTCATCAAGTTGGAGAGCGATTGGGTTCAGTTGAAATATGAAGATCGAGCCGTTTTTGCATTGAATGAACTTGTAAAGGACGAAAACAACAAAAGCACGTAGCATTTAGATATTAGACATAAATATACACCTACTATCGAGCAAAGCGAGATAGTGGAGATCTGCTTTATTTCAAAGCATAAAGACTATATTTTCCACCAATAAAGGCCCTCTCTTCACTAATAAAGGCCCTCTCTTCACCAACAAAGGCTATATTTTCCACCAATAAAGGCCTTTATTCCCCTTTTTCTCATCAATAACGCGAACCTTTATGATCCTCTAACCATTTCTCAGCACTATTCCTAAACGCCAAATCAGCCTTTGGACTTATTCTATTTTCTGAAACCCACTTATACTTTAACGGCGATTTGATCAAAACGTAAAGTATAGCAACAGACGACATTGCGCCAATTGCCGCCACATTTAATGGTAATACATGAGCCATAATTTGTGTGAAATACGTATAATATATATCAACTAAACCTATTTAAGTAATACATATATACATGATATACATATATACATATCCTTTTTTTTCCCTTTCTTTACTTCCTAACCGATTTGGTTGGTTGAAAAATTATGAGGGTTTGTACACGACCAATAAGGTTTTTTTCGCAGCAATTTGGCAATGGGTGTAGAGGTGGAGGTGTAGAGGTAGAGGTGTAGAGGTGTAGAGGTGGAGGTGGAGGTGTAGATGTAGAGGTGTAGAGGTAGAGGTGTAGAGGTGTAGAGGTGTAGAGGTGGAGGTGGAGGTGTAGATGTAGAGGTGTAGAGGTAGAGGTGTAGAGGTGTAGAGGTGTAGAGGTGGAGGTGGAGGTGTAGATGTAGAGGTGTAGAGGTAGAGGTGTAGAGGTGTAGAGGTGTAGAGGTGGAGGTGGAGGTGTAGATGTAGAGGTGTAGAGGTAGAGGTGTAGAGGTGTAGAGGTGTAGAGGTGGAGGTGGAGGTGTAGATGTAGAGGTGTAGAGGTGTAGAGGTGGAGGTGTAGAGGTAGAGGTGTAGAGATGTAGAGGTGGAGGTGTAGAGGTAGAGGTGTAGAGGTGTAGAGGTGTAGAGGTAGAGGTGTAGAGGTGTAGAGGTGTAGAGTGTAGAGGTGTAGAGGTGTAGAGGTAGAGGTGTAGTCGGTGTAGAGTGTAGAGGTGTAGAGGTGATGTCAGTATAATCAGTGTAGCTCCACTATCTCGCTCTGCTCGATAGTGTATAAATATACACATTAGGTAGCTCCTTCTGTGCTATTCTGATATCCATTTTTCAATTTCTATCCCCCCCCCCCTCCAAATCCCAAAGGCATTTTGGCAATAAAAGTAGATGATTATTCTCCTCCGTATCCCCCATCTCCGTAATCTTTTCCTTTATCTCCCCCCTCTTGTCTCCCAACATTGTGCCCTATTTCCAGAGCCACTAACAAAAAACTTCTTTATTTTGTTAATGAAAAAAAGAAAAGAAAAGGCAGAAGGAAAAAAAAAAAAATTTTTCAATATCAACCTCAAGGTAAATCACGTAGGGGAGGCTGGAGAAGACAGGCAAATTACGTAGGAAGAAGACAAGCAATAAGGCAATGTCTACCATGTTGAGGCAAATAACCCGTTTTTCCAACATTCGTTTAACAGCACTACTAAACTCAAGGTCAACGGTATGTTCTCTCCACAAATCAACCAGAACCCAGCAAGAGAGCATTGACACTCAAACATCATCTACACTGATACTGAATGGCCATATTGCATCTTCAAACGAGTACACGTCAAATCTATTCATTCATAGATTGCCAGAGTCTACGGCAGAGCAGTCTCCTTTACTAGTGACTTTACACAATAGACTAAATTTGAGTTCCAAATTCAAACTAAACACTTTATCACAATGTCTCAACATGCTTCCAACATCAAAGAGTGACGGATTGGCTAATAACTTTGGGTTGAACACAATCGGTAAAACATTATTAAGTTATTATGTCACTGAGTACTTATTGATTTACTATCCAAGATTGCCAATGTCGATACATAATGCTGCAGTGGACTCATTGATGGGTATTGAATCGTTGCTGAGTATGGGCAGGAGTTGGGGTATTGAAGTTGATGAAATATCGAAATTGGATCGTTTTTTGGGTCAAGAGTCTGAGTTTTTGAAATATGGACGGTTGAGATACATGGATGATGAAAAGAAAGATAATAAAATCAGAATTTCAGGAATTGAAGAAGTGGCTGGTCTGAGTCCACGACAACAAAATTGGAAACAAGAAGATATCGCATATGCCTCAGCAGTGAGGTCGATAATAGGTGGTATATATACACACTGCAATGAGGAGGCGGCAAAAGAGTTTATCAAGGATCATATTTTATCGAGAAAAATTCCATTAACGGAAATGTTTGAGTTTAGTCAACCGGTTGCTGAGTTGGTTAGACTATGTGATAAATTGGAGTTGAAAGAACCATTATCAATAAGATTGATTGCTGAAACTGGTAGGTTATCGGCGCATCCACAATTCCTTGCCGGTGTATTTGTTGGAAATGAGAAGTTGGGTGAAGGTATTGGGTCAAGTATAACAGAGGCACAAATCAGAGCAAGTATCAATAGTTTATTGGCATATTATTTGTACTCGCCAATCACTTCTGAGGGTGATCAAGTCAAAGTACCAAGTGACAAGGATTACAAGTTTGAGGGAATAATTGGCAGTGGTGATGTTGCCATTTAGCATTTTTGTGAAACTTGAACTTTGGAAGGATAGGAGTAGTAATGACATGATGTTATTGTATATAGAATTTTCTAAAGAAAGAGAATTATTTGTAACATATTGAAGAGAATAAGAATGTTTTTGCTATCTGTATTTTGAGTAAATTTTGTTTTAAACATTAAAAGCCTATATATATATATATATATCAAGAAGTCAGGGATGTAACAAGGTTTTGTTTGCCAAGTCGGTAGATAAACCCTATTAAATTGGGTTGAACAAATTTTATTTTATTTTTTTTTCCTTCACTCACTAGTTGGAACAAGCACCACCATAGACTTCGTCATTTTGAGCAATTGACAAGTCGTGGTAACACCTCACTTGAGCTGGCACAGTATCCATATCTTTTAGTTTCTTGGTAGCATCTTGCTGTTTCATAATATCCAAGATACAGGAGTATTTGCTCGAGTCTGAAGTACAATTAGTAGCACCATCATAACTAACAAAGTCAAATCCACATTGAGAAGTTTCTAATTCATACTCCTCATTAAAACAATGTTTTAATTCTAAATCTTCAATCACTCTCTTGTTGAAAACAGCATCTCTTTTGGATCTATTGTTGTAGCAAGAATTGTCATAGTTGTGTTTGTATTTTCCAGTTTTCTTCATCTCGTGACTGTGTAAATTAACTTGAATTATTTCACCATCTTCATGAACGGTATTGACAACTTCGTAATGATTTGATGACTCCGTTTTACCTACTTCTTTTAAGTACTCTAACACTTTTTCAGTTGGTGGTAAAATAGCATACCCTTGGTCATCGTGTAAGAGAGAAAAGGAGTATGTAGTAGAAATAGCCAAGGCTAAACTTAAGACGGTGTTGAATGAGACCATTTGAAGCAAGTTGAATAACTAGAAAGACTTTTCTGTTTGGGGCAAGAAAATGAAAGAAAGAAGGAAAGAAAGAAAGAAAGAAAGAAAAATAAAGAGTTTAGGAAGACTCACAATAAAGAATGAAATGTAATTCTGTTTATATATGTAGCTTTGCTCGCTCTCCCTCTTTTAATGCATAGGGGATGAACAGATTAATGCGTTTCACAGAGAGAATTGATTAGTGCATATTAGTTTCTAATACTTAAGTGTAGATACTTTAGATGTAATAGATAAAAAAAAAGTAATTTTCTTTCCAATTTAACTATGACACAATAAAAACAAATGTACAAAAGACTTACTAAAAAAAAAAAAAGAAGAATTTTCTTAACCAATGATAAAATGTCAAAGAGTTTTCGCTTATAAGCTGTCAGTGCATTTGGGGTATTGGAGAGAGAGGCGGTTTAAAATGAGTTTCTGAGACAAGTTGAGAAGAGTTGGAAGGAGTTGTTTTGAGGGAAGTTTTGATGTATGTCTGTGCCCAATGTCAACTCTATGTAATTCATCTCTCTAACCAATTCGTTGTGATTATATCAGCTGTTATACTATATGTGCCATCTCTCCCCGCCCCCTTCTTAGGAGGCTTTTGTTGCATTAAAATCAATTGACTCGGGATAGCTCGTATGCAAGATATAGTAATGCGAGAAATTTAAAAATAGGATACCCAAATCTGATTGGCTTATTTTCCTACAAAGGGGGTGAAAATTTTTATATCCTAATTAAAGAGAGGAAAATTAAGAGCTTAGATGTAAATATGCTTACATTATATTGCAAACTGGCTTAGAAAATCAACCAGTTCTTTTTTTTTTACGATCAGAATATACTTGCAAGTTGAACAGTAAAAACGGTCAAACTTACTTTTCAATGCAGGTAGGTATTCGTTACAATTACCTTTAACCAAAGCATCGTACAATCATTTTTTTTTTTTTTTGTATTTTATTTTTGTTTTTTTTTTTTTAGTGCACAATTTGTATCACTCATGGTATTTTGGCTTGACTTTTCAATCTTGATGGCATCATTTAATTGAGACTTTGACTAAAAGTTCAATCATTTCTCTCCCTCTCTACACGGCTCATCTACTGATTGGTTCGTAGCACCATGTAGTGTAGATTAAAAAAAAACAAGAAAAGAGAGAAGACAAATGTGTAATTCGTATGTCCTTCAGTAATTACTACACATATAAACACAAAAAAGTAATTTTTCATTGGGCTTTAGTTGTCTTTGAACTTTGAATAGACATAGTTTGGAGAGAGAAGAAGAAGAAGCAACACTTAATCTTTATCAAAAGTGGAGTTCCACTAAAGATGGAAAGTGGATTTGAACCATGCACTTTCTACCAACATAGTCCAAGTCCATATGATTATTAACAAAATTTCGCACTAAAAAAAGGAAGCAAAAAACAATATGGTAAATAGAGTTCTATGTGAACTTATTTAGTAGATCCATGAAAAATCCCTATTACAATAAGGAGAACCTTTGATTACCACCTTCAATTAGTACCAAATTACTGAACCGACAAACCATTAGACTTGTCAACTTGTCAACTGCTTCACTGCATTTGCAAGTCATGTAACTTTTGGTTCTTCTTTGTAGCGATGCACTCTCTAACATGTTCCATCAGAGAAACAAGACATCAACTCATCAGAAAAAAAAAAAAAAAAAAAAAAAAAGAAGGGCCTGCTTCACTAGCTAAAGACAAAACTCTTAAACCCTTAAACGGTGAACGGTTTGAAGGTCCACGGCTTAACGTTGTCAGAGAGAAGATGTCCTTGAATATTCTTGTAATTGGAAATGGTGGTAGAGAGCACGCCATAGTTTGGAGGCTATTGCAATCTTCAACTGTTAACCACATTTACGTTGCACCAGGTAATGGGGGAACTACAACTCAATCCACTAAAGTCACCAATGTGCCAATTGGCTCATCTATTAAGGACTTTGATAAATTACAAAAGTTTGCACTTGATAACAAGATCAATTTGGTTGTGCCAGGTCCTGAACAGCCTTTAATTGATGGTATTACACAAGTATTCACAAATGTTGGTATTCCTGTTTTCGGTCCTAGTGCCAAAGCTGCTATAATGGAAGGATCCAAAGCATTTTCCAAGAACTTTATGAAAAAGCACAATATTGCAACGGCAAGGTATGAGAATTTTACAAGTTATGAAGAAGCCAAAAAGCATGTTGAACAAGTGGATTACAAGATTGTATTAAAAGCGGATGGAATTGCCGCAGGGAAAGGGGTATTGATACCACAAACCAAAGAAGAGGCTCTTAAAGGCTTGAGTGAAATCATGGTTGAAAAGCATTTTGGAGACGCAGGTAATGAGATTGTGATTGAAGAATACCTTGAAGGAGATGAATTGAGTATTTTGACAATTACAGATGGATACTCCTTTTATAATTTGCCCGCAGCACAAGATCACAAGAGAATTGGTGACGGTGATCAAGGCTTGAATACCGGAGGCATGGGTGCTTACGCCCCAGCACCAATTGCAACAAAGGAGATACTAGAAAAGATCAACACCGAAATCATCAAGCCAACGATTGATGGAATGAGAAAAGACGGATTCCCAATGACGGGTGTTCTTTTTACTGGTATAATGTTGACACCATCAAAAGAACCAAAAGTCTTGGAGTACAATGTCAGATTTGGTGATCCCGAAACACAAACCGTTTTACCATTATTAAGCGACGAAACCGATTTGGCTCAAGTCATGTTAGCTGCAGCAGAGCATAGATTAGATTCCGTAAAAATTGCCACCAAGCCATTGTTTTCAACAACTGTTGTAATGTCAGCTGGTGGGTACCCTGAATCATATGGTAAAGGAGATGAAATTACCATTCAAAAGCCATTACCTGAGAGTACTTTCATTTTCCATGCAGGTACAAGTGAAAAGGATGATGGTAAAATCGTGACAAGCGGAGGCAGAGTTATTGCGGCTACTGCAATTGCTGATACATTGAAAGAATCGGTTAACAAAGCATATGTTGGTGTTGACCATGTCTCATTCAACAAGAAATACCACAGAAAAGATATTGCCCACAGGGCTTTTCGTGATGCTGATAAATACCAGCACAAGAGCCAAAAAGTTACTTATGCTGATGCTGGTGTTTCTGTTGAAAATGGTAACTTGCTAGTTGAAACAATCAAGGCCAAGGTAAAGTCGACATCGAGATCAGGTGCAGATTCAGATATTGGTGGATTTGGTGGGTTGTTTGATTTGAGAGCTGCTGGTTATGATGCGGCAGATACTTTACTAGTTGCTGCTACCGATGGTGTTGGTACCAAATTAAGAATTGCTCAGATTATGAATATCCACAATACTGTTGGTATTGATTTAGTTGCTATGAATGTCAATGATTTGGTGGTACAAGGTGCCGAGCCACTAATGTTCCTTGACTATTTTGCCACAGGCAAATTAGATGTTGAAATAGCAGCGCAATTTGTTGAAGGGGTTGCGGATGGGTGTATACAAGCTGGTTGTGCATTAGTTGGTGGGGAAACTTCTGAAATGCCTGGAATGTATGATGAAGGTCATTATGATACAAATGGTACTGCTGTTGGTGCGGTTCATAATAAAAACAAGTTATTACCCAAATTACTGGAAATGAAGCAAGGTAATGTTATTATTGGATTAAAATCAGACGGTATCCATTCCAATGGATTTTCGTTGGTTCGAAAGATTATTGAGATTAGTGATTTTGATTACACGTCAGCAGCACCATGGAACCCTAGTAGAACAATTGGTGAAGAAGTATTAGTGCCTACCAAGATTTACGTTAAACAGTTATTGCCAAGTATTGAGCAAGATCTTTTACTAGGATTAGCTCATATTACAGGTGGTGGTTTAGTAGAGAACATACCACGCGCAATACCCAAAAACTTACAAGCCAAAGTTGATTTAAGTAAATGGCAAGTACCTGAAATCTTTAAATGGTTTGGTAAACAGGGTAAAGTGCCATATGACGATATCTTAAAAACTTTCAACTTGGGTATCGGTATGGTTTTAATTGTTGAAGAGGCCAACGTAGAGAAAGTTTTACAGAACTTAGAAGCCTCTGGAGAACAAGGGGCTTTAGTTATTGGTGAACTAGTGGAGAAGAAGAAGATGGCAACAACAGAAGAAAAGGGATGTGTAGTGATTAATGTGGAGGGAATGTACTAAAAGAGTTATTCCCTCAATAATAAGAGACAGTACGCTACCATGTACAAACTCTCTTTTCTTTTTCCTCTTTTCAAAATCGAAATAAGACGCTACCATGCACAAATCCACCACTTACTGTTTTTGGTTTTCTATTTCCGATGGTAGTTTCGTAAATCTGTTTCAAATAGAAAATATATATCTGCCTCCTCTCCCCCCTGGCAAACCCTTTGTTCAATGTCACGTGCAATGTCACAAACGAGATTAATTTGAAAACAAAAAAAATAAAATAAATCATCTTGTTGAAGAAGAATCCTTGTGCCACAGTAAAAGAATTGCTTGCATAATAAACCATATGTAAATTTATTATCACAGTGATTCGTGAGAGGACATGGGCAATTGAGACGTCGGTATTAATGTCTTACAATTGGTACCTACACCTTTCGTGCTAAACCCTGTTTGTAGAAACACAATCGCGGTAAAGATGAGTTTAGAAACTCGATTACAGTGAAAAAGAGTTTGGGAACACAACTTTAGTGAAAAAGAGTTTTTTTTAACATTGATAAATATGGTAAGCCGTGATTACTAATTATATCATTTCTCATTTATTTGCTTTCTTTTCAATGATTACTTTCAGATTTCTCGTTCAAGCATCACCTACTAGAACGTTCACTTGATAACCACCTACTAGAACGTTCACTCAATAACCATATCTCTTCATCTCTTTAATCAGCGGAGATATTCACTCAAAGCAATCGCAATTCCATTTTATCAGTAAGCAATCTACCCTTTTTTCAAGCTCATCTCATTGTTTTTTTTTTTTCTTTCTTTTTTTTTTTTTTTTTCTTTTTAGTAACCGCTAATGTACTTTTAAACCAACCTTCTTTTTGAAGATTGAGAGAGATTAAAAGAAAACGAATTTCAACATTAGATCCACTATACGACCTGATAGTTGTGACTCAAAAGTCGTGATTTGCTAAGGTTTAACTCCAGCTCCAGTTTGGCTTCAGTATTTTGAGGTTGAATTACCCGCTATCTAGTTGTTGCTGCTAAGATTTTTCTCCCTTTAGCGCTGCTCTGTATTGATACCAATTTTTTTTTTTTTTTTTTTCCAATTTTCAATCCTCCAAGATTCTTTGACATTAGAAGTGATAAGCACTTATGGGGCTACTTTCTTTGGGCACACCGTTAGACTGGCATGAATCGAAGAAATATAACGAGCATGTACGCAACAATGGTATAACTCAGCTAATTAATATTTTCAAGCAGCATAGCAATAGAGATAATGATGAGTTTTTATGGGGAGATGAAGTGGAGTACATGTTGGTTGACTTGGACAGGCAGCACCATTCTGCCAAATTGGCAATTGATAAGGATTACGTGTTGAACGATTTGAATGACGAGACAAAATCTTTGCTTAAAGCGAGGAAATATAACGTTTCATTTCATCCTGAATATGGTAGGTATATGCTTGAGGGAACCCCATTGAGGCCCTATAATGGAGAGAAATTAGAAGACTATATATATGTTGAGGAAAATATGATAAAAAGGAGGAAATTGAGCTCGGAGGAATTACCTTCTAATGTCAAGCCCTTAACATTGACTAGTTTTCCAAGAATGGGATGTCCCAATTTCACCTCGCCTCAAGCAAATCCCATAGGACCAGCATCACAGTCCCTTTTTTTACCAGACGAGATCATCAATAGACACGCTAGATTCCCCACTTTAACAGCAAACATTAGAAAGCGTAAAGGTCACAAAGTTGCTATCAACTTACCCATTTATCCCGACAAAAACACTAAATTGTTGGATGATTCAATACCACACAACAGACATTTGTTTAAAAGTGATAAGGAACCATTTTTGGGTGCATCAAAACCAGGATATGTATATATGGATTCTATGGGATTTGGAATGGGTTCAAGTTGCTTACAGATAACAATGCAAGCTAAAAACATTCGCGAAGCTAGGTATTTGTATGATTCGTTGATACCAATTGCTCCAATTATGTTGAGTCTAAGTGCCGCGGCACCTATTTTCAAGGGATACTTGGTTGATCAAGATGTTAGGTGGAATGTGATTTGTGGAGCTGTTGATGATCGTACTTTTATTGAAAAGGGAGAAGATCCGTATAGGGGCTACCATTTGTTTGGCGGTTTAGATATTGATGGCAATAAAGATTTGAACATCAACAAACATGGAGTGAATGAATATGGAGACTTGAATGATCTATATACCAAGGATGGTAAGCCAATTCAACATATTCCCAAATCAAGGTATGGTTCAGTAGACAATTACCTTGGCGATGGCGAGTATGATACAAAGTATTTCAAGGAGGAGTACAGTGATTTGAATGCACCAATAAACAAGAAAGTATATGACCGGTTGCTCAATGAAAATCTGGGCCTTTTTGATAAATATTTAGCTACTCACTTTGCTCATTTATTTATTAGAGATCCTTTGGTAATTTTTGGTGAACGAATACATCAAGACAATAAGCTCAGTAATGACCATTTTGAAAACATCCAGAGTACAAATTGGCAAACGATAAGGTTTAAACCACCTGCGTTGTATGAGCAAACGGCGGCAAATAGCGAGATTGACTTTACTGATAAGCCAGGTTGGAGGGTTGAATTTAGACCGATGGAGATTCAAATAACTGATTTTGAAAATGCAGCGTATCTGACTTTTATGAGTTTGTTATCCAAAGCCATATTGAGATTCAAACCTAATTTTTATGTGCCATTACTGAAGGTTGATTTAGATATGGATTTAGCTCACCATTTGGATTCTGCTATAAAGGAGAAGTTTTGGTTCAAATCGTTAGATTCTTGGGAATTAGATTATCATGACTTTATTGGGTATGATTTTTCTTGGTTTGATAGATTTCTTAGCGAGGGTAATGATACCTTGTCGAGCAAAGGAGCAGTTTATTTAAACGGGTATAATTCAAGCTCGAGTTTAGCAGGGTTGAATGGAGAGGCCAATATTGGTGGTTCTCAGCCCTATAGTATGAATGGTGGTACGAATGGTGGTATGAATGGTAGTATGAATGGTAGTATGAATGGCTCAATTGCCAAGCCAACCAAAGGGTGCACCGGCAAGATTCTTGAAGAAATTAATGACGTTGATGATAATGGGTTGGATCAGCGATACACACTAAATGAACTAATCAATGGTGGAGATGGCAAATTTCTTGGGTTGATTAGAATTGTGATCAAGTTTATAGCTACCGAATTGATACCACCAGATTGCCAACATTGTCAAGATGTCAAATGTGCCTCGAATTTAGTGAGATTGAAATATTATTTGATGTTGATTTCGCAAAGAGCTAGTGGCGAGATTCCAACAGCCGCACATTGGATTAGAAATAGAGTATTGAATAATCCCTTGTACCAGCATGATTCCAAAGTATCTGATGAAATCAATTTTCAGCTTATAAATGATATTGATAGGTTGACGAATTTGCAAGATCGTGATTTAGTTATGGATTTTTTTGGAGAAACTATAGGGGAGTATATACTTGGCGGGAACAAATAGACAAGACACAATGAACAGGAAGCTTGTGAGATGACTCTAGTTTAACTTGTAGGTTGTTTAAACTCACTATCGAGCACACTATCGAGCGAAGCGAGATAGTGCTGCACACTAGCTGTCACCGATACTATCGACACAAGCAGGTGTGGTATATAGGTGTAGTCGCTTTACTGACAGTCAGTAATGCTCCACTATCTCGCTTCGCTCGATAGTGTTGCACACTAGCAGGTGTGGTGTATAGGTGTAGTCGCTTCACTGACTAACTGCCACTATCGACACTAGATTCCTCTGTATCTTTGAGTGCTAGAGTTTTCGCACGCATTAATAGACTAGTATATTAGTCCTAAACTATTCTACCGCTCGCCTCCTTTCTACAACTATTCTCTACATATTACTAGCCTAGTCCACCATTTTATAAAACCAACTTGACCATTTCAACTTGACCATCTCAACTTGACCATTTCAACTTGACCATCTCAACTTGACCATCTCAATTTCACCATTTCAACTTCACCATTTCAACTTGTTCATTTCAATTTCACCATTTCAACTTGTTCATTTCAATTTCACCATTTCAACTTGACCATCTCAATTTCACCATTTCAATTTCACCATTTCAATTTCACCATTTCAATTTCACCTTGTATGGTTTTAGATTCCTCTGTATGAGCGCGAAAGTTTTTGCACTCTAAATTTTTTCTTTCTTTTTTTCTTCTTTTTTTTCTCTCTCTCTTTTAATGTCAATTATTAAACAAGCAAAAGCTCTTTATTACTTTGTTTGATATTTATTATTAATCTAGCGGAAGAACTTTTAGTTATAGGTTGAAATTTTGCTGAGTGGGTTCTATTTTATTAGCAGGTTATTGGGAACACACACACACGCGCACACACACATACATTTTTTCTTTCTTCCTTTTTATTGCGGTTGAAGCTTGAAAGATATTCTAGATCACTTATATTTTTGTTGAGTATAGAGGGTTTCTCAAGGTTTTCCAAAAACAAAATGGGTGTTTTAGACGGTTTCAAGGCATTTATCCATTCGATAACAACCAATGATCATTATGCATCCTATAATTCACCATTTAAGTCTAATGACAAGTCTGAAAATACCGGTTTATCCTCGTCCATTTCACAAATTGGAGGGTCAACGCTACAATTGAATGCCGATTTGAACTCGTCAACTCACTCGTTATCTGATAATAATAACAATAACAATAATGCTTCTGCCGCGTTTTACAGACCAGGTACAAAGTCTAATCAAGCTCGGCAATACGACGTGCAATTACAAAACTTTGACGCTAATGGGTTGCCTCCTTTACCTTCAATAGATTCGTTATGGGATCGAATTGAACATTGGATTGACGAAGAATATCCTGAGTTGGATGATAGTTTGAATGATGGGGTTACAACAGCAGATTTAAACGAGTTTTTACAAGATTTGAAGTGTGGCTCAAATAGTCTACCTGAAGATTTTAGGCAGTTTTATAAGAGACATGATGGTCAATTGAGAGGAGGAAAGCCTACAGGATTGATTATGGGATTAGCCTTGTTGGATTTGGAAAGTATAATTGAAGAAAACATGATGTGGAATAAAGTTAGTGAGAGATTGGAAAGACAAAAGTATGCAATTCAACATCAACAACAACAACAACAACAACAACAACAACAGCAGCAGCAGCAGCAAAAACAGCAACATTTAGAAAACGAAACAAAAGAAGGTACCAGCAGTTTGCTCCAACAACAACAACAACAAAAACCAGTATTAGCATCAACATCCACAAGTACAAACACCTTTTTGAATAACCAGAGATCAATTCCTCCAAACTCAATCCAGCCTTATTACTACCATAGAGGATGGGTTGTTCTACTCAAAGATAACATTGGAAATCAAGTTGGAATGGATTTGAGTCCCGGTCCACTGGGTACTTGGGGTCAAATTATATTATTTGGACGCGATTTCGATACAAAGTTGGTTGTTGCTCAAAATTTGCAAGATTTTATTTATACATTTGTTAGTGATTTAGAAGAAGGTAATTTCTTAATAGACTCAAGTGAATATCAAGAACAATTGGGATACCTTTCTCCAGAAAGAGACGGCGATTATATGATTGGCGATGAGGACGAAACTCAAGGTGAATTGAGTTTCTTTGATAGAGATGGTAAAGAATTCGGTAAAGGTGGCATTAGAGGAAGACCAAGCTATATTGAGATATTGAAAAGGAGAGCGTTGAAAAGATATGGGTTGAGTGAAAATTTCCAAACAGTATTTCAGCCGGTGCAACAACGAGTTTATAATAAGAAAGTAGTGGCTACCAATGGGTCGGGAAGAAATAGTCCTATTTCAAGCCAATCGAGAAATGGATCAACTCACAATTTGAACAATTCGTCAACAACTAGTTTAACAGCACCTAATAGAAACAAACCAGCAGTGTCCAGTCCATTAGTGTCCTTGGATAAGGGCTCGAGTTCTTTTTCAGTGCCTAAGGAAACTATAATTGATGGGAAGACTGCTACAGCAGTGGATAAGCGAGTTGTTGATAATAAAGTAAACAAAGAATTTGAAGAATTGGCCATAAATGAGGAGAGTAAGGATACCAAAACAGCAACTTCTGCAAAATCGGAAGTTGCAGGAGTTTCAGAAGTCACACAGGCTGTACCAGTAGTTACTATTGAGCAAGAGGAAAAGAAAGAAACGCATACAAGGAATGGTGATGAGGAAAAAGGTGATGAGAAAACAGATGATACGGTGAAAGCCGAAACCGAAAAGGCAGAGGAAGGAGAAGAAGAAAAAGGAGAAGGAGAAGAAAAAGGAGAAGAAAAAGGAGAAGGAGAAGAAAAAGGAGAAGAAAAAGGAGAGAAAGAAGAAGAAGTTGACAAACAAGAAGCAGACGAGTTGGCATCAAAACAAAAGGAAATTTCGGATACAATTTAGCAATTATAAAAAAGTTGCAGAATAAGAGAATAGTATGAGTGAATTGGTAATCTGTATACTGAATAAGTTGAATTTTTGAACTGATTGATTTTAGACTTGTGATTATTTATAATGTAATGACCATTACTGAAAAGAAAAAAGTTACGTAGAAATTTGAAACCTCTCCTTAAACAATGTTGTCAATGGTTCTTTAAAGTGTTCTTGTTTATTAGTCTCGAGCAATGGTGGCGCTGGTGGCGAAGGCCCCCCCCGCCATGTGCGACTCGTGAAGTGTGCATCTCGCACGGGTTGTTCGTAGTAATTCTATTTCAAATGCTTTTGGCTTTGGTTCGCGCTTATTTTTTACACTCTTCTTTGTGAATATTTTGATCAGTATGGATTCATCAGGATACTTTGATAGGCCTAGCATAACACAAGGTAACACTCCCAATACAAGCAATGTGCTTGTGATAAACGAACAAGAGCTACAAGCTCAAGATCAAAATGCGCCCCCACCAGTACCAGAAGTTTCATCAGCCACACCAGTGCACGCCTACCTTGATATTACCCAACACCCAGTCCAGCATGAAGTTCAGCTCCAACCTCAATTTACTCCTGAAGAGATTAGACATTCTCTTATTTCAAGCTCATTAGATGAAGAGCACATTGGCCGTCATCATCATAGTTTTATGCAACTGATTGAAGAGGATGATGAGTTTGATGAAGACCATATCGATGGCAGTTTCAGTAGAATTGGGCAGCTGCTGAGGCAAACCTCACTGCGACACTTTCAAAGAGGTGAAGATGAACTAGAGGAAGAGGAGGCGGAGGAGGCGGAGGAGGAGGAGGAGGAGGAGGAGGAGGAAGGAGAAAGAGATGAAGAGGAGGAGGAGGAAGAAGAAGAGGAAGAAGAGGAAGAAGATGTGGTGGAAGAGCGCGGCATTGAAGGAGTAGGAGTACGAGGGGAAGAAGAATACGAAGGTGAATTTGATCATGATGTGCTTAGCTATGGAACTGCTTCAAGTGTAAGTCATCAACAACAGCAGCAGCATCGCCATCACCGCCATCACCGCCATCATCATCATCATCAATTTGAAGATGAGGATGAGGATGAGGAGGTGGTGGTAGCGGAAGGAGAAGACGAAGAAGATGAAGAAGACGAAGCAGACGAAGCAGACGACTCTCAATCGCAGCCTAGTCTAAAACAGGTCCAAAAGGTATATTATACAAAAGGTTTGCAAGAGTTGGAAAGTCTTGATCTAGTTGACTTATCTGCATTAGCCACATGGAAACTATCCACTTACAAACCAGGTTTTGGTCTTTCTCAATTACGCGACGATAACCCAGAAACATATTGGCAAAGTGATGGCAGTAATGGAAGCAATAACAGTAATCCTAATAGTTCTGCGGTTATGAATAATAATCTAAGCAATCCTCATTCCGTTACCATTCAATTTATTAAAAAAGTTGCTTTGGAAAGAATATCGATTTTCACAAATTACTCACTAGACGAAAGTTATACTCCAAGTAAAATCAAAATCATGGCTGGAAGTAGTGAAGGCTGGGACTTGATTGAAGTTTGCACGGTAAATTTCAATCAGCCAATTGGCTGGTCACATATAATTTTCAATGGAATAAGAAACGACGGAGTATTAAAGTGTTTTATGGTTAAACTCTTTATCTTGGCTAATCATCAAGAAGGTAAAGATAGTCATATACGTGCAATTCGCTGTTTTGGCAGGAAAAACACACTGGCGCGTGGGGAGGAGTCAATTGTGCATGGTGAGTCTCAATCTATGCATCATGGACATTCTGATTTGCTCAAGGACTTGAGTTTAGCCAGTGGATCAACAAGCCTCTCTGGTATACTGATTGGCAATTGGGTTGTTTCAAATAGTTCAGAATTTGATGACGAAAATGCACATCAAGGTGATGAAGAGCTTTCAAAGAAACTGGATGAAGAAAGAACGCAGATATTGCAAAACATCCATAACCTTATACAAAACGAAAGAGAGTTTCAAAGTATAGAACTTTCGAGTGTTGCCACGATACGATGAGAAAAACCAATAAATATATACAAAAGAGTATATATATATACAAGAAACTTGTCTCTGTGTTTTTTTTTCTTTTCTTTTATTTTAGTTTGCAAGAATTTTTAATGAAAAATCGATAATGCCTGTTCCTTGATGAATTGATGAAGTTGAATAGATGTCAATGTCATTACAGAGATAACTGCTCAAATTCTTTAAAGTAAGGCCACCAGAACACTCCAACAAAAAGGCTTTGTTACAGCCACTGTAATATTGTTTCAAACTTTGAGCAACTTTTCTCAATTCATCTCCTCTGAAATTATCCAACATTATCACATCGGCGCCAGCCTCAATGGCTTCTCTAGCATCTTTTTCAGAACTAACTTCAACCTCTACTTTCACGGCAAATCCACAAACTGATCTTGCTTTGTGTACCGCGTGTGTAATGCTACCTGTTGAGGAAATATGATTGTCTTTCAACATAACCATTGAGCTCAAATCGTACCTGTGAGTGTCGACTCCTCCAACAAGCATTGCGTATTTCTCAAGCAACCTTAATCCCGGAGTAGTTTTCCGAGTACCAGCAATTACTCCGGTGTACCCATTTTCACCAGCAAGCTTCTTAGTAATATATGACTGTGTAGCAATACCGGAGGCTCTAGCTAATAAATTCAAAGCCGTTCTTTCGGCTAATAGTATATTCTTAGCTGCTCCAGTAACAGTAGCAACTACAATTTTACCATTACTTTGGTCAAGCTCGTTCTGATGTATATATGTCTTCTCGTCAAAATGCCATTTCACTTGTAACTCGCATTGTCTAAATACTTCTGCTGCAAATGGAACACCACAAATTAAACCCTCTTGTTTCATGTATAAGAAAGCTGTTTCTGGTTTCGATCCAACTACAAACCCACCAAAATCAAAGGAAGGAACATCTTCACTTAGAAAATCAGTAATTTGTTGTCTCCATTTCCCATCTTTTGGTAAAAGATTAACGTATTCAGATGCCATTGAGTTGTCGCCGTGTTGCTTTCTTTGCTGAGAAAGTCTTCTTGATATTTGTGGGGTGATTGAAAAAGAAGGAGATGAAAAAAAATTGAAAAATTAAATGTTTAACGCGACAGCGACAGCAACAGTGATAAACAAGCAGAGGTGGTGGGCATACGAAAGTGGCATACAAAGGTGGTGTACGGCTTTGGGTGTAAGTAGGCGGTGGCTAATTAACGTTAAACTGGCTAGATATTAACCGAATTTTGGACAAAGATTCTGACTTTCCTATTCAATATGATATGACAATGAGTCTTTCTAATGAAAAGCCTAAACGAAAGGTACAGTCAACTTTAGCGATACCGATTCACAACACCATGGTAACGTGTCCCACTTGTGGAATGACGTATAATTCACTGATTGCAACTGATGTTGCAATGCATAGGAGGTATCACACAGAGTTTAGCAATGGTATTAGTTGGCCTAGCGCTCTTGCTACACGAGCAGTGTTGGAAACGTACAATATAGTGGTGACTGTCAAGTCTAACAAGCTTGGTCAATTGAAGAACCTGGTTAAGCGAGAAACGAAGAAAGCTGTTGTACAGACTATTGACAAGAGCAACAAAAAGCAAGTGGAAAAAGTAGAGCAATTACTCAAAATGGTGAATCGAGAACTAAATGCTTGCGATGACTCTAAACAGTGGAGGTCAGAGAAATTCGAAAATAGCAAAGCGTTTGTCCTTGTGGTTGAGAACAAGGCTATTGGAGTATGTACGACTGATACCATTAATTGTGGGCAATGGCTAGTACACGAAACCCAATTTGTGGTGCCAAATCAAACCATCAAAAATGTATGCATTGGTATATCCAGAATCTGGATTGCACCAAAATGGCGACAAAATGGAGCTGCACGCTTTTTACTAAATTGCGTATTGAAGAATTCCATTTATGGGAAAGTGTTGTCAAGAAATCAAATTGCTTTTAGTCAGCCAAGTCACGGAGGTGGATTGCTAGCAAAATCGTTCAATGGTGTGCTTCACAAAAGCGGCAAATTTCTAATTCCTATATATCAAGAATTCTAATAAATAATAATGTTCAATTTGTTCAATTTGTTTGTTTGTTTGTTTGTTTAATCATCTCTAAACATCTTTTGACCGCCAGCTGCATTGACGACATCCTCTACGTACGAATATACTGTTGCAGTCATGCCACCACTGACCAAAATTTTAAGGAACCTTGGCAAGGCTCCCTTGAACATTGCCATGGGTCCTTGATGAAGGAAGAGTTTGTATGCTGTAGTCAACGAGTCTCTATAAAGAGCTTTCCCATTTTTCAGTTGCATATGTGTTTTAACAACATCAAGTGGTTGTGTTACAGCAATCACCGAGAGCGAAGAGACCACATGCAAAAAAAGCAGCTGGACAGTCGTAGTTTTCTGACCTAACCATGCATTATCGTTCTGATGAGGGTTAAACAATTGGCGCATACCTGTATATGATGAGAACCAAACCCAGGAAATTGCAATTTGCCGTGTATATGTTACAAAAGTACCTGCAGTGAACGCTCTTATTCCCTTTAGGCTATACATTTCCTTAACAGTGCCAAATAACGTCAAAGAAGGATGCTGGTTGTAGTATGCTTTCAAGGATTCAATCTGAGTCAATGATGCTGACTTTCGAGGAGGAAACCGTTGTTTTTGTCTTAACCTTTGATCTAAAATATCCGCCGAAAAGTAGGCATTAGGAGAAACGTATTGTCTAGCAAATATGGGTTTATTAGGTTTGTGATGCTGATGTTGATGAGAGTGGGTTGGCTTGGTTCCAGTTATATCATAGCCAATATCCTTTGTTTTTCTCAACTCATTTTGCAACGACTGATTTTGGACCATGGTGATTTTGATATTCTCAAAAGGAACTAGCCACGCGGTCTCTATAGTAGCACTCATTATTCCAGCTACAACTATTCTTGGTGCCGTTGTTTTGTTTGTTTGCCCGTGATGAGAGTCAATAGCCATAAACTTACTGGCCCAATTGTACGATATCAATCTTGTTCCATTCTTGATTACCGACCCTAATACCAACGCACTTCCACCTTTGTACATTTGGCCCAAGGTACTGGGAAAATTACCAGGTATATTCCATTTTCGCATATACGCCTCATTGTTGATTTGTTGTTGGGTTTTGATAAAGTCGAATGGGTAGGTTAAAGTTGCTGTAACAGCCGCTGCTGTACATCCAGATACCAACGCTGTCAACAAGTTGTCTCCATTATCTATTGATCCTTCTTGACTAGGAAAGTTGAAAGATTCCCCATCCTTATGTTTCAACATATTGCCTTCAACGGGCGTATACCTATCAGGTTTTTTGGTATTCTTTCCCAGCAAGCAAGCAATTGAAGTACACTTTTTGGTATCAGCCAGGGGAAGAAAACAAAAAAGCTTTAGAGCTTGTCGATATTTCAGACACTTGGTAGCCACTTTCCCAGAGAGGCAGTTTATACATAGATGGGTTTAAAGTTTACCACTATATATATATATATATATGTATATCTACAGGAGGGTTTTGGAGGAAGAGAAGAGTTGCACTACTAGCTAGTTGATCGTAGCTGAGTATCTTTGTGGGCTTCTTACTAGTTTCAACAACTCAAAAATTGCAGTTGGGTTGATCCCCTGGATTCTTCTAGCTTGACCAATTGTCTTTGGCTGAATAGTATTCAAGATAGAACAAGCTTCATATGAGATTTTCAAATTCCCTGTATTGGTGTAGGTAAAGTTGGTTGGTAATAGTAAATTTTCATCGGCATTATATGCATTTAAATGAGCATTTTCTTTAGACATAAAAGGTTCGTAATCACTTTCAACATCAATTCGGTTCTTCAATCTGTTTGTAAGATGATTGTAACAAGACGGAATCTTGTTGTTGGTGAAGATTGCCATATGAGGCAACAAGTCTGAAACTGAGACTCCTCTGTACGATAACAACTTCCATCCATCAACTCGAGTGCTGTGGTTCAACACTGATGGATAGCGAGTTACTGCAGGGGACCAATCTGCCCCTAAAAGTCTCAAGTTCTGTAAATGCTCTTTGATTTCCTCAAATTGTTTCATCTCCTTTGTAAAATGTCTATATCTCGATTCTCCTACTACTCCCATATTGTAACCAAGCTCAGTTAGCCTTCTATCTGCATTATCAGATCTCAAAGATACGCGGAACTCTGATCGTGATGTGAACATCCTATAAGGCTCTTCAACTCCTTTAGTAATCAAATCATCAATCAATACTCCCATGTACCCGTCTGACCTCTTCAACTCCAATACTTGCTTCCCCTGGTAAGAGAGACCCGCATTGATTCCTGCTACACAACCCTGCGCCGCAGCCTCTTCATATCCAGTTGTTCCGTTTATCTGTCCCGCTAAATATAACCCATCAATAAGTTTTGTTTCCAAAGTGTTTGTCAACTCTCTTGGATCCACGTAATCGTATTCCACTCCATACCCTGGTTGAATCATCTTAACATTTTCACAACCAGGCATCATTTTCACAAGCATTTCCTGAATGTCCTCAGGCATTGTGCAAGATATACCATTTGGGTAAACCAAATCAGTGTCTAGACCTTCTGGCTCAAGCCAAACAGTATGAGACTGTTTATGAGGAAACTTGATAACTTTGGACTCTATACTAGGGCAATATCGAGGTCCCTTCACCGTTTCTCTAATGTGTATCGATTTTTCTAAATTCTTAGCAACCAAATCGTGAAACTCGGGAGTTGTTCTAGTCTGATGGCACTTGACCAAGTGCTCTTCAAGATCAACTTTATCGGTCATGTATGACATCGGTTGTGGTGGGAAATCAGATTTCTGCTCAGCCAAGTTAGTATAGTCTATAGTCCTTGCCGACAATCTTGGCGGAGTTCCGGTCTTTAGTCTGCCTAATCTAAATCCCGCTTCGCGAAATGTCTTGGACAATCCAAATGTAGCTTTTTCTCCCATTCTCCCCGATGGAAATGCTTTCAATCCAATATGGATTTCTCCGCCCAAAAACGTCCCTGTGGTAACAACAACTTTGCTACATCTTAAGACCCTACCGTCATCTAGTATAACGCCCCTTACGGTTCCTGAACCACGGCCAGATTGATCTTTTGATTTTGATATCTTAGGCTCAACAATTATATCCTCAACTTGGCTCTCTATAATGGACAAATTCTGGTAATTGCAAATTTCGCGCTGCATCTCATTCAAGTAGATTTTTCTATCTATCTGAGCACGCGGACCGTGTACTGCAGCACCTTTTGAGGCGTTCAATACTCGAAAATGTATACCGGCTTTATCAGTTATTCGAGCACTAACTCCATCTAATGCATCCACTTCTCGTAGTAGTGTTCCTTTGCCCACTCCTCCCATCGAGGGATTGCACGAGGCGGTACCTATTTTTCTTGTGTCAGGCGTTATTAGTGTAGTAGCGGTGTTTGATCTCGCAGAGCCCGTAGCAGCCTCACAGCCAGCATGGCCTCCTCCAATCACAATTACAGGATGAAGCTGAGATTCTTCAAGTTTTGCAGCTAAATCAGCATTTAGTACTATCGAACGCGACTGCCGTAAAAGCAACGCTCTTGACGGTATAATAGAAGAAGCCGGACTAAATCTTACAAACATTTTCACCACACTTGGAAGTATAGCGAATTGTGGAGAAAGGCTTATTATAGATTGAATTAACCTTTCTTTACATGGTTGAAAAAAAAAAAAAAAAAAAAAAAAAAAATAAAAAAGAAATTCGATTTTGTGTCAAGATGCAATCACGTGTAAAGCACGTGACGTTATTTATGCGATGCCCATCGCGCTTCAGGCTATAATAATCCTTTTAGGTATCTCATCCCATCTCTGATCTATTTTACTACTTTAAACGCACCAGGGGAGAGGGAGCAGAGGAAGATATAGTAGGAAAAGGCAAAAAGGAGAAAAGATATACAACAATGGTTCCACCACCAGTACTTCACCAACCACAAGCAGACGATCTAGATGATGGGTTAGAATATGATGTTCAATACTCAGATGATAATGGTGAAACAGAGGTAAACGAGGCCAAAGCAGTCGGCGAGGTCGGTGAGGCTGATAGTTTTCAAGCCGGAACCTTAAATAGTGGTAATATAGACAAGTCCGAAGATGAAGAACCGCGCAAACGTAAAAGAGACTCTTCAAAGCTTAAAGAAAAGAAAAAGCAAAAGATGGAAATGGATACCGAGAAGAAACGGAACATTGCAATGGAAAATAGTACCGAATTAATTGCTGAATTCATAAACTCCAAAATCACCAAAAAAAACACCCAGTTATCCGCTTTGGAGTTAAGTGAGCTTTACTTTAGCAAGAATGACATAAGAACAATCTCTGAATTTACAAAACCTAGGACGTTGGATAATTTGAGTGAGTACATAAATCTCAGGTTTAAAAATATGTTACCTAGCAAACTGGGGAAATCAAAGAAGCAAGCCCGAAATTTACAAGAGCAAGATAATGAGAAACTATCGGATAGGAAATTTATTGCAATAGTGTCAATGTCGGCCATACGAGCTTGTGATGTGTATAGAGCAACGAGAGATTTGAACGGAGGCTCGATTAAACTAATCAATAAAAACAAATTGCAAGTTGATTTGAAGCTAGTGGAGTCTACTAGGTCGAGGGTCTTATGCTGTACACCTGGTAGGTTGATCAAAGTATTGAACAACGAGGATTCCAAGTTGCGAAAAGATGAGATCAAGATTATTATTGTTGATAATTCGTATCTTGATCAGAAAAAACAAAACATTTGGGACATTGCAGAAACAGTTGAAGTTTTAAAAGAACTTACAAAAAAGGGATCAAAAATTTATCTTTACTAAACTAAACTGAGGTTAATTTATAGCAGTAGCAGTAGCGGTAAGTACAAATTTTTTCTTGATTTGTAAAATGCTTCTACCCCTGTACGCATTGCCTCTAGTTTACTATTTCCTACTTCTTCCTCATCACAGAGCCCCAAAATCAACTCGGATTGTGCATGCAAGTCCAAAGGTTCAGTCGAGTAGAAAAGCGACAAATAGTGTAAATTGGCTAATAATTGAAGGGCTTTCAGGGGTGCTAATTTATTTGGCAAATCGTTGTTGATGGCTATTACATTGGAACCATCATCTTTGTCTCTGTTCATTTTGTCCTTCTCCAGTGAGAGCTTCTTTAAAGCTTTTTCAAGTTTGTTGTTAAATAATTGTTCTTTTAACCAGTTATTCTTCACAGTGACAAAAATATTCAAGGTACTAGTTTTTGAAAATAGTTCAGCATCGCTGCTTCGTAAAACACGGGCAAATTTCAAAAGCTCCTGAGCAAACAGGAAAATCTCCAGTGCTAGACTCAAAATTGGACGAGTTGGTGTATCAGCACTATTGTCAATTTCTAATGCCTTGATAACCGCCAACTCAATTATTACGTCTAATCTTTTTTCAGATATTTTGTCCATAATCTTAGAATAAGTACTCTCACAAACAGAGTCAATTTTATCCACAATATCTATATTAGATATCGATGCTGATGCCAGCTTTAAGCTGGTTAAAAGTCCCACATATTGAATTAGTTGATCGATGTTATCCCTATTGTTCTCTAAATTGCTTATGTTGGTTACAAATCTGATCATCTCTCTCTTTAAGGATGTCTCCACATCTTTGGTCATTGATCTAAAGTTTTCCTCGATTACAGACGCCGAAAAGTCTCCCCATTTCAAGTTTTCCTTTTTCAAAGTTTGACATAAAGGCAAAAGGGCATGGTATATATCCGTGGTTGGAACAAAGTCGACCTCAGCGGGAGCATTATCAGTATCGGCATTAGTAGTAGGGGCAGCATCCACAAGAGCAATAATCTGTTTCAAATTGTCAAAACAAGCCAACCAATCTCGTAGTGCCCAAATTGCATCAGTTGATGAGTTGTTAGATCCTCTTTGACTACCCTTCTTAGCAATGGTTTGTTCCATATAAGTATCAATGTCATAATCCATTAAATTAACTGTTTCTGGTCGGAAATCAAGAGGTTCCAAAGTATCGGTACTAGTTCCGCATGACTCTAGATGACCCTGCACTGTTCCCCATATCCCATTCTCGGAGTTTAATCTTGCCAAATGTTTTTGGAGACATTCTTTAATGACAGCCGTCAAGTTTGAAAATAACCTCAGTACTGTATTGTGTTTGGATGTAATTTGCACAATTTTCGAATTTTTTCCTAAAACACTAGAAGTTTCCTTTATTCTCCGTAGACTAGTTATGAATCTGATAAAGATAATTATGCAAGAAGGTAATGTTTTGTTTGTATCATCACCCTCTGTACCAGCTCCGGCAAAGTTTATTATGTTGCTTACAGTTTCAGATACTCTTTCAAACAATCCTTCTGTACTTTTCTCAGTAATTGAGTTAGCATTCGTCACAGCTTTTAGCTTTACTACCGCATCTTCGTACCAGTCTCTATAGCTAAGCACGGCGGTAGCAGCCCAGGGCACATTAAGAGCCTGAAGTGTTTTATAATAGTCACTTGATCCGTTATCAAAGTAAGTTTCAATGTACAAACATGTGTTTTCCAAGTATTTTAGCACTTGGTATTGATTGACCAAATCTCCATTTGTGCCAATAAGAGCATTGAGCAAGTACTTTATGCGCAACTCAAAAAAGCAATGCTTTACCTCTTCTGAATCAGTTATGGACATCAACATGGTATAAGAAACAAGATAGTTGCATAGTGCCAGGGAGTTTTTGCCTACACTATCGTTCGTAGTATGTAAATCATCATCGAAATTATTGCCCTTTTCGATACTGTCATCGTCAGCATCATCATATGTCTCCAAGCTTGCATCCTCCATCTCATCCACTAAGCTGCTAAGGTCCAGCAAACTGGTTTTCAAAATGAAATTGTCCTGTATAGTTCTTTGCTTTGTATTGAATTTATCACTTGACGTGAATATTGATTCTGAAACGTTGTAGGCAGAAATTTCAAACTCGAGATAAGTCTTCAAATTACCTTTTATACTCTCTACTTGAGATTTCAAATCTTTTTCTTTTTTGGATTGTAATACATCTTGGAAGACTACTTCGATTGTGTAGAGTAACTTGACAAAATGTATGAGGCTGGATGTATATAAAATGGGGCTTGAAAATCCCGAAGCGATTGTGTTTTTGAGTTTGCCAAGTTTGTTCTTTAACAAATTTTTGACTATTATATGTCTTGAATTTAGCTGGGCAGTTTTGGCATATTGACGACGAACAATTGTGTCAAACATGTGGTATTGGTTGTTATATGGGGAAACAAATGTTGAAGGTTTGGATGACAACTCTTGCAAATTGGTATCGATATGCAAAGTTTTCTGGTTTATATCACTTATGTCTTCAGCAATTTTGATCAAATCTCGATACTTTGCACTAACCAAGTTGTGCAAGTCAGTTTTTGTAGTTGAAATCACTCTACGGTACAGTTTTGATAGTTGTTGAATCTCTGAAACGTTGCATTGAACAAACATATTGTCCACATCCTCTAGCAAAAGCTCTGTCGTGTTTCCCGAGGAGAGAGACGCATTAACGCGATTGGAAACGTCCGCCATACCACCGTCAATTCTTCTTTTTGTAATATATTTGGGGTTTCGTGTTGAAGCTAGGTGTTGATATCGTATGAATTTTTCACTTTTGGCTTGTTAAAGAGACGTTTGGTAGCGTCGATGGGAGTTGAGCTTTGACACCATCGACACCATCACCACTATCGAGCAGAGCGAGATAGTGGAGCAACACTGACTAGCTTCGCTGGTAGAAGCGAGTTAGTACTACTCGATAGTGTCGATAGTGTCGATAGTGTCGATAGTGACCATTATAGAATGGAGCACCTGCGCCGTTTTTGACTCCGCTATTGCTCGCATTTACATAGATTGAATAGAGAAGATAGTTGTGAAAAGGATAATGATGGTGAGGGAGGATTATGTGAAATTGAAACGGTAGAGCTCGAAAAGGAGATGCAATTGGATTATGGAGTAGAGTTGAAAGAGGGTAAGCAAAAGTTGGAGCTGAGGCGGTGGTGTAAATAAATTATGGAGTAGAGTTGGAGAGAGCCTGTACATCTGGGTCGCTTCGGCTCCTACTGGTATAAAGAAATTGTGGAACAGCGTTGGAGAGAGTATAAACATCAATGTAAATTGATTATACAGTTGGTATATATCCGCGTCGCTTCGGCTCCTACTGGTACAAACAGATATGGAGTAGAGTGTGAGAGAGCCTGTACACTATCGACCAGAGCGAGAGAGTAGAGTACATTGACCAGTGACACTATTGCTCCACTATCTCGCTTTGCTCGATAGTGTCAGAGCGAGAGAGTAGAGTACATTGACCAGTGACACTATTGCTCCACTATCTCGCTTTGCTCGATAGTGTCAGAGCGAGAGAGTAGAGTACATTGACCAGTGACACTATTGCTCCACTATCTCGCTTTGCTCGATAGTGTCAGAGCGAGAGAGTAGAGTACATTGACCAGTGACACTATTGCTCCACTATCTCGCTTTGCTCGATAGTGTCAGAGCGAGAGAGTAGAGTACATTGACCAGTGACACTATTGCTCCACTATCTCGCTTTGCTCGATAGTGTTGAAAGTGTCGATAGTGTCAATAGTTTAGTGATGCCGGGGTCGCACTTGGTCGAGTCCAAATTTTTCGCAGTCACCAAAAAAAAGAACGTGTGAGGCAATGAAACTGAAAACAGAAAATTTTCAGTTATTTAAAGTTTAAAGCATTTAGCTTATACTTAATATATATATATATCCATCTAGTCTTATATTGTGCTGCTGCTCATCGACTATTTCAAGACCCAATTGTTATTTCAACTTATCAGCTAGTTTATTTTGCTAGTTTAACCTGACGTAACCTTGTTTTTCTCCCTTTTTTTTGAGGTTGATATAATCGGAGAATGACGTCGTTAAAGTCATCCGCTATATACGATAATTCTCAAAACTATCACCAACCACCACCACAGCAGCAGCAGCAACAGCAGCAGCAGCAGCAACAGCATCCTATTCATCAGCAGCAGCAACAGCATATGCACGCTATGCCACAATCGCCACACCTGGCACAACCACCAGTATACTACCATCAAGAGCGTTCTCCCACTTTAAGCACAACGTCTTCGACATATTTTGAAAATGTCGAGTATCAACGCGAAAACGGTCAAGTCCAGGGTCACTCTCAGTATACACAGCCACACCAGCACCAGCACCAGCACCAGCACCAGCACCAAATGATTCCACACCATTTGATAGACAACCAGGGCCAGGTACAACACCCGTCCACGGCGCCATCATCTTCAACAATACCATCGCAAGCAACGTTCGATGGGTCGCAACCACCACCGGAAATCGATGATAATGGCTCAATGACAGGAATACCTATGTCTAACTCAACAGACCACACGGGCGGGTTTTTGGGAGAAGAAGAAGAAGCTGAGGCTGCAGCAGGAGAAACTGTAGGAGAACAACCATTTTATGTAAATGCTAAACAGTATCATCGAATACTAAAAAGAAGGATAGCAAGAGCTAAATTGGAGGAGAGTTTGAAAATAGCCAGGATAAGGAAGCCATACTTGCATGAATCAAGACACAAACACGCAATGAGAAGACCTCGAGGCCAAGGTGGTAGATTCTTGACAGCTAGTGAAATTGCAGAATTAGAAAAGAAGAAAAAATTACAACAAGAACAAGCAGAAGAAGGTGCAACAAAGGTGAATTTAGAAAACGGTGACGTTGAAGAGCAGAAAACCGATAACAGCGTACCGGACAACAAGCAGGTGGCACCAACAGAAACTAACAAATCTGACTCAAGAGACAAAGTAAAAGAGAATGGAATTGATGATACAAATACAATATCAGGTGCTACTGATGTGGATTTCGCCAACGTTCGGTTACCAGACAATGTTGACTGCAATGCACAAACAAACATGGGTCAGGAAAATCCGGAATAACTGACATTCATCATAACAACTGGGCATATTTATTGCACAAATGACTTCTATTTTTCTTGAAAAGAAACAAAAAACAACCCTATTGAGGTCCCCCCCCCCCAGAATTATAGTCTTTGTCCCCTCCCCCCATTACCTTCTTTCTTCTTCCTTTTGTTTTGCATTTTTGCCTTTACGTGGAGTACTTTGGTGTTTGACGTTTAGTGCTTAGTGCTATATTGGACTATGTATTATATACTGTGTTATTTTTTTTTGTTCTTTTCCTTTTTCATTTCTCATCTTTGGTTAATAGGTTTTGTATGCAAATGCATTCTACTTGAGTGGTGATAAACTTCGACCCTCTCAAAATCCCAATTGTTTCAACAGTTCCTGAGTTTCTGCGCTTAATTGTTGTAAAAATGATACATTGATTTTTTTGATATTTGATACAATTGTCAGTCTAATAGTTTCATAATCGTTATTTTTTATTTTAGCCAAGGGATCAAAAGGCGCATTGGCAATTGATACAATTTTAGAATAGTTTGACCCAAATACTGCGAAATCTGAATCAAAATCACTAATACCACCCAAGGATGATGCCAGAGTACCAACACCAGCACCAACACCAGCACCAGCACCAGCACCAAATGTAGAAGTAGAGTTTCCCTTTGAAATACCCTCGTACAATGTCAAGTTTTTAACCAATTTCTCAATTGTAGGAACAACTAACGTTGAGTAGTTTGTTATGAAGGTGGAATTCAAAAGGAAGACACTTAGACCAATATTAACGATTTTCTTATCTTGTAAATTAGCCAATGCTGATGAAGTAGGGAGCATGAATGAATTGAATATTTGCATAAACAATCCTGCTTGTACAGAGTCAACCAACTGGATTTCAAAATCCCCACCACTAACAGCACCACTGTTGATGAATTGAACATCATCACTTAAGTTTGCTGTTGCTAAAGTACTAAAAAATACAACAAATTTCTTTACAAATTTTTCCGTTCTTGATTTTTGTAATCTGGTGAGAAATAATCTGGCAATATTGTTCAAAAATGGTTGCATTGATTGCATTGGGATATTCAAAAGAATACTTTGAATCAATTCGAATCCGTATGAGTCATTAGCTTTACTAGCTAACAAATTTTGAAACACCCCTAGCAATGGGGTCAAATGATTGGCATCAATAAATAAGCTTGGATCGTGCTCTACAATGGAAATCAATAGTCTTGTAATTCCAGGAATATTTCCCTTGAATTGCCAAACGGATGGTGACATCAAAGGCTGGATTAAAGGTTTATAAGTTTGTGGCAATCCGCTTGACTTGGGATAATTTTCCAACAAAAAAGCAAGTATTTGGAATGAATAAGGAACAAATTCTTGAACATCCTCGCTGAGAATACTCAACAAGCCAGGTATAATATGTTCCATATACTGGTTTATGTTTTTGGAGTCCTGTTGTGCGCCATATTTGATCAATAGTCCAAGCGACTCAAATATATAATGCGTAAATTTGGGATTCGACGGGTTTTTCGCAGTGATTTTCAAAATTTGAAGCAACTGGTCAATAATTGCAGTTCTTTCATTGAATGAGTCTTTGCAAGTGTCTAAAATCCTCATTATGCATTTAACAAGAAACTCATTTTCTGCCAACTTTTCAGGCGACAAATTACTATTCAACAAAATCAAGTTGAATAAGTTGGTTAACGATTCGTTAACAAACGATGCAATGTCGCTTTTGTTGAAAAGTGGTTTATGGTCTTGACTGAAATTGGTCATTGAAAGTAGCTTTTCAATTGTAATGGCCGCATAAGTATATACAACAACGTGGGATTTTGCGGTCAAATGCTTTATTAACCGCGGTAATGTAGCAATGAGTTGTTCTTTTGTCAATTGGTTTCTGAATGTGTAGATATATTTGATAGCATCTACTTGCAAGATTGGATGTACGTCAAAAGATTCTAAATCGTTGGCCACGTTTTTGGAAAAAAAGTCCACAACGTCAACGAGCACGTTTGTTGATGTTACTCCAATGTTTGTTACACTACCCTTGGTTGCCAACGAGCTGAACAAGTATATGGCTGTATCTTTGTTTTTCCAGTCTGATGCTGAAAGGCTAAGAAATTGATTGACGTATTTCATGACTGTTGTTGTCAACAATTCGCTGTTCAATTCCTTCAACTCCCTCAAGATATCAGTTGCACTTTTCCTTCTTGAGTCAAAATCGGATCCCTCAAGGTCTGATCGAACATACAATATAGGCTCGTCTTCAAACATTTCCTCGTCGCTCTGTCTTAGCATAATATTAGGTAGTATAATTTTTTCTATTATTTCGTTTACTGACAGTTCACTTTGGAAAATTGACTGATAGTTTGGTATTTTCACAACAGAAGTGAGAAAATTCAACGCTTTAACCACCAATAAATCAAATTTAGATTGTCTCGTAGCAAAGTTGTTTATCAAATCCCAAACAGCTGTGATAAATGTCTGGATTAGAGGGTCAAACACGTCAGCATATCTTGTCACATATAATGATAGCAACTCAATAATGGATGTTTTCAATTTGATCAACACATCCACTTCTTCGTCCTCATCTTTCTTCAAAACCAAGGAATTGTCGTAGTTCAAGTACTTGTAAACTATGGCCATTAATTCATTCATATGGTCTTCAAAAAATTCCGGTATATCTTGACAATTAAAATCATAGTAAATTTGCATCAATAGCAACATATTTTCCAAATATATAATCAACTGGGCCTCATTAGTTTTCAGCTCGTCGATTAGTTTATCTAGCTGGATAAATAAATGTAAAAAAGGCTCGACAAATTTCTCCAATACCAACTTGATTTCTAAAAACAAATCGTCTGATCTCACTAAAGGTCTCCATTTTTTGAAGATGGAATGTGACACTAGCAAGATTGTCTTTGTTGTAACAAAATCTGTAGGTGACAATTTCTCAACCAAGGTATCTACCAAATTTGGCCAGTTATGAGGAAAATCACACTCGGCAATCAAGGTGATTGCTTCACCGATTTGTAGTTGTAGCTGGCTTGGCAATTTGAGCATAATATCAACAATTTCCAGCTTGATTTTTTGCACATCTTCTAATGGTAGGAGGTAGTTATTGCCATCTTCGGTAATCCATTTACGCTTCACCAAGTTCTTAAAATATAACGCTGCTGCCAATCGGATAGAAGCAGATAGGTTTTTGGAAGCAACTAGATGAAGCAAGTTAATTGAGAACCCCACCTCATTTTCAATTGATCTTAGTGTTTGTTCTGCCAATTTTGAATGCTGAGAAATCAATGATTGCTCAAGGATCTTGGGAATCGTTTCTAATGAATTTTGACTAGACATTCTTGATTAAAAAAGGAAAAAGCAAACAAATTATTGAGCAAAAAAGCGGCAAAATTATCCAAATATTTCGTATAGAGCCAGAGTTTCCTGTTAACCTTCTTTAAGCTCGTCTTGTATCCTCCTGCCAAAGTCCAATTGACTTTGTTAAAAGTATATAATATTGTCAAATAAGAATAATTTGATGATGAGAAGAGAGAGAAACAGAGAGAGAAAAAAAAATCACTGAGTGCGAAATCAAAACTGAACAAACTGTGAACAAACTGTGAACAAAGTAAAAGCAAAGTAAAAGCAAAGTAAAAGCAAAGTAAAAGCAAAGTAAGTTGTTGAGATGAGATTGGGACTTGTCTGGTCGAGGCGCAGGTGGGGGGGGGGATACGTTGATAGGAATAGAGTTGTGTCTATATCTCAACTGATGCCATTTTTTAGTTTATTTTAATTTACAATAACTCATCATTGGAAAAAAAAATTCTATTACTGATATAAACATCTAACCAACATTCATCAAAACCAACATTAATCTCACCACTCCTTCAAAACAACAAGTAATGCTTCTCTTTTCTTCCCTCTGTCTCTAAAAATGCTTGCTCCTCTTTGCGACAAGGTGTTTCTCTCCAAAGTCTTTAATGTTTTTTTGCTTTTTTGATTTATTTATTAGTAGTTGGCAAACTTTGAGCTGCTTCCTTCAGTTGTTTTTGCTTTGCAACAGCATATACCAACCCGGCAGCAAACCCAACGAAAATTGAAGAAACTGACCAAAAGTTTACAGCGGCATCAAAAAATATCAACCCACTTAATGCAATTGGTAATTTGTTCAAAGCACCAACCATCGAGTAAGTAGTTGACGATGTTACTCTGACACACCAAGCACTACAATAAGAAATCGCAACTGTTGAAGCACCACTAATAATCATAGCAATAAAAACTGCGGCTCCGTTTTCCAATGGGAAATTCTTCTTTAAATTTGCTGACGACCAATCTTCAAGGGCAAATGTTGCAACCAATAAAACTGGAATAGACAACAAGTTGTTATAATAAACAGTATCAAAATCTTTGAAATTTGTCAACTTGATTCTTTTCCTCATGAACAAAACAAACGCAGCCGAAGAAAAACAATTTGTCATCATCCAGAAATATCCCAAATACATGGCATATTGATCATCAATCGTCTTTGCTGCAGCATTATCGCCATAATAAGCAACAACCGATGAAAAAACCATCAACAAAAACGAACTCAATGCCATTGTCGTGACCTTACCCCCAAACCATAAAACTTCACCATAAGCAATCAAAATAATCGTTAAATTTTTGAAAATCGTGTAAACGGGGATCGATAAGTACTTCAAGGCCCACGTTGAGGTATATGTCATACAAACCAACAATAAAACAATTGGTAACCATTTCTTAGCTTCATCTCTATTGAATTCTCTATAGGTGATGATGTTCAAGCTTTTCAAACTGCCAATAGTCACGATACAAACAATTGACTGAATAGACAATAATAAAAAATTCATATTGAAGTTAAACCCAGAAAGAACATATTTATTGGTAACTGTCATCAAGATCGATGACAAACAATATGCAAAGATCGAAATGGGACCAGAATTGGTGATGGAGCTGGCCAAAGAATGACTACTTGGTGTGCTAGGTTTTTCCATCTTGTTTACTGATAATGAGCTGATGTTGGTATTACTAAAAAACTTTTTCTTTATTATATATACTGTCTGTCCGATTAAGTAAAACAGAATAATTCCCATATACTGGTTTTTGCCAGAGCAGTTTTTTTACACACACGGGTTTGACAATAGAAAAAGAAGAAAAAACAACCTCTTGTAATCTCTTAACCAAGATCTGTAAGTTCCTGTTCAAGAGAAGGGGGAAGAAATAAGGAAAATATATCTAAGATTCTTCATTTTTTTAGTTTTCTTTTTTTTTTTTTTTTTTTTTTTCACTTTGAGAGCAAAAGAGATAATAGCGTAAAGACAATTAGGACGAACAATATCGACGACAACGACGACGCCAAACAACAAACACAAACATAGACAAACACAAACTCTCAGTATTCAGTAGTCAGTATTCAGTAGTCAGTAGTCAGTAAGTGAAATAGAAAAAAAATCCGTAAACATTCATAGTAGCTATTTACACGCGCTCAACATTACCCGCCCAGTATATGAAATTTTGATTCCATCGATACAATACAATGCACGTTTAGTTGTAATGTAATGCTACCAAATGTGCTGGGGCTGGAGGCTGGGGGGCGTTAATAATTCAGGGCAGTGTGTGCGCAGGTGGATAGGTGCGCAGTGTGTGCAGCAGTGGTTGCGCGCAGTAGAGAAGGGGAGGATGTTTTATCACGTGCCCGTATTACACACAAAAAAAGAAAGGTTTTTCTTTTTTTTTTTTTCTTTTGTTTGGGAAGTATTGTCAACAATAGTAACAATAATGTTAGTTTCGCAACATGTTTATGCGCGCCAATTAACTTATTTGAGGTTATCGCGGCGATATGAAGAGGAGATTGTATTTAAAGGCAGTTTTTAGTTTAGTTGCATTAAATTTTCGAGACCACAGTGGATGAACCTTGCTACAATCTCTAAGGCTACTGAGCGACACTATCGAGCAGAGCGACACTATCGAGCAGCACTTAGTAGCTTAGCAGCTTGTTACAACACTATCTCGCTCTGCTCAATAATGTCGCTCAGTAGCTTGTCACAATACTATCTCGCTCTGCTCAATAGTGTCGCTCAGCAGCTTGTTACAACACTATCTCGCTCTGCTCAATAGTGTCGATAGTGTGTCGTAGTTAATTATGTCGTACCTATATAATAAAAGGATAATACAGAACTGAAAATGTCTTAAATCCATGGGCAATTTTTCATTCTTTTTTCAATGGTCGCCTCCATTATAAATACTAATATCAACATCTGCTTTAACATCGATCAAATCACCTTGATCGATACATGCGTCAACACTAAACCCATTCTGACCACCGCTTTTTTGAAATTCCTCTATTCTTTGATTTTGAGCTCTAATCTTTTCCAACTCTTGGATATAATCATCTTCAACACCCGTAATGTAATTCCCAGTAAAAACGCCAACTTCGAATTCGTCAACCTGTCCAGTTTTACAACATTCAACGAGGTCTTCTAAATCTTGATATATCACTTTATCTGCTCCAATAATTTGTGAAATTTCCTCTACGGATCTATTGAATCCAACAAGGGCTTTGGTGTCGGCTAAGTCGATACCATAAATGTGATTGAATCTAATTGGTGGCGAGCATGAGGCAAAAAACACCTTTTTGGCTCCCGCTTCTCTGGCCATTGCCACAATCTCTTTTGAAGTGGTACCTCTAACTATAGAATCATCAACCAACAAAACATTTCTTCCCTCAAATTCTGAGTCCATGGCATTCAATTTCCTGCGCACTGATGATCTTCGTTCTTGTTGATTCGGCATAATAAACGTCCTTCCAATGTATCTATTCTTAACAAATCCTTCTCTATATGGAACACCAAGAGACACTGAACATTGAAAGGCACTTGTCCTCGCTGTATCGGGCACTGGTATCACAACATCAATCTCATCTTCACCTTGCATGGTTTTTTGAATCTTTTTGGCCAACTTCATACCCATTTCGATTCTTGATCGATATACGGATTTGCCATCTAATACAGAATCTGGCCTGGCGAAATAAACATACTCAAAAATATCTGGCGCAAAAATTTTGGGGCTGACAGCTTGGTTAAACTCAGGTTCACCAGTTTTCTTTATAATCACAGCTTCACCAGGTTTCAAATCACGGAATTTTTTGAAACCATGTGCCTTCAAAACAACTGATTCAGAGGCTAACATAAAATCTTTTGTTTCATCTTGATTTACTCTTTCCCCAATTAACAAAGGTCTAATACCATTGGGGTCTCTAAACCCAATAATACCATATCCGGCCAACATGGCAACACAAGCATAAGCACCTCTGATTCTTCCCATAGTCTTGGCCAAGGCAGTAAACAAATCGCCATTGTTAACTCTACTTTTATTGAATTTGTCTAATTCAGCAGCAAAAACATTTAGTAATAGTTCAGAATCAGAATCGGTGTTGATGTGACGATGAACCTCCTCGTCCAAATAGTTCCTCAACTCGCTGGAATTAACCAAATTACCATTGTGACTCAATGATATACCATAGGGACTGTTGACATAAAACGGTTGTGCTTCGGAACTGGCACTCGACCCCGCAGTAGGATAACGCAAATGGCAAATACCCATATTTCCAACTAAATTCAGCATCCTTTTCTGTGTAAACACATCTCTGGCCATACCATTTCCTTTACACTGGTACAATCTTCCTTTATTACCCAGAGTAACTATACCTGCGGCATCTTGTCCACGATGCTGAAGAAACATGGCACCTTCAAATAATTCTGGCGCAACATTGACTTGTTTGTTGGCTAATACAATACCCAATATCCCACACATCTTAGTTTTCCCCCTATTACCTGCTTATAAAATGCTATCCGAGTAGTACACAGTATCGGTTGAAGTATTCCCAAGGAATCTTGAAAAGAAAAAAAAGAAAGAAAGAGAGATGGAAAATGGATCTTCAACTGTATGAGAAAATGCAAAAATTTTATCACCGAATCCGATGAGCTTGAAAAATGAGATGAGACCAACACAAAAATAAAATTGGAAAACGAAATAAAAAAAATAGATAAAAACAACAATGAAAAACATGTACAATTACAATACTTAATGTTAAACAAATTATAATCTACTTCTAGCAAAACAACTCAGTAAACCATCATCAATACCATAATCATATACCCATGACTCTTCAACCTTGATTTCTGAAAAAAAAAAAAAAAGCAAAAAAAGAAAGCCAAAAAAAAAAGTCCAAAAAAATTAAAAAAAAAAATTTGATTGGTTTTGCAATTGTAAAAAATTGATCTTTGATGAACCGCGTTAAGTCCATTTCCATATAGTTCAAGCTCTTTGTTTCATTTTGACCACTTCAAAAACGTAAAAAAAGCATGTAAAAAAAACTGTAAAAACTTCAACTTCTTTTCTCTCTCTGACTGACAATATCTCCTTCTAATTTATCTCTCTCTAACTTCATCCTCTCTCTCTCTCTCTCTCTCTCTCTGATTATATATCACTCTCTCTATGACTTTATCTCTCTCTTTTCATAATATGACATTTTTAATAAAACAAATTAACATCAATTCTCTCCGTCTCTCCGTCTCTCCATCTCTCCATCTCTCCATCTCTCCATCTCTCCATCTCCTTTATTTTCTTCATCTTCTTCTCTCTTTTTTTTCAAATTTTTTTCATTTTTCAATAATAATCATTTTACAAAATTGTATGCCATGACCTTCATTTCGTTATTCATCAAAAAGAGAGGGAAAAGAAAAAAAACAACTTCCCCCTCTCAATCGTAAAAAAAAAGACACTTAATGATCCATTACTTTTCTTTGACACTTAATGATCCATTTCTTTTCTTTGTCTCCCCAGCTATTGCTTCACATACAAATGCTGTTCGTTATTACCATTCTTTGCCAAATCTTCCGCTTTAAATGGTCTGGGTACAGCTTCAGCATTTTCGGCAACATATAATGATTTATCAATAACTGCAGGGATAGGTTTAATTTCAGTTCCCAATTCCTGCTCAATCTTGTACAACGAGTATCTATCATTCCAACTCATCAAATTAATAGCCAAACCCAAATGACCAAATCTTCCTGAACGACCAATTCTATGTAAATAAGTTTCTGCACTCTTTGGAAAATCAAAATTAATAACAACATTAACTGCTTGAATATCAATACCTCTGGTTAATAGATCCGAACAAACCAAGTTACGAACTTTGCCCTGTCTGAACTCGTGAAACACCTTATTTCTTGCTTGTTGTGGCATTTTGGCGTGTGAATAGTAACACGAATACCCCAATTCAGTAATCTTTTTCGCCAATAGTTCGACCCTATTTGTAGAATTACAAAATATAATCGATTGATTGATTTGCAATTTGGAAAATAATGTATTTAAACAATGTAATTTTTGTTTCTCTTCAACAAAGGCATAAAACTGCGATATACCTTTCAATGTTAACTCATCCATGAGATTAATTTCATAAGGTTTATTTAAATGTTTATCCATGAAATACTTGACTGTTATTGGGAAAGTTGCACTAAATAATAAAGATTGTTTATCCCGGGGAAAAAACTCTAAAATTTGCTCTATTACATTTTTGAACTCTCTTGATAACATCTTATCGGCTTCATCCATGACAAAAAGAGGACAATCTGATAAATCGGCGATTTTTCTGGATGCCAAATCTAATACTCTACCTGGAGTTCCTACCAAAATATGAACAGGGTCATTTAGTCTAACAATATCATCTCTTAATGATGTACCACCTGTGGTAACCATACATTGGATACCCAAGTGCTTGCCCAATGTCCTAACAACTTGTGATGTTTGCAAAGCCAACTCTCTGGTAGGCACTAGTATCAAAGCCTGGATCCTGTTTAATTTCGGTTTGACTATTTGTAAACATGGAATAATAAATGATGCGGTTTTTCCTGTACCATTCTTGGCTCTTGCAAGTATGTCTCTACCAGCTAAAGCCATAGGTATCGATTCTTCTTGTATAGGAGAAGGTTTCTCAAATCCAGCTTCGAATATACCCATTAGTAATTCTCTCTTCAAGTTGAAATCCTCAAATGACTTCCCTTTTGTATTTAAAACATCCTCAGTTTGTGGCCTTGTGTCCCTTTGTGGGACATTCAAGTGTTTTTTCCAATCGTCGCTCTCGCCTGACATGGTGGTTCAAAAAAAATTGGGCGGAGGGGGGCGGCGGCGGCAGCAGCAAGAAAAAATAAAAAAAAAATTTCGCAATTTGCAAGCAGCCGGGTAAGGGAGCGGGAGCAGATAAAATGAAATTCGTGTGATGTGATATAAGCGTCACAGTTGGTAGTGGCAGTAGCTCTCTCAAGGAAAACTTTTTTTGCTAGCTTGTCAAATAAAAGCAAAAGGTACCTTTAGAAAAAAGACTCTGTAAAATAAATGGATTCTCCCCAAATAAACAACAAGCCCTTGGAAATGTATAGAAATTAATGATATGATCGTGGGGTAAAGACGTGTATGATTGATCCACTGAAAATAACAATGAGCTGTGGTACGGTGTGGTATATGTATATGTGTGTTGATTGTAAACTACTATCTAAGGAAAGGAAAGAGGAAAACTTTTCTTTAATTCGTTGAAATCGCAGAGCGAGAGGAAAAGAAGAAACGGTTTGTGCACGACACTGACACTATCGAGCAGAGCGAGATAGTGGAGCAGCTAGCACACTAGCTGCCACCACTAGAAAGCTGAATTTTGAGTAAGAATCAACTTGTACATGGTAAGCTTATGGCAAGACAATAAGTATTTGTCTCTCTTTTACCAGCAAGAGTCTCGATGTCTGTCTCTCTTTTACCAGCAAGAGTCAATGTCTGTCTCTCTTTTACCAGCAAGAGTCTCAATGTCTGTCTCTCTTTTACCAACAAGAGTATCAATGTCTGTCTTTCTTTTACCAGCAAGAGTATCAATGTCTGTCTCTCTTTTACCTGTGTCTAGATCTATATCCTCCAGACTTTCAACTTGAATGTGCAAAGCTTATGGCAAGACGGAAAGAGCATTTGTACATTTGTCAAGTGTTTCCATTGCCTCTCCTAGTCTAGCAAAAAAAATGGTACACCTTGTAGTAGAAGGGTTTTGCTCTAAATTTCTCCTTCTCCTCAGCAATCTCTTGCTTCAATCTATCAAGGTCGGCCTCTCTTCTACCTGTGTCTAGATCAATATCCTCTAGTTTTATCCACAATTGGTTCCAGGTCTTATAATACGTCTTGTGCAATACCCAAATCAATATCAATAATGGCAACGATAGGCAACTTTGCCAAAAGGAAACCACATCGCTGCCATGGACATCTATCGGGTAAGCACTAACCCAGATCAAAACGCATATTATAAAAAGTAACAAGAATAATCCTGTCCATGAACCCCACGTCCCCAATGGGGATTTGAAAATGATCTCATTAGTAGACCTCGATTGACGTCTAAGAGCATATCGAAATCTCAAATGAGTCACATTCACCATCAACCAAATGAAAAAGGAAGCTAACGAACAAACGGAAAAGAACCATGTAAAAACAGCATCCTCGTTTTTGTTCACCACAAGGAACCCTAGCAACCCTAGTAAGGATGAAAGTAGTATCGCTACTAATGGTCTTCCCTCCTTATCTATATATCCAAAAATACCGGGTAACAAGCCCTGAGCAGCTAAGGAGGCCAAGGTACGCGATGAACCATAAACCGAAGAATTTCCAACAGATATAACAGCTGCAACAATAACCGCATTCATTATATGCGGAATAACTTTGATGCCGCCTTGGTTTACGGCAATAACAAAGGGTGAAGCAGCAATCCCTTCGCCATTGAGTAAATCATTGTTTGTATAAGGTACTAAGCATCCAATAACTATCGAAGTCAAAAGGTAAAATATCGTAACCCTCCAAAACACTTGCTTAGTAGCACGTCTCAATGAGATTTTGGGTTGCAAGGTTTCCGCAGCGGTAAGTGCTACTAGCTCAACTCCACCAAACGAGAATGCTGAACTAATAAATACAGAACAAACTCCCTTGAAGCCATGGTTGAAAGCACCCGGATCGTGCCAATATTTACCTCCAATATACCCTTGGTCTCCTACACCGCACGTGATACAGATGCCCAAAATAATGAAACCAACTACTGCGAGAACCTTGATAATTGAAAGCACAAATTCAACTTCTCCGTAACCTCGAACACCAAAAAAATTGACCACAAGTATGACTACCCAAACTATTGCCACATACACAGCTGGATTGATAGACGTTGTCCAAAACTGAATTGTCATAGCACACGCAATGAGCTCAGATGGATACGAGATAGCCCAGCTCAAGTAGTACATTATCGCCAAGGTAAACCCCCACGATGGATCAATGAATCTAGTGAAGAATGCATTAAACGAACCACTAACGGGGAATTGCACTGACAATTCACCTAAGGAGTAAACCATGGTCAATACAGCATACCCAACAATGATATAGCCAATCAAGACAGCCGCTGGACCACCTCTAGCTAAAGCGTATCCTGAAGAAACAAATAATCCAGTCTATGATGGTAAAATGTCAGTATAAAATTAAAAAAAAAAAGAGAAAAAGAAAAAAGTGTACATTGAAAGCGCCTCTTGCTCTTGTAATGCCTCTTGCTCTTGCAATGCCTCTTGCTCTTGCAGTCTCTCTTTATACATACGCCAATACTACCTCCAATAGCGATCATATTTAGATGTCTTGTTTTCAATTTTCTTGCTAAAGGATGCTTTGCTGATGCCAAGATGGACTTTTCCAATGGTGTTAGTCGCAGTGTATCCACACCGTCATCTTCCAAATTTATCGGTTTAAATGAGTCTATCCAACGTTGATAGAACAGTCTTCTTCTATTAGCCAGAGTTTCAACCGATGCTGTTGATGTTGAATACGAGTTCAATGATACTCTTGGTAGCGCGGATTCAGTCGAATCAGTAGAGTTTCCATACAAATGAGAATGCGATTGAGATAACGTTGCTGTTTTCTCGTTGGTACTATCGGGTCTCAAGGAGACATCCTCCTTTTCATTTATCCTGTCAAATATCACCATTCAGTAATAATCAATTTATGTGTCCTTTTTATATTTTTTTTTTGACCTTGACTACTCTCAAAACGGTCTTTTATCAACCACTTTGAAATATTCTTGGTAGTGAAAATTATACTTTCTTCACTAATGATAGTAGAAACTACTCCCAACTTGAACGACTCCTTTTTTCACCCATTTAATTTATTGGTAATTTTTCCAATTTACTGTGGTTTCATGAAAATTGCAAAAAAGGGAAAAAAGAAATTAAAAAGAAATTAGATAAAGATTTTGCAATCAAAACACCACACTAAAAGTTTTTTCTATTTTTTTTGTTTTGTTCTCCTGTCAGTTGGTTGGTACTAAACTGGACTTTTTTTTTTTGTGAGTTATGTCCCAGATACTCATCACGGAATCAAGAGATTCCTTTTTTGTTTCATTTTTTGCTCCCTTCTATATTATGGAGAGAGTCTCTGGCCTTTTTTTGTAACAATTACAGTATCTTCAAGTAAAGATGAAAGTAGAATAAAAAATTATTGAGAACACAATGTGTTTTAGTTTATATGAAATAATCTCAATTTTCACTAAGGAAAAAAAAAAAAGAAAGAAAGAGAAAAGTAAGTAATCTTTTTTTTTGTGCAAAAACAATTCAAATTTCATTCGTACATTAATGTCCTGTTTTTATACACCACTTACAACCTGCTTTCTGCTTCCATTTAGCTAAAGTTTAATGGAGATGCAGTTGCTAAAGGACTCGCAGAACGATGTACGTCGTCAGCATTTCTTATAGGGCTATTCTGATCATCTCTACTATTCTCAGACTGTTCGGGAGATGAACCTCCACCGCTTGCACCACTTCCATTAGATTTCGGAGGTAACAAGCCGGCAATCATTTGGTTATATAGTGGACAGGTTCTGTTTGTTCTAATATGTCCAAAAGAGCCACACGATTTACATCTACGCGTAGTACTCTTTCCCTTCCCAATACCCTTTCCACCAATAACATAAGTACCATCAGGCATCATGACTGTATTTGCATCAATAATGGTGGCACCAGCCGCAGCCGCAGCATGGATGGCATCATTTGGTGTCTTTTTAGCCTTGTTTTGTTTAGCTCTCTTTTCTAAATTGGCAAGTTTTTCTTCAAGAGCCTTACGACGCAATCTGTTCAATTCTTTGTCATTGGTAGGCAAGATTTCATCAACGTCGGCGTTTTTCAATAATTCATCCTCCAATATTTTCTTGCGCTTAATGTACGCTTTTATCAACCTGGGGTCACTAATAACTTCAACTTTTCTCTGCAATACTCCATTCCTATCACGTACGCGCCTTGTGATTTTCAATATCTTATTGTTGTCATCCTGCTTTCCCGGTTGTGATTGCTCGTAGTCCCTTTGCTCCTGAGCAAGTTTAGTCATAGCGTATTGGTCATGGTCCGCTGGCTTATATTCATTGTAGATCTGTTGCAAATCGAAATCTGGTCCATGGTCAACTAACGAGCTTCTTTGTGAATACCATATTCTTTTGATTTCCTGTTCGTACATTTTTTGGTTATGGGCAGCTGCATTACTTTTCGGCACAACTTCTGGGGGCGGTGGGAAAAATGGCTTAAACGGGTTCTTTTGAGATGCACGGAGCATCGAGAAGCCTAACCCAATACCGGTTGGATCACCTTCTCCATTCAACTGAAGCATAATTTTAGTCTGGTTCGCAACAACAAAATTTCTTGACAAGTTCCAAAGTGCCATTTCTTCCTCAAGATCTGCTTCTGCATCACTATCTTTGGTTTTCTTGGCTTTTTCCTTCTTTGATTCTTCTTCGGGAGTTAACTCTTCTAAAGAATCCTCCCTTTTATCAGTTTCTTTTTCCTTATTCTTTACCATTTTCTTCGTATCATCTCCAAATAAAGTGACGTTATCCTCCAAAAACTGTTGTCCATATTGCATTGTTCCCATCAAAGAAGAATCCTCAGGAGTGATCATTGCTCGAATCTCCTCTTCCGTAGGGATATTATCATCCATTCCTCTCACTTTCCAAAACCCTTGGTCGTCGCCTTGTCTTTGGTATTCCATAAACTCTTTCAACCGCTGTCTACTTTGCATATCACTTTGTTCTGGAAAGTGTTTCGAAACATCTTTAACAACTATTCTTGGAGCACCCTTGGAGTTCATTACTCTGTAAACGAGCATCTTTAGCCTATTCTTTGAAATATTGGTAACTTTTCTGGAATGGGGTGCTGGGATCTCTACTGGAAAGACATTACCTACCACGAAATTGAAGTTGATAGCACGTAGGTAAAATTTTTGATGTGACCCCGCTCCTTGTGAGCTAATCAACAAAAAGTCTGTATTTCTCGCATCGTGTTTGAAAATCGGCGCCCGTACCATATTGTTGTACAAGGTCGGCACAAAGTCACCAGGAGCCACTTCTCCAAAGTTCCAAAATGGCGACCTGTCCTCGACACCCAAAACGTGTGTTTCGCCAACTTGCGCTTTTGGTCGCGACAGATCATCAGCTCTCTCTTTTCGGTAATAATTAATCAATTTAGAACCCATCCCAAAATTAGACAAAATAGGTGGGTACTGCTCGGAATACTCAAGAGCAACAAGATTAGCTGTATCCACAGAAGTGAGATCAGTAGTTTTGGAAAACACTTCATGTAATGACTTGCCCTTGTCCTTTTTTCTCTTTCTTAGTTTCAACTTTACAAAGCTCATCAACGTACCTGGTCTAATGTTGAATGTTGGCCTATGGAAAGATCTCGCATCCGACTTGGAAAGTTTCACTTTGTAGTAAGGAGTCTGTAGCCTCATCGCCGGTACTGAATGTTCAATGTTCAAGTTACTCAACTGTGAACGTTGTTTTGTATTGTAGTTCTTTCGCAATAACTCGTATTCGTCGTCGTTGGATATATTGAACCTTGTCTCCAATAATGATGCTTTTGTCTGATTGAGCAGTCCATTGGCTTGTGATTTCTTTTTTTCCGGCACAAACAACAAGTTTGGATCATTCATATCTAGCTTTAATTTATCAACCTTGATTTGTCCATCGAAAATATCTTCATCAGATAGGTTTTCCTGTTCTTCCAAAGAGTATCTGAAATCTAAAGGTTTAATCGGTTTTACTGAATAAGTGCTATCTCCTGCATTCAAAATAGCATCGTCATCCCAATCTGTTGTTGACAAGATCAAATCCTTGGAAAAATCTTGAAATCTATCATCGTTTAGCCAATCGCGTTGTAAAAACTCCAGTCGCTTAATGAATGAGTCTATTGAGGAGCTTTTTTGTTCAAAGTTTCTGATGAATTCCAAATCTGATTGAGTTATTGTTGATATGTTATTATTCCTACGAGGATTGCTGGTTGATGAATAAGCTTGCTTAAACACTTTTCTTTGATCAACATCTAGTTCTATAGTCTGTTTTATTGGGACTAATGTCTTGCGAATTTTGTTGAACCAAATCGGCGGCTTGGCATATCTATAGTACTTTGGTATTGGTGCAAAAAGTCTGTGAAAGTCTAAAAACTTATGTCGCGAGTATGTGGGGAAGTAGTATTTGATGGTTCGCTTTGTTCGTCGCTTTTCTAGCTTCTCAATTACACCAATCAATTTTGCTCTTTTTTCCTTTCTCTGTAATTCTTTTTCTTCGTTTCGCCTCTTTGTCTCCTCATCTTCTTCCTCCTCCTCATCTTCTTCTTTCTTAAATATAGCTTCCAAGCCGTTTAGCTCGCCGTGGTCCTCCTCTTCAATCAACTGATTAGACTCGAGATTGTTGAAATGGTCGTTATCTACTTCGTCCATATTGCCAAATATCTCATCGAATTGATCTTCTGCAAATGCCTGTGCTTTCCCTTCGTCAACTCCGTTTAAACTGTCAAACACATTCGTTTCCCTTGTTGCAGCATCTGTAACAAGTTCTTCAAACTCATCGTCGTCGTCGTCATCGTCGTCATCATCGTCATCACTTCCATCACCGCCAGCAGCAACTCCCTCTTTGTTTTCTCCGCCAACGTGGGTTTTTGTCGAGGTTTCCTCCTCGGGCAACTCGTCATCGGCTAGCTCGTCAATATCCTCATAGTCGATAGCATCATCGGCGTGTAAAGTTTTCTTCTCCGAAAGAATAGTATCAATAATTTGATCATTCGGTATATCGTTGCCGTTTACATATTGGCTGATTAATGCGCTATCGATTTGGTCATCCTCTTCAATACTATGCCCCATACTAAATTCTTATTCCAAAGAGGCAAGGGTCAGCTATTGGTTACTGTCTAAATGGTCTTTAACAACTTTCTCCCAACCTTGTACTTTTAATCCTCAATGTTGTTCAATGCTTTTTTTTTTCCGCTCGAGGAATCAAATGAAAAAATGAACCATCACTGTCAATGTCACTAGAGACTATTGGGTATTAATATCACTAGGCAATATCTGCTATCACTGTCACTAGAGACTATTGGGTATCACTGTCACTAGGCGATATCTCCTATCACTATATGCTAGTCAATCCACTAGTCAATCTGCTAGTTAAGCTACTTTCATTACCTATATCCCTATAGATGGGTGTAGAAAACTTTATTACCAGACCTGAACCAAAAAAACTAATATTTGCTTTACTACACAATAGGACGCCAGGTGTTGCATGCTTTGAGGATGAAAAGAAGGTGCTATATATCATCAACAACCCATTGACTTTAGAACCATTCATTGCCAAACTTCTCGGTAAAAAAACAAACGTGAGCATAGTGTACGAGTTTTATACCTTGAACGAGATATGCGATTTTTTCAAGTTCCTATACCAGCAGACCCAATTGGGCACCATTTTGTTTCAGCAGAATGTGACCATTGTCGTTAATCGGAGGTTTATCTCAACATACTCAATAAAATCAACCTTGACAATTCAGTTGATAAGGTACTTGAGCCTAAAACATCACTGCCAAATCGTATCTACAGATAAAGAAATTTACTCGAAAATGATATCACTTGAAAGTATAGACAAGCTCATTGATCTAGAAAATGTTAAAGTGCAGCCCAACTATGTAGAGGCTCGCGAAACAGGCAGTGAGCCTCATTTTGACCTTTTCATCCCAAGTTCTTGGGATAGTTGGAATAGGATAATTGTACATGGGAAATCGGTGATCATTTCGCCAGATAATGATAGAGTAGATGGGATAATTCGTGATGAAAAAGTATTGGAAATGTTAGATCAAGAATACGAAGCACAAATATCTGAAAAGAACTCACAAGTTTCAGCTTTGGCAAACTACTTGAGTAAATATGACGAAAATCCCGAGCCAAAAGAGTCAGACATAGCTAGGGAGAAAGTACCAAAAACAATGAATGAGTTTCTACAGGAGGTTTTGAACTTGGATGAAATCAGTGCTTCATAACCATTGGGGGACCCCCTTTACCCTTGCATTCACATATCACAAGTCCACTTCCCTCATTTTCTTCCACCTCTACAATATGATACTGCTCGTCATACAAACTTCTTCCCTATCTGTTTCTCTTTACACTTCCGCCACTTCCGCCACCCCTCCTCTACTCCCTAAGGTCTTCCACTCTAAGGCATCGAATTCTTTCGCTTTCAAACTCTTTGGTTCTTTTTTTTTTTTTCGACGTGCAAAAATGCTTTTACTTTGGTTTGATGCTTATACTCTACGGCAATTCTTAGCCCATTCATCGATTTTGCTAATTGTATGTGATGGGGCTGGGATTGGATGATCTGTTATACAACACCACTGCTCGGCTATCGATTTCCCAAGGAGACATTGAAGGCGAAAAGGCAAAACTTAAAATACACGAATTGATAACTGGCGATGAGGCGTACCTCAAAGAAAGAAGAGACTCGGCGATATCGTTGAATTCAGTTGCAGTGGAGGGGCAAGAAGAAGAAGAAGAAGAAGAAGAAGAAGAAGAGGAAGAGGAAGAACAAATTGAGAAATTTGATGCTCTAGCTGGCAATGTAACTGATATTTCAAGTCCCAAGAAGGAGACTGCTCATCAAAAAAGACGGAGATCATCAAATCGATTTAACGGAACAAGTGCAATACAGCCTCCGCAAAAGAAGGAGAAACGAAAGTCCAAGAAGGATCTGGCGAAACCTAGCTTATCAATGTTTCTAGAAGATAATGACAAAGAAAAGAGATTTCCCTTTAGGAATTTGAGAGAATTGATACTACAGATTTTTAACGTACCAACAGGTTCCAGGATAAAATGGTGTAAGGTTAAATATCCCGGAAAGATACAGAATGTATGCGTTTGTCTCGCTCCTGGATTTGCTTTTGAGAAAGAAGATAATAGTACAAGTTCATCGTTGTTAGAGTTGCCAGTCTCGCACTTGACTTCAGCTGAAGAGATGCCATTCATTTTTAAAAATTTTCCCACTTGCATAAGAGCAAGTTTACCGGGAAATAAGGATTCGGTGTATAGTCCGATAGACACGATAACTAAAATACAATTATCAAAAAAGGAAAAAAAATCAATACTTTTCGAACTGAAAAAGAAGAAAATAACGATTGAGGATCTTTTGCTTACTGAGGAGCAGCTACACAAATATGACTACCCCATTACTTTGATAGATGAAAGATGGCAACAAACACGGCCTCACCAAAGAAAGTCCAAAATATTTGCATTAGACTGTGAGTTTTGTAAAGCAGATGATTTAAAAGTGTTGACTCGTATATCGTTGATTGATTTTGAAGGTAAGATTATTTTTGATGAATTGGTAAGACCTGTTGAGACTATTACTGATTATGTTACTCGCTACTCTGGCATTACTGAGGAATCATTGCAAGATATCACAACTACAATATGGGACATTCAAGAATTGTTCATGAAAGAAGTTTCTAGTGAGGACATTTTAGTGGGACATTCTTTAGAATCTGACTTGCAAGTTATGAAAATTGTACACGATAGAATTGTTGACACGGCAGTCATATACGAGCACAATCGCGGTCCTCCTTCGAAACCATCATTGAAATGGTTAGCCAAGACCTATCTTGGGAGGGAAATTCAGAGTGGGGAGGAACATGGAAAGGGGCATTCTCCAGTTGAGGATGCTACAGCTTGTTTGGATTTGGTAAAGATGAAAATCCTTGAAGGCAGATTGTTTGGAACCAATGTAAAGGATATTTCAATATTTGAGCGTCTTGGTAATTCATCAAACGAAGCAAAAAAACAACAGTACCTCTTGATAAACTATGGTAAAGAGCAAAGCGTCACTGAGGATCCTGTAGTTACCAAAACAGTAACCAATGATGACGAAATAGTAGAGATTATCCAAGAGCAAGCGTCCAATCCCCCCAATTTTATTATTACAGAATTGAGGGATTTGCAGTATAATTTGAATTGGAGGCTGCCGTGTGATTTTTATGACGGGAAGCTAGATCATAATATTTCCGACGCTCGCAGAAGAACTAACTTGAGGCTAGAAATGATTTATGATACGCTTCCTCCAAATTCCTTGTTTGTTTTATGTTGTCAAACTGGCAGTCCCAATGAAATGTACAAGCTCCAGCACATTCGACGTAATTTCCAAAAGCTAGAAAAAGACGGAGTTTTAGATTTAAGTCGATTGCCCAAAGAAGAATCATGGGATTTTGAAAAATCAGAGAAATTGTTGATAGAAACCCAAACTGCTAGAGAAGGTTTGATTTTTATAAAGTTAAAAGATGAATAGATGCGTAGAAAATAAAACAAACTAGATTAACCAAACCAAATCAGCCAAATCAACCAAATCAACCAAATCAACCAAATCAAACCAAATCAAACCAAATCAAGTTAAACCAAACCAAACTGAAAAAACAAATTGTGCTTCAAATTGTATTTCCAAAGTCAGCAGCCGTATCCTCTCTTTTAACCAGCTCTGTGTCTTTATCCAACTCATCGCTATCGGTAACATCTTCATTTGTTGTTGTAGTTTTGAGATACTTCCATTTGCTCGATGTCAAATCAAAGCAACTATTAATTGGAGCCTGTTTAAGTGTGTCTTGTCTATGATTTTGATTGGTCTTGAACCATCCTTTCAAATGCAAAGACAGACCAGTATTGTTGCCAATGAACTGGGGGTCAGTAGACCCATTTCCTGCTTGATTTTCTGTAGAAAAACTTACCGTGTTAACATTGATGAAACTAGGCGAAAACCAATCATTAACCCAAGTTATCGATTCGCAAATCGTATCGTGAATCGGAAGAGGAGCGTTATTCTTAGAACTAGGTACTGGCGTATTAGTGCCGCTCTGAGAAAACATTTTGGCCACCAACCAGCAAAGACAAAAGGTGCTAAGGTAGAGAACTACACTTCTGCACGCAGACCAGACTTTCTGCCTCTATATATATATATATATATATATCTATCTATATTATCGCCTTCTCAAAATGTATTATATCTAAAGGTTAAAGCTTCATTAAGTTAACTGGTAGCTCACATTCTTTAAATCATAGCTTTCTTTCTTTTTCTTTTGCTTTTCTATCGCCTTTCTTTTTCTTTTTCTTTTTTTTTTTTCTTGCAATTAGGAACAAGCGAGAGGGGTCATTATTTCTTCTGAAATAATGTTTAATCAAAGTAAATGCACTTGAGCCAAGACAGAAACCAAACAAACCTTTACCACTGAGCTCACTCCCGCCCGAGTTAGGTCTTGGTGAGAAAATTATCAAATTGTAAATACTGCTAGGGATTGCAATCAACCCCTAGTAGTTCGTAATAGCATCCCTTGTTTTTGTCAAGTTACGAAAGTATTTTTTTTTTTTCTTTATTTCTTTCTTATTGGCGTATATAGACTTACCGCTTACAAGAGGATTTTCTTCTTTACTTTCTTTGTTCCATCATCTAGTGATGTTTTTTTTTTAGTTAAACTAACTAATTTTAGAAGTTGCGTTGGTTTGCATCCAAAAACAGCTTCGTACTGACATGACAAACAACAATTGTCATTTGGAATCAATCTCCGGGAACGGTGGAAACTTGGTTTTGTAGCGAGACTGACTAGCGAAAAGGATGTAATCAAACCCGTGTGTAGGTTTTCAACTATTAAGTATCCTTGTCTAAGTTTTCAACTATTATGTATCCTTGTCTCTAGGTTTTGTAAACCTTGAACAAAACCTAATTTGGTGGTCATTGTGGTTGTGGCGGTCCTTGTTCTTCTTTTATCATGTCAAGTTATGTTTGTTTTACTCTTCTCTCTACGCTCGATAGTGTTGGTCTTCATTAGTAAAAACTTTTTTCCCTATTGTCATAGAACAAGCTAGTAAGTGCTGCTCGATAGAGTTGTAACAAGCTAGTAAGTGCTCATTAAGGCCATACTCAAAAGCAAATTCGTATGAATTGCCATTGCTGCCATGTGAACCCTTTTGGCTCCTATATGGAGGAGACACCTGTCTCCACTACTTCAAGGTGACGACGAGTAGGAGGCATTTTGTATATTTATTCGTCATCGCTATCATTAACTTCATTCACATCGTAATCCCCTCGATCAAGCCTGGGTTTGTCGTCGTCGTCATAGCAACAACATAAGTACCTATCCCAGTTGGCCAAATGTAATATTTTCTACTTCTGTTCTACGTTATATCCCTCGACTAGAGGAGCCAAAGGCTCTACCTGGTATCCTTCGGCCCCTCTAGTTTGCTCTACTTAATATCCCTCGACTAGAGGAGCCAAAGGCTCTACCTGGTATCCTTCGGCCCCTCTAGTTTGCTCTACTTAATATCCCTCGACTAGAGGAGCCAAAGGCTCTACCTGGTATCCTTCGGCCCCTCTAGTTTGCTCTACTTAATATCCCTCGACTAGAGGAGCCAAAGGCTCTACCTGGTATCCTTCGGCCCCTCTAGTTTGCTCTACTTAATATCCCTCGACTAGAGGAGCCAAAGGCTCTACCTGGTATCCTTCGGCCCCTCTAGTTTGCTCTACTTAATATCCCTCGACTAGAGGAGCCAAAGGCTCTACCTGGTATCCTTCGGCTCCTCTATTCTGTTATTAATACCCCCGACTAGAGTCGCCTTCGGCTCCTCTATTTAATATCCTTCGGCTCCTCTATGTAATATCCTTCGGCTCCTCTAGTCGTAAATACATATGTCATATGTTAGTCTTTCTTTAGTGTTCTTTGTTTCTCAGCATTTTTAATGACTTTCTCATTTACAAATAAACCCTTTCTTCTCCTTATGCTATTCATATACCTTCTTCCTACATTTTCTCTTTCGGCAAACTCACCGAGATCGTGCAATTCTTCTTCCGTGTGAGGCACCCAAAATGGGTCAATATCCAACATGTCAAACCCGTCAAAGACTAGTTGTGGACTCGCTGCTCCAGAAGTTTTTTTCCTAATATCCTCACTGAATCCAAATGCTTGTATTACTGGTATCCTGGCAACAATGGTAAAGAACGGTGTGCCCTCCTTCATCTCTTCCCTTATAATTGAACCTTCACGCTTTTGCACAACTGCATAGACTTTACCCAAGACTTCAGCAGCAGCTTGAATCTCACACGTATACATTGCTAGTAACAAACGGGGAGATTTCATTAAAAATTGTTTGTGGATCAAGCTCTTGGTTTGACTAATAACTTTTCCTGGGTTCATAGGTTTATCTTCATCAGTCTTATTTTTCTCGGCTTTTCTCAATATCACAAGGATTCCTTGTAATGGCTCCGACGCGAGAGGCCCTTCATTTAGAGCTAACTGTACTCCGTTCAAAATGTTATTCTCAAACTCAAATCTCTTGTCTGGCAATTTATCAGAAAACAAATGCTTGAGTTTACTTGTTCCATCAACAAAGATATTGGGACCAATTCTCTTGGGACCAAATGTAATGATGTTATCGACAAATTCTGTAGCACTCTTGAATCCATAAAACTTCTTCTCGTCTTCCTTCTTCTCCTCCACCTCAAGCAACAATTTCAATTTCTCCATAAAGTTTTTCTTGCCCAGTTCAATAAACTCGGTCTTTTTCTTGTTTCTGTCTTGCTTGTTTATCTCGTTAATTGCACTCTCATGTTCAATCAAAAATTTTGTTACTTCCGAGCTTAGCGGGGATACTTCAAACTCCAAATTAACAAGGCTATCCTCATATTCATCCAAAGCTTCACCCCCTTTTTTTTCTTTTCCTTTTTCTTTTTCTTTTCCTTTTTCTTTTTCTTCTTCTTCTTGTTCTTGTTTCGCTTCCTGTAATCTTTCCTGATTTATCTTATTATCAGCCAATGTTTCTCTAAAGGGAATGACTGGCTCCTTAACAATAACCTCGCATCCCTTAGCAAATCTTTCCTCCAAGTCCTTCAAACATCTTTCCAAGTGAAGCTCACCAGCAACACATACTATCAATTCTCCAGATTCGTCATCGATATACCACTCCAATACAGGATCTGCTTTTGCAAGTAAGTCCAATCCCCGCTCTAGTTTAGCAAGTTTGCTTGGATTGGTTGGTTCTAGTGTTATTCTCATTATTGGCTTATTGTGGATCAAAGTAGACGTCGAGGCTAAATTAATATAAGATTTTTCCTCAGGTAATCGAGAGCAAATGGTTGCATTCTTCAAAACTGTTTGATCCAAACCAACAACGCCAACAATATTACCCGCAGGAACCCGTTCCATTCTAACCAATTCTCGTCCCATTATCAAAAACAAATCTTTAATCTCGACTTCGTTGACCACTTGAGCAATATTTCTGGTATCATTACATGGTAAAGAAGAGTCATACTTGGGACCAACCACAGTCAACTTTTGACCTTTTGATAAAGCTCCAGAATAAACACGCGAGAACCCAACCAAAGTTTCCAGTTTTTCTTCTGCATAGTTATCCTCACCTTCTTCTTCTTCTTCTTCTTCCTCAAATTCCCATTCAAAAGCATTTTTTTTGGGTTTAACAATAAACTCATTCTCCTGCTGGCTTGCCGCTGCTGCTTCTTGAGCTGCTGCAGAAGCCTCAGACGCTTTCCTTGCTAATTCTCTTGCTATTCGTGTTCTTTCCTTTAGTTCTTCTGCAGTAGCATCACTTCCAAAACTCATTTCTTTTGGCAACTCATCGTCAGGTATCGATAATAGCTTGGATACGTATGCAATAGTGTGGTTTTCTGGATCTGAACTATCGCACTCTCGCATTGCGTCAACGAGACCTTGATCTATTAAATCGTTTCCTTGCTTCTCCGATGTTACCGAATTGTAGAATGTCTCATCTAGTATTTTATCAACTCGTTCTCGTTGAGCAACTTTCGGGCTTGGGAGGTAGTCGATAACAGCACCCAAAAGAGCATGACTCAACGGTATCCATTGTGACATAATTTGGTTCAACAATGCCTTATGATCTTTGGATCTCAAGTCTCGAGGAGAAAGTTTTGCTCCCAATTTTTCTACAATCTTTTCCAATCTTTCTTGATCTCTATTTAAAATGCAGTTTTCATATATTGCCCATATCTGCTCTAGAATTAGGGACACAAACAATGGTTTCGAGTTGGTATTACTCTTCAATTTTTTCCCTGGTATAATTTTCTTATTTTTCATGTCTAAGTAAAAATCACCCCAGAGAGTCTTTGACAATGCCGTTTGTGAAAACCCCAATTTCTTCAGGTATATTTTAGCAAAAGTATTTATTGAGAATGCCCAGCCATCAATAGATGACGCAAATATAACGTTATTCTTCTCTGGCATAAAGTATAAATTCTCATCATCTTTTTCAATAAACTTTCCAACTTCTCCCGCCTCTCTCCAGTTCAAATCGTCCTCCAACCTGTCTCCTGCATAAAATGATCCAATCACGGAATTGACTTGCTCAATTAGCCTCGAGATGTGTTGGTGGGCTTCGAGTGGGCTCATTTTCCACTCTAATATTAACCGATCCATCTTGTTTATCACTAGTAGAGGTGTTAATTTGTCAACCCAGCATTGGCGCAACACATTAATTGTTTGTGAGCAAACCCCTTCTACAGCATCAACTAAAACAATCGCACCATCGCATAATCGAGACGATGCGCTGACTTCAGATGAAAAATCAATATGACCAGGAGAATCAATCAAGTTGATTAAATGCTCTTTTATTTGTGGCTGTTGCTGCAGCTCCCCCCCCTCCTCCTTATCCTTTGGCATTTTCATTACCTTGAAGTACAAAGAAATAGCAGAAGCCTCCATTGTTATTCCTCTCAATTGCTCATCTTCTCTCGAATCCAAATATCGTACTTTGCCTGCCATTCTCTGGGATATTATCCCATTGGTTGCTAGTAATGAGTCACTTAGGGTTGTTTTCCCATGATCAACATGAGCTAGAATACATATGTTCCGAATACAAGACAGGTCTAACTGGAGCTTGTTAACAGTATCTAGAGAAATTTTCATTTCCCCAATCTTATGGTGCTTGGTTTTCGCAATCGGTATGAATCTTGAGATGAGCTGCATACAAATCTGAAAAGAAAAAAAAAAAAAAAAAAATCCAAAAGAGGAAGAAAAACATGCAATGGATGCACGACTTTTGTTGATGGTAGGATGGCCTTGCCTATGGTAGACCTGGAGTTGAAGGCAATTAGCGGTATAGGTCAAGAGTTGAAGGCAATAGAGGATTAGGTCAAGAGTTGAAGGCAATAGGGGATTAGGTCAAGAGCCAAAGGCAATAGGGGATTAGGTCAATAACTGTCAAGTATAGCAAGGGATCTTTCGGTTTAGAAGGATGGAAAGCAATAATTGGTGTGTGTTGGTGGGTCAGTTGCATGCTACTAACGAATGCTGTTAAAATTGACCAAAACACTCGGAAACGCAAAATTAGATACGAGATGTGTCTCGGAAAGTAATTAGTAAGCGGCTCCACTTCTGATAAATGCATAGAGCTAAAGACGATTAGAAATAAAATATTGATCAAGAAACGTCAGTTTTGTATTTTATGAGAGATTGCAAATACTAGAGAATTTTTCTTCAAATGATTATGTATTTGTATATCATGTACTAAAATCAGCAAACGGCTAAAAACGGCAATTCTCAAAGGTAAAGCTGCAATGTATTACTTGTTTTCGAGATGGAGATTACCGTCGTATTGAATATGCCTCATTGGATGTACATGTGAGTATTCGTTATCTGCATCGACGTAGATTTTCCTTACGCTTGAATTTTTAAAGTAATTTCTGGCCATATAAATCGCCCAACTGCCGTAGCAAACACCACCAATCAATAAGGCTCTTTTTGGAGTAATTGAAGCAAGTGCAGACATCTTTTGGAATATAAGTATCAGTGAATAAATTGGTAACTATCGGTAACTATTGAATAGGTAGAAAAAAAAATGAATAAGTAAGGAATAAGTGAGTATTGAATAGGTTTAATAAATAAGTGAGTATTTAAGTTAACAAGTTTAACACCAGTAAAGATATAAGAGAGCGTTTAAACATTGCTTTTCTTTTAAAGAGGAAGATTTATATACATATATATTCATAAGAAAGAAACCTTGTATTTTTCAGTCACCCACAAGCAAGGAGATCATACCAGAAAATGGATGCAAAAAAAAAAAAAAAAAAATTATTGTTGCATGTTTTTAAATCACGTCATGAAATGACTGCAAAATTTTGTGTGCTACCAATAAGAAAAATATTAAGGACCAATCATATTAACTCCAACAACAATGGTTATAAAGGTGAAAAATTAAACTCATTGATAAGGTGATTTTTCCATTTATTGACGATATAGACCTTAAAGGAATAGGGTGATATTTTTAATAAAAAAAAAATTAGCAGTAGTATATACGCATGGGGGATTATTCAGCTTTTCTAAGTAGGTAAAAATACCGTTGATTTGCATTCTTTCCGTTTTTTAGTAAAAAAATAGACTGTAGAAATAAGAGAAAGTAGAGTGTGGAGATGGTAAATGAAGATAGAGATTGAACTTTTACGAGATCTATACATAGATTAATAGAAATCAAGGAAAGGAAAAGTATACGGACTTTTGTTTTTGAATGCCCTGTGGGTCTATATTGTGACAGATGGGTCTACTTTATTATTCTCCTCCTTTTTTTTTTTCTTCTTTTTTTTTTTTTGGTTTTGTTTCAGTAAATACGTACACCGTCGCCTGCGGGAAATATTGGTAGAAACTGTCCTATTATCAACATCGGAATATCAAACAAATCTCTTTTTACGGTCCAGACCGAACAAAATTCGATATATTCATTAGTCCCAACGTTGTATACAAATGAGTCACGGTCTTCTCCTTCCTCTTCTTTCGATTGGGCATGTTCTTGTTCTCCCTCTTTATGAATTCCTTTCTCATTATGGTTTTTGATCAATTTTATTTTCGTACTTATACTCGAATGCAAGTTTCCTACTGCAACAGACTTGAATAACTGGAAATACTTTACAATTGACTCATCATCATACATGATTTCCATAATAAATGTTCTTTTCGACAAAATGTCCAGAAGCTTGTATCCCAATAGGCTCAAAAGATCATCGGTAATACTTACAATTTCTCCAGTTCGACGCCAAATAATAGTCGGTGAAGAATTAAGCTGACTTAGTTTCTCATAGTCGATCAAGCACCGCTGGAAACTCATTTCTAAAAAAAGCAAGTCTTGGGGCTTCAATAATGATTTGTGAGCACTTATAAATGTAGGTCTATAGCTTGCAATTAGTTTAAGAATTACCAATAGATTTTGTCTTTTTTGTGCTTTTTCTTCTGGTGAAAGTTGGTTCCCCAGAAAACGCTTCTTTAAAAAGTGCGTTAAAGCATGGTAGGAATTGGGGTACTCAAAGTTTAAAACTTCTTTGGAATAAATATCCGAAACAGTTTGATAAATATGATGGGTGGTCAAGGGTGAAACATAATCCATTGAGTACTTTGCGCCAAAATCAATAATAGGGTTGGTTTTTGACAAGCCTGCATTGTTTTTAGGCACAGTATTGGCTCCTCTTGAAGTTACATTATTATCCAACAAGTTATCTGTTTGATTTGCCATATTATTTAAATTATCCAAACTCATTGAAGAATCCTTTGAGAATCCCAAAGAAATGAAAGGACGCGAGTCCTTTAGTTTCTGAACAACTTTCCTTTTAGACTGGTGAAAATTGTTAATATCAACATTACGAATATACGAAGGAGATACTGTATTGTACTCGGAAGCACTTGTATTTGAAGGCGATGGTGAAGATGGTTTGGAATGGAGTATGATATCACCCAACATTAGGTACTCTTCATTGAGGTAATTAGAATTGAAATGAATATTATTGTTGTTACTGCTGAAGTTGTGTTGTACAGGTAATGCTGTCAGGGTAGTAGTAGTATTAGTAGTATTAGCATTAGTATTAGTAGTATTAGACTGGGTGAAAGGTGTCAGTTCTTGACCCGATTGCAAAAAGCCGTCACTTTCATAATAATGGTCGTTCAATAGCTTATTCAACACATCTGTGGTTGTATCAAGCATAGTGTTTGTATGAAATTGCAAGTCTGCCTCCAAAATCTTGGCGGGGCTAAGTGTAATATCATTAGAATCAAAATGAGGAGGATTGTTTGCTTCTAAGCCATTATGATGAGGAGGATTGTTTGCTTCTAATCCATTATGATGAGGAGGATTGTTTGCTTCTAATCCATTATGACGAGGAGGATTGTTTGCTTCTAATCCATTATGACGAGGAGGATTGTTTGCTTCCAATCCATGATGATGAGGAGGATTGTTTGCTTCCAATCCATTATGCTCATTAATTGGTATCACTTCAGGTGCTAGATGACTAGTTTCGTTTACTTGTACTGGACAATACGTTACATGCTGCTGGGCTGGTGCAATGGCAATATGATGAGTCAAAGGTTCAGGATTCTCCTGTTTAACGGATATAGCTGTAGGAAAATTATTGTGGGGTGGAACAATAACCGAGGATGAGCTCAGCAGCTGCGACAACGGAAGAACTTGTTTTTCAACAACTTTTGATAATGGTGATGGGGAAGTGGTAGAGGGAGATGCATCCTTGTTTGAGTTTGTTAGATATTTGACTCGTTTTCGCATGATATCCCGACACAGATCAGCAATATTTCGTTTTACACAATTCTTGCATGGTCTTTCATTTGAGCACTGGAGATGTTTTTCATGGCAAAATTTGCACGCTCGACTAGCTGGTTTCCTGCTAGACTTTTCTTGCGGTGTGAGTCGCTTCGTCATTGTATATTACAAGCTTTTCGTAAAATGTGTCCTTGCTAGGTAGCCTCCTATATGGTGCATAAACCAACCCCTCTGGGTATTTGTCACTAGTCAGTGTCAAAGTAGTCAGTGTTGAAGTAGTCAGTGTCGATGTAGTTAGTGCTCCACTGTCTCGCTAGATAGTCGATGTAGCCAGTGTCTCGCTCGATAGTGTTGATGTAGCCAGTGCTCCACTGTCTCGCTTCGCTCGATAGTGACAGTGTCGAATTGACGAGAACTTGAGAAAAGAACACTAACTTTCCCGCAGTGAAATTGGTCTCACTAATATTAATTGTTCAAATCAACTAATGAAAAAAAATATATATACACCAAGTAAATCTTTTTTTTCACCTAGTTGTAATTAATTACAATTCCGATGATGCAGCCACCTACTGGTTGGATTTTTTTAGCCTTTTTCCGCCAACGCATGAAGGCAGAAAGATCATCCAAGTGAAAAGTACTAAAGTGTTCAAGTGTTAGTGAAAAGTGTTAAAGTGCTAAGTGTTAAAGTGTTAAAGTGAAGTGTTCGCTAACTAGTAAAGTGCTCTCTAAATAGATTTGTAAGTGCTCTTTAAATACTTTTACCTTTTTTCTGCTCATGTATAATAGGAGCACAAACTTGAGGAGGATCTGGGGAAACCTTACTGAGAATTAAGACCAATTTTTTTTTTTCAGAGAGAGAGAGTTTAGAAATGATCATGTAATCAACAGAAAACTTAAACCTTATTGTTTCAACATCAACAGAAAAAAAAATAGAGGCAAAAATCATCAAATTTATTAATCCTGATTGAGATGAGATGAGATGAAATGAGATGAAATGAGATGAAATGAGATGAGATCACTATCGAGCAGCACTAACTAGCTTCTACATACATTTCTTATTCTCTTGACTAACTCAGTAACACTCAATAACTCTAATAGCAACGTCTAGGCTTACATGTAAAAGTAGTCCTCTTTATTCTCTTGTTGCAAGAGAACGAGATTGAGTTAATATAACCCTCTCCTTTTAGTTTAAGCGCTCAACAAGTTTGATGAAAAATAATTTAGGAGAAGCAAAAAAAAAAGAAAAAAAAAGGATCAAGATAAAAAAAAGATCAAGAAAAAGATAAAGAAGAAGAAGAAGAAGATAAAAACGCAGGGCAGGGGAACGGAGCCTTCAGGAAGTATATTATTCTATTTGTCGGTCTTGCATTGTTAGGGAAAATGGCAATTGAATTAGAAGAGCCGCAAATTGAGAGCAATGCACAAGTACTTAAAGACTTGTTTGCCGGTACTATGGGTGGTATTGCCCAAGTTCTAGTGGGCCAACCGTTTGATACCGTTAAAGTCCGCTTACAGTCAGCTCCTGAGGGAACCTATACCGGCGCCATAGATGTTATCAAACGATTGATAAAAAACGAAGGGTTTGCAGGATTTTACAAGGGAACTTTGACTCCTTTGGTTGGTGTTGGAGCTTGTGTATCTGTTCAGTTTTCAGTCAATGAATTTATGAAACGGTACTATGACAGAAAACTACAAGGTCATTCGTTGAGTTTAATCAATTACTTCAACTGTGGTGCAGTTGCAGGATTTGCAAATGGGTTCTTGGCGTCGCCCATTGAACATATTCGTATAAGATTGCAAACTCAAACTGGAACACAAAAGACTTTTAATGGTCCATTGCATTGCGCAAAGAAAATATATGAAATTGATGGTATACGAGGAATTTATAAAGGTTTGGGACCAAGTTTAGTAAGGGAGTCTGTTGGATTGGGTATATATTTTGCAACATATGAAGCCTTGATTGCCAAAGATTTGAAACATCACAGTGGATTAACCAGATCTCAAATCAAACCTTGGAAATTATGTTTGTATGGTGGCTTGAGTGGGTATAGTTTATGGATTGCAATTTACCCCGTTGATGTGATCAAGTCAAAATTACAAACAGACGCTTTAAAAGCAGCGCAGTATAAATCTTCTCTTTCTGTGATACGTGACGTTTGGACTAAACAGGGAATTAAAGGGTTTTACAAAGGTTTCTTGCCTACCATCTTGAGAGCTGCCCCAGCAAATGGTGCAACCTTTGCCGTTTTTGAATTGACCATTAGACTTTTAAACAAATAGGTGATAAATATATAGATAGATAAAATAACTAGAAAGAGACAAAGAGTGTGTTATGCAAAACACTATCGAGCAACACTATCGAGCAGAGCGAGATAGTGTTGTAACAAGCTACAAAGTGTTGCTTTACTATCGAGCAACACTATCTCACTCTGTTCGATAGTATCATTAGTCAATGCTGCTCCACTATCTCACTATGCTCGATAGTGTCATTAGTCAATGCTGCTCCACTATCTCGCTCTGCTCGATATTTATCAATTTTCACCTTCATTCTTTGTTTGAATCAACTTATCGAAAGGGTTTATCCCATGCTTAGCAAGCGCTTGTCCCATAGATTGTGGTGGTGCAGTCAGTGGTCCATTCATCGAAAAAACAGAACTCGCCAAAGATTCTTGGTGATTAGAAACTGAATGGCTCGGTTGTGCTTTGATTTGTGACCTTGGAGGTACAGGTCCCGTGGCGAAAGTAGCCGTTGAAGGTAACGAAGGAGCATGCGCTGCAGTAGGTGTGAATAATGGCTGGTTTTGTGATTGCTGTGACGTTTGTGATGTGGCAGCGTTTGCTGGTTCTGTTAATAATGCCTTGTACGATGAAATCTCCAACATGTATGTCACTTCCTTAGCAGTCTTTGTCAAGCTAGACATGGAAGCACGTACATCCTCTAAAATGGGTAGATCAACAACAATACCCTTCACCGTTGCTAAAATTTGTACAATGGATTTAAGGAATTGATTGACATCTTCAACAAACATTTTTTTCGTGGTTTGCAGAGCATTGTTCCTAATAGTTACCAATCTTGTGGTGAGCCTTTTTATAATTTCCAAAGAAAGTGCACATAGATTAGTGAGCTCCTTAATTTTCGCAGCAATTGTAGGCAGCACTGCAGCTGCATTTTCTGAGGCTCCCCGATTAACGTCTTTGTTCAACTCTGTAAAAATAGATTGAGCGTTAAAGCATGCAGATTTGATTGCAGTGTACAATTTTTCATCCACCTCATCAAATAATGTTCCAACATTGGTATTGATAGACATTTTCTGCTTTTGTTCAGTCACCAAATTTTTTTGTGCATTTGGTTTAACCGAGAGTAGCTTAAAGGCGTTTTGTAGCTCATTGAATGACCCAAAAACTGAAAGGTACAACATCCTTATAAAACAAACATCGATTTTACTAACAAATTTGCCTATATTTTCGTGTAGCAAGTTCATAATCAATTTGAAGGAGGCAATGCAAGTATGAAGTGTTTGTGCAATAATTTCTGAGTTACCACCATTTTCTTCAACAAGCTCTAGGTTTTCCACAAGGGTGTCAATATTAGATTTTGTTGTGTATAAAAGTGACACCATTTTCATTGCTACTTTTTTGTCAGTGCAGAATCCAGTAAATCTCCGTATAGAGGAATGTAACTCACTAAATGCAAACAAGATTTTTCTAGATACTTTAATTAGCACTGAACACGGATACTTTCTAGCCGACGCGGAGACTCGTGTTGGTGATCCTTCGATTGAGACGGGGGGAGCATTTGAGCGCTGTACCGCTTGCGGCTGCTGAACAACTGGAATTTGAAGATTAGAACTTGTTTCAGAATTATGGCGTGTACTTTTAGGTTCCAAGTGATTATTGTTCGTTTTGTCGTTTTCATCTAATGGTTGTTCTTGAAGAGTTGAAAGTCTTCGGAAATAAGCATTTGATTTGTGCTCAGTATCCACGCTTTCGCTTTTTTCCAAAATCTGGTCAATTTCCTTAAATGTATTGGATCGCGATCGAGTTACTAGAGGCTTAGTTGTGTGACTTGAGTTATTACTACTCTTTGCACTATGTGGATCATGGCCCTTCAGCGGGGAGTCGGCGGTAGAGTTTGTCGCTATTGATAATGTAGTTGATGAGATCGGTATTGAAGGTGATGAAGAAATTTGAAAAGTAGTCTCTGCTGCTGAAGCAGAACGTACTGTGTTGTGTGGTGGAGGATTAGTATTTCCATTGAAATCTTGATAATCTTCGTCTTCTTCCAAATTTTCACAAGAGCCGTTCTCCTCCGCTTTCTTAATAACCAACCCCATTCTTTTTGAGGCTCTAGACAATTTACTTTTTGATGTATCGCCCATACTTAGTGATCTAGTGATCCTTGGAGGGGTAGTATCTGGAGATACATTGTTCAGATCGTGGATGGGAGTCAGTTGGGAGTCCGCTAACATGTCACCGTGTTTCGCCTCCTCTATGCCTTGCTTAATAAGTGTTGCATTAGCTTTCAAATATTTCTTCAACTCTTCGACCCATTCTAGGTCCACACTTTGATGTTGCAACGCTCGTATCTTCTCTATTGACGGTATTATCAATGGATTCCCAAAAAGCTCGATAAGATTCAAATGCTTCATCTCGCCTACCTTTGGTGGCACAAATTTGATAAAATTATCCTTGACTGATAATACTATTAGATTATGTAGTGAGGCTATCGAGTCAGGGAAGGATGAAAATTTATTTGACGACAAGTCCAATATTTCCAAACTGGGAAAGTTTTCAAAGAAGCTATCAGCTACTTCTGTTAGCGAGTTATTATGCAAATCTAGATATTTTAAATACCTTGAAATTTTATGAATATTTAACGGTAACTCGGTGATCCCATTGCTTTGTATAGACAATTTTTCGAGTTGTATTGGTGGATCAAATGAGTACAAGTACTCATGAATCGTTTCAAATAAATCATATATATTGAAAGGGAAAGATATTGCATTGAGCTTGATTGTTTTTTGCTGAATGATGACTTCCTTCTGATCTCTTAATAGCGATAAGATTTGAGTTCGACTCATGACTACAGCGGGACACTATCGTGACACTATCAAGACACTATCGAGCGAAGCGAGATAGTGGAACAACAATTGGTAATCCTATATCCTAGGTCCTTGGTAATCCTATATCCTAGGTCCTTGGTAATCCTATATCCTAGGTCCTTGGTAATCCTATATCCTAGGTCCTTGGTAATCCTATATCCTAGGTCCTTGGTAATCCTATATCCTAGGTCCTCTATCTTCTCTATCTTCTCACTATAGAGTATAAATAAAGCACAAGTAATCCTCTATTCTCTATTCTCTATTCTCTATTCTCTATCCTCTATTCTCTATCCTCTATCTTCTATCTTCTATCCTCTATCTTCTCTCTATAGAGTATAAATGGAGCACTGGTAATCCTATATCCTCTATCCTTGGTCCTTGGTCCTTAATCTCTATCTTCTCTATAGAGTATAAATAAAGCACCAATAATCCTATATCCTCTATCCTTGGTCCTCTATCTTCTCACTATAGGGTATAAATAAAGCACAAATAATCCTATATCCTCTATTCTTGGTCCTTAGTCCTCAATCCTTAATCCCCTAGTGCAGAACACCTTTAATACATAGGAAGCTAAAATAGATTAGGTGAAATATTCGTATTCACTTTGTAAAATGATTTAATTTTTCTTCTTTTATTGTGAAGGATTTATTTTTCGCTTACAATGAAAAAGTGGTAATAAATAACAAGTTACAAATTACATGTTAGCGTCTTCTCGCCAAGCTTAAGCGGGAAGCAATGAGAATGCAAAACAGTTGCGAGGAGGGGAGGAGGGGAGGAGGGTATTTCTTTTTAGGTGATTTCTTTTTAGGGGATTTCTTGTTAGGGGATTTTTTGTTATTAGCTCATCTCACTCTAAGCCACACATTATTTTTGTATAAAACTCTACAATTTCTTAGACGGCTACTCCTCTAGCTATTGCATCAGTTCTTTCCTGCCAAACTGTTTTACCGCTACAGCTACAAACTTGTTTATCGTTTTCCCAAGCACCAGCGGATCTAGCAATCACACCGCATAAGGAGTCAGAGGTGACCTTATCTTGTAACCTGGACAATACAATACTTCTTCCAATCAATTCATTAACACTCAATTTGGCACTTAAAAATGATTGACCAAAAAACAATTCTTCATTGTTGTTGTTGCTAATAAGTGCAGCCCCAATCGAATTTATAGTAGTCGTCAAATTCGATGGCTGGTCCACTTTGATAGCGTCTAATTTGTAAAAAATGCCACCTGTAGATAGTGCACCTTGCGATATGTTTCCCGAGCATCGTATTGAAGGATAATACACGCCTCGTGGCAAACCATTGACCGTCAAATCAATTATACTATTTCCATCGGATACTTCAACAATTCTAGCCAAGCCTTTCACCGGTTGCTTGAAATCCTTTTCGTCGAATGACTCTAATATACATACTGCGGCAGAATCAGGTTTTCCTGTGCCTCTAATAATTGCGTCTCTTCCGGTTTTTTGAATAGCCCGAACAATACTGCTCGGTGGTATAGTTCCTTCAGTGGTAACTAAGTTCTTGTTTAAATCTATATCAAACTTGGTTACGCCCTCTAAAGGTTTCAATGCTTGTGATATCGACTCAACACATGCCCCGCATTCCATAGGAACGGCAAACACTATCTCAAATGGGTCTACAGACATTCTTGTGTATATCAGAGAAGCAAAAAATTGCTCTACAAAATTGATCTATAATAAACTGTGGTAATGGTGGGCCTTTATACAACTGGGAAAAAAAAAAGATAAAAAAAAAAACCTCACTCACCTCTCTCACCTCTCTCACCTCTCTCACCTCTCTCACCTCTCTCACCTCTCTCACCTTACTCACCTCTCTCACCTCTCTCACCTCTCTCACCTTACTCACCTCTCTCACCTCTCTCACCTCTCTCACCTTACTCACCTCTCTCACCTCTCTCACCTCTCTCACCTTACTCACCTCTCTCACCTCTCTCACCTCTCTCACCTCTCTCACCCTCTTTCTTCATATGCAGCTAGTCGGTGACAACTAGTTAGTGTGCTCAACGCTCTGCTCTTTAGAAATTGCAAGCACAAGGTGTAGTTACAGATAATCATGTTATACGATCATACAAAGAGAAAGACCTTTGATGTAATTCCGTTTTCCTTAATTAGCTATACACTTGCTACAAAGTATTGCTATACACTTGCTACAAAGTATTGCTATGCACTTGCTACAAAGTATTGCTATGCACTCGCTACAAAGTATTGCTATGCACTCGCTACAAAGTATTGCTCCACTATCTCGGTCTGCTCGATAGTGTCGAGCTAACTTTTGTTGTTGTTCTTATTGTTTTTTCCTTCAAATCTATCAAAGTTCTCAAGTTGAACAAAATGTTTAATCAACAAATTCAACCGAATTTGAATTAGCGTTTTACTAGATCTTCAAACTGCTCATCCTACGACGACTAGCATCCAATTGATTTAAATCAGTGGAGTTTGCAATGAACTCCTCTTCATCGCTTACTTCTCCTTCTTCCACAACTACACTCTCTCCTTTAATTTCACGTTTTGTGCATACCCATGTTGATGCATACATATTAGTTCTATCAATACTTGTACCGCTTTCTCTAACAGCTGCTGGGTGACAATCAAAGCCCATTTCTTGGAAAGTATCAATATACCAAGGATGCTTCGAAGCAGATCTCAACATGACTCTACCTCCGTTGGCAAGACATTTCTTAACTGCGCTAATTTCATTAATGGCGTCTTTACCATTTGGGTCAAACCAATCCATATGGTCCATTATAATAGCAATGGTTATTGATTTGGAGGATAATCTGGCAAACACGTCGTTCAAAGTGTCGGTATGTATACGAATGTTGTCAATTGGTATGTCTCCGCTAACTGACCTCTGTCCAGTTAACCTCTTGTAACCCTTTGTCGTTAAGTAATCCGGACAATTGGTTCTTATGTAAGAGCCCGTCAAACACAAATAGTAAAAGTAGTTGTCATCTTTAATTAACGATCTTTCAATTAATGGCTCCAAAGTATCAATGACATAGTTCAAAACGGATGGACCCATCATATTGGCCTGGTTGACAGGAACACCCAATGCTTTCCAAAGGAAAATCGGATTACCAATCAACAAAGAGCCAACAACAGGATTGAACATTTTTGGTTTCAAATGGTCTCTCCAAATTCTTTTTTGTTCCTCGATTGTGGTCGCAGTACACAAAGCCGTGACGTAATTAGAAACGCCACACATTTTAAAAATCATTCTACTAATCCTCAAGGCCCATCTAGTTGATCCAGTGTCATAAAGACCTTTACCGCTGAAAGCTTTTGGACCTTTGTCCATCCAGTATTGGAAAGCATGCGATGACATATGAGAAGCCAATTGGTTAATCAATATCTTTCTGAAATTGTCAATGCGCCCCTCACCAAACATTTTCCAAATATCTTCTTGATCAAGAACTCTGAAACAAGCCAATTTCAATTCGAGTAAATGGTTTTGGAATGGGTTCAAGTCGACTGCGTGAATTCTTCTTGGTGGGTCTGGTAATGCTGCATAGCTCAAGATATTGTCGCCAGCTGATGTAATTGCCAAAACCGTATCATTACTTGAAAATTTCAAAATCTTGTTATCTTCTCTTGGATCCTCCCACGTAAATGCATAGATGTATTGGTTTTTGAACTGTTCATACAAAGGGTTCAATTCATCATAATAAACTCTCCAAACTTCCTTTTGATAGTACATCGAAGGAAATGGTAGGTTTTTTTGCAAATTGGTAAGTGCAGCTTCATGACCTTTTGAAATTGGTGTTTTCAATAATTGAGTACTGATTGGTGTGGTGATTGGTGCAAGGTATGGAGACTCGGTAGCTAAAGAATTTAGTCTATTCAAGATAGTAGAAGATCTTGATTTGTCACAACCGATCCAGGTATAGTATGGAATTTTGCCCATTCTCTTGTTGTAATCATTAAATGATTTTAGAGTACCAAACTTGTACTCCAAATAGTTTCTTCTTGAAGAATCTAAGAATACGTGATCTGTTTCAAACCAAATTCTCCAGAAATTACGCAAAATCCATGGAATGTTTCTATTAACTAGCCCTCCAACGGTATTGATTCTTCCCAAACTTGTGGCATTGCTCTGAATACCAAAATCAACAGCAGCAATGATACCTTGTTTATCCAATTTAGAAACTGCATTATCAACGGCGGCATTGAAGGCTGGAATCATTGATAATGAATAAGAAAAAGTAATCAAATCAGCAGTCTTGTGGTCAACAGTGAAGTCACAAGCATCAGCAATGATAACGTGTACATTGGTCCATTGATGACTATCAATTCTCTTTCTAGCGATTTCACACAAGGATGGAGAAAGATCAATTAAATAAACTGCTTTGAAATTTTTGGCAATACTACTAACTTTATCCATATACTCAATATTTGAGCCAGTACCACCTCCAATATCAAACCATACTATATCCTTCTTTTTTGGCAAATGTGAAATCGCCAATTCAAGACATTCTTTTCTGCCTTTTAACAATGAAGTTCTGGTAACATCGTAGATATGAGCCTGAGTTTTGTAAAATAACTCAAGATTGTTTTGTTGGTTAGCTTTACCCCCCTTTTTAACTGTTTTCTTCAATATTAAAGGGTTAATAAATGCAGCCCAAAAAAACACCAAGTATGAATAAACAGTTTTATTTACTTTTGCAGCAAAAAAAACCAGACCACAGATCAACGAAACCAAGGTAAAAACTTGAAGTGTTGAAATATCCCATGGGTACAAATCAAATGAAAAGTCAACCATAGTTTACGCTACTATTGAAATAATGTTCTAGTTTTACTTTGAAAGTCAATCAACTCTAAGTAAATGAATATAATTTCAATGGCTGCGAAAAGGAAGAAGAGGAAAAAAAAAAAGAAGTACTCCTAGTAGAGTAATAAAGTTGAAGAATAATTGAAGGATATTTATAATAAGTGAAAAGAGAATGTGAAATAGTAAGAAGACAAGGTCTTTTTGAGTTTCGTAGACGCGTGTCAATTCGACCCCATTGATATCTCTTCTTTTTAAATTGTTTTTAGCTTATTGGGCAAGTGTTGTGGTTTACTATCTAGCAAAAAAACCACCCACGTTTTTAAATCTCTCTTCTTTTTTTTTTTTGTTTTATTTTATTCTTTGGAACCAAAAATGGAAGAAACAATTGTGAACAAAGGAGGGTCCCACGAGTGTATTTTTCTTTAATTTTGGCTTAGAGATTTCAATTCACACACGACCGAACTTTCATAAGCAACAACAAGTGGTCAAGATAAATCTGAGATAGTGTTTTACTTGTTTGAATCAGCTCCAACTATGTGTTATCTATGATATTTTTTTGTATGTATCAAAGAGAAAACCTATAATTTTTTTTCCCCCTCCCCCACCAAAACAGACCCACGTTTCTCCCAGATTTTGGTGAGTAAGATTATAAAGTTTTCTTCATACTTAGTATTCTATGGAGAAAATTGTAATCTGGTAGATTAGCCAAGCCACAATATCACATTTTTTGTGGTCGGTGTTGACTTTATATATAATGTTCTTATTGTCTCTGAAATAGTGAAGAAGGACTAAACGAGCAAAGCGAGTCTAGTCGAAAGAGACCATACAGAGAGATACAGACTCTATAGAGACTAGACTTGCTTTGCTCGTCTAGTCGAAAGAGACCATACAGAGAGATACAGACTATCTCGCTCTGCTTGATAGTCAAGATCAGGCTTTCAGACTCAAATACGTGAATCATTTGGTCAAGTCTCAAGCTATAATAATGAGTTGAATTTCCAAAACAGAAAAAGGATCGAGCAAAGCGAGATAGTGGAGCAGCTCTCGCTTCGCTCGATAGTGTCAGGGTAATCTAGTCAGTGCTAGTGTCAGGGTAATTTAGTCAGTGCTGCTCCGCTATCTCGCTTCGCTCGATAGTGTCTGCAATCATGTCCTAATTAGGTAAAGCTGCAAACAAATTGTTAAACATTGGAAAAAAAAATTTATTTGGTCTATCTATATGGGGATCCCTATCTATACTGATTTATTAATTTGGGATCTTCATCTTCTAATCGTCTTAGCAAGTAATCGACTTCTACTTTCTTGGTTAGTGGTATAATCCATTGCTTGTACAACTGAGCAATGATTTCAGGTTGCACTTTGTTCTGGCGATTCTGACTATACCTCAATGAAGGATCAATACCATAACTCTCTGCTTTAACTAGTAATCTCGCCAAGATTTTGGCCTCTACAGCACTATTGGTTATTGAATCTTCAATTCCCTTTGTATCCCCTGCAAGGATTAGTTTAATGTATAACGGTTTATCTTGCTGATATTTGGCTTCAGCAACAAATTTACCGAAATGAATTCTTCTGGAAATAGCCTGTAAGCACTCTATATCACAAGTTGAAGCTGATCCCAAGTTTTCCAACTGATCCCCCTGTTTACAACTTACCTTGGGTACAATTTCTTCAACGTAAAATTTCATAATTTCCGAATTAGCATTGATTTCATCAGAATAACTAGCTAAAATCTTGGGGTAATTAATTGGTGGTAGTATTGGTTTCATCAACTTCTCAGGGAAAAATGGAGTTTCATCCGGTGCCTCGTATCTTCTGATTTGAGAATGCACCAATTCCATTTGCAACAATGCCCATTCTAAAAAGTTGCCATCAAAATTGGGGATGGGGAACTTATTTGGTTGATAAACTGATGGGGAACTGAAAAATTGTGATCGTTCTATTAAATCAAATACAATCGTGTCTTCCATCCGCACTAGGGCCGCACGAATATTGCCCAAGTCTAGCACCGTTTCTGGTTTCATGAAATCCATCACTATCCAACTTGTTTTCGAATATCTCTTCTAGTATCTTATTGGAGAATACCTGGTTATATTATTTTAATCATCTAGAGGAAAGTCCAAAAGGGGAAAGAAAAAAAAATTGGATGGAAAGAAATAAAAAATAATGAAAGGTTTTGATATAAGGTAAAGAAAGGTTTGAGGAGAGATAGATAGACAATTACCTATTCTTTCTACAGCTTATTGATTATAGATTACTGTATGTACATCCGGATTTAATCATCTCTTATTCTAGCGGAAAGCTCGTTTTCCCGTCTATCCCATTTATCTACTCGCCCCTGAGCATATTTTATCAATAAATCATTGTCACTAGGCTCGATATTCTCTTCGTTATCCTCATTGGACTTGTCTCTTTTCAGTTTTATGGTACTCCTTCTAGATATAAGGAATCTCTTCAAATTCCCCACTTCAGAAAAGCCCTCACCATTACTTTCGTAACTTTCATTCATATCCTTCAAGGATCTCAAATTCATTTGGTGCGTCTTCAAGAGATACTGATTAGTTTGATCAATAGCATTCATTACCTGAAGTCCAAAGGATAATGCACCTACAGCCAAGACACCCCAAAGAATCTTATACTTGTTTTTTTCAAAGTCCTCCCTTGTTGGAGGTGGCCTCTTGTATTTCATTTGATAATAATCGTTCCATGTGCCAGCAGACCAAAAAGCTTCGTCGTTGCTAAAATTGTACCTTGTTCGATGAGCATTAGCTCTTCGATATGCTTCAAAACTCTCCTTGGTATATGGTTGTCCGTATGGTCCTTTGTATGGACCTTGCTGTTCCCAGCTGGTTGTTTGATATCGATTGTAAGCTCCTCTTCGTCTTGGATTCTTGAGGATGTCATATGACTCTTGAATAATATCAAACCTCCTACGTTTCATTTCTTTTGAAAACACCTTGCCATTTGCATCCGTTATTTCAAGACAAGTGTCTGGGTGGTATATCTTGACAAATTTCACATACTTGTCTTTGAGAATCTTATTTAGCTCTAATGTCGACATCCCCATATCTTTAGAAGACAACCCAAACACTTCATAGGGTGTTGGATTGGCGCTAGTGGGCCATTCATGTAAATCTAATCTCTGATGATGGTCTATTGGGTAGTCTCCCGAGGTTGCATAGCCGCAGCGACAAATCCTCACGAGAGGTGCTCTTGATAATGACGATTCGAAAAGACGAAGCATACTAACAACACAACACAACACAACACACAGGTTTGACTTGAAGGTAATCAAATAAACCAAAAGAGCAAATAAAGAATTCCGGTTTGTTTGAATTTCCGATAATCCGATAATCCGAACCGTTGAAAAAAACCCTTGCAGTTTTTTCCATCAAAACAAAGTGGGTGCAAAAAGGCAAAAGAAATGGACCAATAATAAAAGTAGAACTGATATGGAAGAAAGAAAACTAGACGAGTGAAACGAGTCTAGTCGATAGAGTGTAGAGAGAAAAGCAGTGACGATTTTCTTGCAACAAGCCGGTGGTAGAATGTTTAATATTAAGAATATATCTCTACATGATTCAAAATAATCTATTAATTTAATAGTACAATAATTATAAAAATCATCAGGTATATCAGCAAGTACTTGAAGATTAGATCCGAATTTTCTATAAACTTTAGCCCTTGTAGGTTTACCTAGTGTAGTCAGTGTCGTCTCAACTAGAGAGAAAAGTGACGATTTTCTTGCAACAGGTTGGTGGTGGCAGCTAGTGTAGTCAGTGTCGTCTCAACTAGTGAGTGCTGCTCCACTATCTCGCTTCGCTCGATAGTGTCGAGTAGTCAGTGCTGCTCCACTATCTCGCTCTGCTCGATAGTGTCCCAACTACGACTGATATGGAAGAAAGGAAATAGATTGAAATACAACTATAATAAATTAAAAGTACCAATACTAACTAATAAAGTCATAACAACCACGACTATTATTACTACTCCTCTGGATTCTCATTTCACGCTAATGCTATGCCATGACCTTTGTCAACAATATACTTTTCCCAATCATTTTCAAATCCCAATAACTTTTTCCTTTTTCTGAACTTCCTATGGTGGATATTGATCATTCCCATGCTATGTAAATCACTATTATCCAAATCTCGTTTCTTCCATACCCCCAATATAATTTCTCTTGTTCTTTTGATATTACCAAGTGTATTAGTTTCAAGTTTTGCTAGTAGTTTCAATGTGGAAAACCTCATTTCGTCACAACTCGGGCTCAAGACGGAAATCTCCGAAGCTGCTACAAATATGCACCAAATTAATGTTGAATACCATTTGTAATCATGTTGCAAAATAACAATTTCCAATAGCTTGAAGATTTCTCTCACTAGTTTACCAACCAGCTCATCTTCGGGACCCATGTTGAGTAAGCAACAGTTCAAATATAATTCAGTGGTGATTCTCTTAATTTCATATGATAGTAGCAAATAAAATTCTTCTTCTTCAAATCCCATAAACTGATCAGATACTGAATGAGGCTCTCCATTCGATGAAGAAAAATAAAAATCCATCATATGGATATTCATTTCTTCCAACATTTGTTTCAATTGGTTGCATTTTTGAAGGTATTCCTTTTCGGTGACTGTTTTTTTGAACCTTTCAAATGATAAATCAGTAATATCAGATATAACTTGAATTAAGCCACGATCGCATCCCATCCAGCTAACAAGACTAATCTGATTTGTCTCTTGATCAGGTTTATTGTTATCAATATCCACTTGATTGAATAATAAACTAGTATCCTGACAAGCGGTTCGGCCTACTGTTTCTTGGTAATGAAGAAATTCTAGACAAAATTTAAAAAGTGTGCAATTAGAACCATCTGTAGGAATTTTGAAATCCACTAATGTGAGTACTCTTTTGGTTAATCTGAGATATACGATCCATCGAGGATTGCAATTGTTGACCATTTCAAACAATATGAGAAGTGTTAGTGCAACTAAAGTATCGACAATGGAAATTTCATCATTCAATGTCTCATTTTTTGATAGACTAATCAAAATTGGATTAAGTTTGACCAACCCCATTCTATGAAACTCAAAAGCTCGCTCTTCCCACATTTGATCCTGATCAGTATCTACGTTTTTGGATAAATAGAATGAACCTAATGCGAGCATTAGATAGAATAAGCAGTGGTTACTTTGGGATAATTTCACCAAGAGTCCCAAATCCAACCCTCGCTCAATTGTCATATGTTTTACCTCTTTCCCTTTATTTGATGGGATTCGTTTATATTGTATAGTATCGTATCCGCATGGGTTTAAAATAGGCGATATGAATTCGACATAATATTTTATTGCAAAATCAAGCATGCTTGAATCTTGATGGCTCAGAGATAAAACGTCCGAGGGTATGATTGAAGTCTGTAGAGCAGGAAATAAAATAGGCTTATGTAGCGTTTTAGTTATATCATCATTGAAAACATTGACAAATTGTAAATTTCCTTGATGTCGTATTGGTTGGTAATGTGAATGTTTACTCCTTAGTACAAATTCATCCGTGGTTATCTTATTTATTGAATTGATGCCCTCTCTGCCAAATCTCTTTCCCTGAGACTCGACATCCTCCTTAAATTGTGCAAACAACTTATATACACATTTAGTGCCATTCGACTTACATTGCAGACACAATGGCTTGCTTCTGTCACACTTGAGTTTTCGTGTTTGACATGCTTGGCACGCACGTCTTGGCCGTTGTAATTTGGTCAGTTTTGTGAACAGTAACGGTTGTGACCACTGCGGATTAATAAAATTGTCTGATGATAGAGGTTTTGATGTTGATGTTGATGTTGATGTTGAGGAGGAGGAGGAGGAGGAGGAGGAGGAGGATGGTTCTTGAGCCTGGTCCAAGTTAAATTGTTTTGAAACAACAACTTCTTCTGGCAACTGCAAATACATATTCAGCAGGGAATTTGCCATAGGCGCAAAATCATAGGCCGAATTCACATCATACAGATACAGGGTATTAGTATCAAAGTGTGGTTCTATAAGTTGTGGTATAAATTCCAGCTGAAACATCCCATAAACAAACAAATCATTAGAAATAATTTGCAAAGGGGGTTGATACCCCAACAACTCTAGATAAAGACAATTACCAACTTTTTTGTCCTGCTCACCAACGTCACCAACGTCACCATTCACAACCAAAGATGATTCATCCCTCGTTTTATTCAAACTCATCGTCTATTTTGCTTCTTTCCCATCCAAATTGCAAGCTTTGTCCTTACAAGTCCCTACTGATTTTGAAAAAAAAAAAAGTTCAAACCCGTATTTTAAGCAAAACCAACAAAAAATACAAAAATTATTAGGCCACTTGGATTTAACGCTTTCTATCTTTGTCTCTTGTTGTATTATAAAAAGCTTTGCATTTTGCGTTGAAATCTTGGATTTTTATTGACAATAATGCATATTTTATAGCCCCCTTTCCCAAAGAAATGTTCTGAGGGGTTCCCGTCGGCAACAATTGCATATTTCAACTTGCCACAAGCTGTCAGATGATAAATATCAACTACTAAACCAAAGTTCCAACGCATATACTTGACACAACTTTTGTTTTAGGATTAAGCACCACCTACTGTTTCCATACATTTGTACTTGTAAAGGGTGTCTAGTTTTTGTGCTTTAGCTCCTGCATCATGTATTATTACCATCAGGATTGTTATCACCTACATCCTCACTCACTTGAAGCATGAGTGGAAAAAGTTTTATGTCAACAAAAAGCTTATCATACTCTTGCATATACGCAGTTTAGCTTATTACTAGTAATGCATTGATACATTTCCGTTTTTTTGTTTTGTACGACTTTTTTCGGTTTTGTGTAAGCTGTCATCTTGACATAAAACAGCGCCGACACTATCGCGGAGCGAAGCGACCAAGTGGAGCGAAGCGACCCTGAGCAACACTATAGACCAACACTATAGACCAACACTATCTCTCTCTGTTCGATAGTGTTGTAACAAGCTAGTCGAGCAGCACTTTGTAGCAACACTAACTGTTGCTCTGCTATCAAACACACACCTACATTCTTCAACTGTTGCTCTGCTATCAGCTCTACGCTTTATGAAGATCCCCATATACCTTTATCAAAGGTCCCTCTAGTATATATATCTGCTCTCTCTATATATTTACTCTCTATATATCTACTCTCTCTCTATCTATTCTCTCTCTTCTTTCTTTATATTTCCCAGCAAAACGAGAAAACAACTCTACTCTCTCTAGACCATTGATCTGTATACTTTTCTCTTTATATATATATCACTCTCTCTATCTACACTCTATGGACTAGACTCGTTTTACTCGTCTAGTCTCTGGTTTAGTCTCTCTATCTACACTTTATGGACTAGACTCGCTTCGCTCCCTAGTGTCGTCTTTCTCTCCCTAGTGTCTACTAAGTGCTACTCCACTAGCTCGCTTCGCTCCCTAGTGTGGTCTTTCTCTCCCTAGTGTCTACTAAGTGCTACTCCACTAGCTCGCTTTGCTCCCTAGTGTCGTATGAGATTTTATGAGATTTTATGAGTTTCAATTTAATGCAAGATTTCAACAAAAGCTCTTGACTCTACTTGAATGGATTAGATGTACAGAGGACGATTTAAAACCGTCTAGTCATTCTTATATCTTGCCCAAGATTACTGTTAAAGACGTGAAAGGTTCAGGCAGAGGTATTTATGCAATATCCGATATCAGCAAACACGAATTATCAAACCCGTGTGTATAGTGTCGCTCGATAGTGTTGCACATCCCTCATGCTTTCCTATTAAACTATACCACCGTGTTGAACCACATTTCCAAGTTCAACAAGATGGAATTGGATAAACATGTATATGTGCCATTTGAAGTGCACGAGGACAAATACACAGATAGCTTGTTACAACACTATTTCGCTCAGTCAGTGCGTGATTTTGAATTGATGCCTTTAGTCTACGACAAACTGGATAATTTCACAATGGCACCATATATTGACTTTATCAATCATTCATGTGACGACCATTGTACTTTGAAAATTGACGGCAAGGGGTTTCAAATTACAACAACTACGGAGCTTACTACTGAAGATCAACTATACTTGAGTTATGGTTCCCATTCGAATGGTTTCCTATTGACTGAGTACGGATTTACCATGGCAAAGAATAATGCATAGCTGCAAAACAAGTCTATAAGGATATAAAGCTTTTGCGCTACCGCTCGAGTTAATAAAACATAACGCTTTTCCGCTACCGTCTCTTTTATTCCCTTTTCGGCATTGTGAGAAAAAAGAAGTCAAAAAAAAAAAGAAAAGAAAAAGAGGAGTTACACACAAGACTTATATATCGGCCCGAGTTATAAATTAGGTCACGTGCTTACCACAAATAGAAAATTAAAAAAATAAACCTTGTGATAAAAGGTTATAACGCCATAAGCCACCCAACCACCACCTACACCATCAGTAAAAAAAAAAAAGGATTGAAGATGATCGGATAGCGTTGTTGTAGTCTTAACTATAAATTATGCCGACTATGGGGATTGGTTGTTGTTTTCGGCACCTTACGAGAAATCAAAGCCCTACAAGTTTTTTTGTTTTTTTGAATAGTATGTAGGGAATATCTCTTCCTTAGAGACTTTTGGTTTCGATCTTTTTATTCTTGATATTTTGACAGGTTTAGATTTTTCAGATATCTTTTCAGATTCTCTTTCTTTTTCTCTTTAACTTTTGTGTGTGTGTGTGTGTGTACGTGTGTGTACGTGTGTGTGTGCGTTGTTTGTTAATAATGTCCCTTTTTATCAAGGGTTTGCGCTTTCTCCAAAAGGAGATTGGACTCCATACCTTACGAAACGCCAAAAATGATGTATATATAATTATATTACTACGTATGATTAGACTCATTGGTTTTGGGTCGACTTCGTTGATATTGGCCCTTTATTTGAAAAAGCTTGATATCCTGGAATCGTATATCGGCTACTTCATGACTATTACCTTTTTGGGAGATTTGATATCTTCGTTTTACTTGTCCTTGATAACTGATCAAATCGGCAGGAAAAAGATTCTTTTATTATGTTGTGTGCTTATGGTTATCACTGGAGCGGTATTTAGCATTGTTGAAAATTATTATATACTTTGCATTGTTGCATTTTTGGGAATCTTGACTCCTTCGGGAGGTGAAGTTGGTCCCTTTAGAACTATCGAACAAAGCTCGATTGCTAAATTGTGTAATTCAAGTAAGGACAGATCAGATATTTATTCATGGTATACTTTCTTGGGAATGTTTTGCGGTGCTTTTGGTGCATTCATTGCTGGGTTTATTATTGATTTAACTCAAAAATTTTGCAATTTCATTGAATTGCAAAGTTTTAAATCGGTGTTTTGGGTGTATACTGGGTTGGCTGTGATTAGTACTATCTTGTGTTGTTTTATTAGCCCCGATATTGAAGTTTCAAAGACAAAAATCAATGATAATAGTGACATTGAGCCTTCAGAAACAAGTAGGTTGATTGAAAGTGAAATAACTCAAGATGAACCATTGGAACCAGTTATGAAGAAGAGACTACTATTTAACTTCCTTCCACAAAACTTATCATCTCATACATGTATGATAATATTCAAAATCTCCCTTCTTTTTGGATTAGACTCATTTGCTTCATCATTGACTCCATTATCATGGATATCCTTTTATTTGAAGGCCAAGTTCAACATCTCATCAGGTTATTTGGGCTCGGTGTTTTTCACCGTTGGAATAATTAGTGGATTAACGTCACTTGGCTCAACATCGATGACAAAGAGGTTAGGTGCTGTAATAACTATGGCAGGAACTCACCTTCCTGCGTCTATTCTCCTTGCCATGATCCCATTACCACTGACTATGGAAACCACTTTAGTGATACTTATTGCTAGATCACTACTACAATCGATGGATGTTGCGCCAAAGCATGTGTTCTTAGCCACATTGGTTGACGATGAAGATCGTACAGCTGTTTTTGGGTTTGTTAACGTTGTCAAGACTTTGGCCCAGATTATCGGTCCTAGTATTGTTGGAATTATGGCAAAGGATGGATACCAATGGATAACCTTTATTATTGCTGGTAGTTTAAAGGCTATTTATGACTTGGGAATATTATTCACGTTTATAACCTACAATAAACATACAGAGTATTGATAGATTAGATTAGATTAGATATACAAGAAAAAGAAAAATCAAACCCGTGTGTTATTGTTCAAAATCTGTTCAACTGTATTAATAACCAGTGTTTTTAACGAAATGAAACTCCACGGTAAGAATTTTTTGGTTTCACTATTATCAATCGTGGCTAAAACACTCACATCCTTTTCACCATTACCCGGATTTCCTGTAATCAACCCCAACTGTGGCCAATTTTCATTGATTATATCAAGCATCATTTGTACACTAAACACCCCCTCTCGCATGAATAATCTTCTACCACTAGCTTCCTTATTCTCTGCTGCAAACAAATGAGCCTTAGCGACATCTCTCACATCAATAAAACTGCCTATTTCATTGTAAAAATCATCTTCTTTTGTAACACCCTTTTTCTTGTTCAATAAATCGCCAATATAAGCATTTGATACATTCAAATTTCTAGCATCACAAACATATGCCTGGGGTCCAAATACATAGGACGGGTTAATCGAAACTAGATCAAAGCAAGGTCTTTCCATAGCGATAAACTCCCATGCCAACTTTTCAGCAAAACTCTTAGATCCATAATAAGCACTAACTGCGTCCTTTACAGCATCTGCGTACTTTACGTTATTCCAACTCTGTTCATTGAAAAATAGTTTATTATTACGTTCATCAACATTGGAATATATGGCACTATCCGATGATGTTAAAACGATTCTCTTCAATTTTGAACAATGACTATGAGCCGCTTCAAGAATATTTTTGGTACCTTGGATCGCGGGGATAATTAGATCTTTTTCCGGTTCAGTTGTAGTGTAATTGAAAGGACTTGCAGTGTGGAGTAAGAAATCGATATTTTTATGCTTTTCCAATGCCGAATCAAAGGCTCTGGGGGCTGCAATATCTGCAACTATCTCATAAGAGAATTTCGATGTATGATGGTACTCGATAGTGGACTGTTTAAGTTGTTCACCTTTAGAAGCAGAACGAACAGTTCCAATTACCTCATAATCGTGAGAAAGAAAAATCTTGACAATATGCTGGGCTATGAACCCCGTTGCTCCAGTAATAAATACTTTTGGCATTACGAAAGAAGCTGGAGGTCAACAGAAGAAAGCTGGAAACTTACAAAGGATAGCCCCAACAGTTAAAATGGAAAGAAGAAGAAAAAAAAAAGATGAACAAGAGAAAATAAAAAATATTGAACAAAGAAAGAATGGAAGAGAAGGTTGGCGGGTTATTTATATTCATATTTTTGATGATGTTCATCCAGTTCAAATGGTGATGATATTAAGCGCGAGATTAAGAAGTTGAAATTCGGCGAAATTTTTCACAAAGCAAATAAATAATCCGGTTTTGTGCGCGCGTCTGCACCTCGCTAGAGCAGTGCCGCGGCAAGGACCTGCTCCACTATCGAGGGAAGCGAGATAGTGGAGCACACTGACTACATCTTAACCTCTACACCTCTACACTACACCACTACACCTCTACACTACACCTCTACACTACACCTCTACACTACACCTCTACACCTAATACCTAATACTAATACACCTCTAATCAACTACACCTAGTACCTAATACTAATACACCCCACTACTTAATACCTAATTCTAACACACCTCACTACTTAGTACCTAGTGTCGGAGGTAGTCTATGCTCCACTATCTCGCTTCGCTCGATAGTGTCAGTGGCAGTCTATGCTCCGCTATCGAGCGAAGCGGGATAGTGTTAGTGGCAGTCTATACTCCACTATCTCTCTTGGCTCGATAGTGTCGCTCGATAGTGTCTCAATTGAAAGGAGAAAATAAAATAAAATCTATAAATTAAATTACATATACAGATTATGATTCAAAATTAACAGAGAAGAAAAATACAAGTAAAAATGATGGAAAATGGAATCAAATGAGTCTAGTTTAGCAAGTAATGATTGTAAATTTACAAATAAGTCTAGTTTAGCAAGTAATGGTTGCAAATTTTAGCTAAAAGTTAGTATTAAAAGTGAGCTGCAGCAAGAAAAAAACAAATACACCTCACTGCTTAGTACCTAGTGTCGGTGGCAATCAATGCTCCACTATCTCGCTTCACTCGATAGTTGCTCGATAGTTTTGCTCGATAGTGCTGCTCGATAGTGCTGCTCGATAGTGTTGCTCGATAGTGTTGCTCGATAGTGTTGCTCGATAGTGTCGCAATTAGATTGTTTTTTCAACAAACCAATCGTCATCATGAACTAAGCCTTGGTTGATATCATTGTAGTAATCCCAAGAATCCTTTCTCGATATAGGCAAGTCTTCCAACTGTTCGATATCGTAATATATCGAAGAGTCCAAATCTTGATTCAAGTCATAGTGCCTTCGAATACTTTGTCTAATTATTTTGTACTCGTCTTGTAATTTTGGTGAGTTACAAGCACCTGCTCTGGTCAACCCCTGCCACCTATTGAACCTTGAAACTTCCTCCTTCGGCGCTTCTTTACAAATACGATCACTGACCCACATGGAGATATCTGGTTGGTAATTATGATTGTAGACATTATAGTCAGTTAATGCTCCCTTGCCATATTTGTTTGTTAAGAGTTGGTTCACTTTGTTTGGTATATATACTGATGCTCCTTCAAAATATGTATGTCTTATAGGTAACAATTCGTCTAAAGTATGCCAATTCCAATTTTTACAATGAACCAACATTGTTGACAAATTATCAGGCATGTTATGTTTAGCAGGTGGTGGTACTTCAGTATGCGATAATGCAGTAATATCAATGTATAATCCAGTATGGATATCAATGAATCTAGCATCAATATGATTTTTCCCGTTACCTTGTCTAATATATGTAGGAGAAATCTCCAACCAATATCTTGCATTGCCATATTTTGGATTCTCCATGACTAGAGTTTTGTTAAATTCCCTTCCCAACTTATCTAATTGAGCAATGGGCATTTGTACATCAATATCTGTATCCCATGGCATATTTACGCCATTAAAAGACCAGCCTAATAAACTTCCATAGTTGATCCAGCTTGCAAATCCATTAGTTTCGGCAAATTGAAACCAAGCACGAACCATGTGATGCAACACACTTTGTCTCTCCCGGTCGCTGATATATCTCTTGAAAAATGGGTAAGCCATGTGGTGGGCATTACCTTGAATAATATCGCTATATATCCAAGGGTACTTAAAGTATCTATCTGTATAATCTACAAGGTGGTTATTTGAATATTCTAGGAATTCAAGATACTCGAGTTCTTTCTTGGAGATTGTTTGGTTATTGAGTTTTTCTTGTAAAGCAAAGATTTCGACATCTGGTTTAAAGATAAACTCTTCTGGTTCAATCATAATTTTTTTTTGTAAATGGGTGGTAGATCTAGATCTGAATTGGGGTAAGCTTGTTGTATTGATCTGATTGAGCTTGGTAATTAATTGGTTTGATTGGACCTGATTGCTCTTTAGAGTACCAAATCTTCTTTTTGCGATAACCGGTATTTCTATCAACCATTTGTCGGTAGTTACTATAACTTTTTCAGGTATTTCTTTTAGGCAATACAAGTTGACTGCACCTCTATTGATTTTGGTGTTATAGCTTTCCAACCAGTGACCACTTACTTTTCCATATTTAATTAAAGATGCATCGCATTGGGTTTCTAAAGACAGATCAGATCTTGCGAGTGTCAAGTATTGTTTTGCTATATCTAAATCCACCCAGTCATCCCAGTGAAAGTATATACCTTTGTCGGTACCTATTTTCAAAGTGGAATCTGAAACTTGCTGTTTTTGTTGTTGTTGCAACAGCAGTAGCTGTAGCAGTAGTTGAAGCTGAAGCTGAAGCTGTTGTTGCTCTATCAAGTAGTTGTACACATCCAAAGCTATATCCTTTGGATTAAACAAAGATTGGTTTTGTTGAACCAATGCATTGTACTCTAATAATGTTGGATCTATCTCAGCTGTTAGGTATATTCTAAAACTCTTGTAAAAACATAGTATTAGGAGCAAAAGTGGCAAGAGTGCTCTTAGTCTTCTACTCAAATATCTAGTAGAGATTTTTGCATTCCTAACGTTACCAAGTTTCCCACTAGATAGTGGCGATGACTTTTGATTCTCCTGTAATGCCGGTAGGCTTCGAAGATGATAAACCTGGCTGTGCATTGTAGACCACAGACTGGGAAAGCTTTAATGCTAAAGGTGCGGCTATAAAGGAGCAACGAGCAACGAGCAACTTTGGCAATAAAGGAAACCCGTGTAAAGGAAAATAACGAGTTTTGTAACAAGCTAGAAGTGTTGTAACAAGCTGCAAGTGTTGTAACAAGCTATAAGTGTTGTAACAAGCTATAAGTGTTGCTCGACAATAAAACAAACAGTTTGCAATGAAACAAATGGTCAAAGTTTGTTTATTGGTAAATGAAAAACCGATGGCACTGGGAAAAAAATAAGATAAAATGGGCAAACGATGGTGGGCAAACGATGGTGGGTTAACGATGGGCTTTAGAGAAAAGGGGCAAGCGATGGGCTTTAGAGAAAAGGGGCAAGCGATGGGCTTTAGAGAAAAAGGGCAAAGGATGGTGGGCTTTAGAGAAAAGGGGCAAACGATGGGTTTAAGAGAAAAGGGGCAAAGGATGGTGGGTTTAAGAGAAAAGGGAGCAATAGGGAGCAATAGGGAGCGAGGGACTCGGGCGGGAAAAGAAATGTAGAGAGGAATCGGGGATATACGAAATTATTTGGATTGCTTAGAATCAAGTTTTAGTTTTGAATAATTTTTACTTGGTAATGGGTATTGTTTGCCTGTGGAATAATGTAAGCTTACCATTAGGTATAACGATATAATTTACAATATTCTACTGTCAAATCTTAGTCTCATGCATCACTCTAAAGAAATTACTAACTCGATTAATGAATGTGTGCCCTGGGCTAGTCTTACTGCAGGGTAGTATTTGTAAAACAAGACATGTATACATAAGAGACCATACAAAGTACAGTGTTATCGCCTATCAGTGACGTGTTGATGTAAACAATTAATGTGACGCCTGTGTATGCCCCAGTTAACAAACTCAAAAACAAATGAAACAAAAGATGTAGGTACAACAAGGTAATCTCTTTTTAATGTAGTGCATGTTTATTTTATCTTTTCTTTCAGCCGCTTAAAGTTTTCGGAGTTGCAAAAATAGCCACCACAAATAAATGGTAGTAACAAAGACTAAGTTTTGTAAGGTAACAATGCTCTAATTGCTGTATCCAAGTAATCAACAACCCAATCTACAAGCCCGTCTAAGAGACTTGTTCGTCTTTTGCATCTTGAGACGAATGCAATTTTTTTTTTTTTTTTTTTTTTTTTATTATTTTTATTTTTTTTGCAACTGACACAAAATAGCTCGAGGTTAGGACTAAACACGACTCATCTTGATCAGAAAAGGTTGCACAAGTATTTTAAGCAATTGTTACAGTAAGAGTGATTTAAGAATAAGTGTATAGTGTTGGAAGTACAATGAACAGGGGGGATACAATGAGGAAGAGTACAATGAACAAGGGGAGTACATTGATGATTAATTCAAACGGGCGTTTTGTTCCTTTTTCGTGTTGTAGTGGGAATGAAAATTTTTTGTTGCTAATACTTTACTTGGCGACAAAACTGCACGCGACTGTTATATACAGACAGACAAAAACTGACCGTAACTAAATAAAAAACTTTTTTAAAGACAAACAAAAATTGACCGTAACTGAAAAAAAAATTTTTTTAGATAAGAACTGACCGTAACTGAAAATTTTTTTTTTTGAAGAGACAAACATGGCTTTGAATGTCCACTCCTGTGACAAAACATTTTTCAAAAATAGTTTTTTGTTCTCTCTTTTTTTTGCCCGCCACGGCCTTGCAATAGTCGCATCCGCTGCCGCTTTATTAACCGAAATGGGAAATAAAAATGTATTATCATTTACAACACGGGTTTGGTTAAATGGGAAAAACACATTTTCCACCATGTATGTAGCTTTATTCCCGGTATTCAAACAAATTTGGTTAGTTTTGTCCCTACATTGATCAAAAGCATTTAGCTACTATAGAATAGAAATGTTGCAAATTGCAAAATCGTGTTTTTTTCTTCTTTGTTATTATCTATTTAAATTTTCTTGTTCCTTCCTATAGACACTATCGAGAAACACTATAGACACTATCGAGAAACACTATAGACACTATCGAGAAACACTATAGACACTATCGAGAAACACTATAGACACTATCGAGAAACACTATAGACACTATCTCGCTCTGCTCGATAGTGTTTTGTTTAAGGTGTCAGTGGGCTAGTGTGAAGCACTATAGACACTATCGAGCAGAGCGAGATAGTGTTTTGTTTAAGGTGCCAGTGGCAGCTAATGCTATTGAGAAACACTATCGAGAAACACTATAGACACTATCGAGCAGAGCGAGATAGTGTTTTGTTTAAAGTGCCAGTGGTAGCTAGTGTGCAGCACTATCAAGCAGAGTGCAGCACTATCGAGTAAAATGCAGCACTATCGAGCAGAATGCAGCACTATCAAGCCGAGCGAGATAGTGTCGATAGTATCGGTGGCAGCTAGTACCGGTGTAGTCAGTATCGGTGGCAGCTAGTACCGGTGTAGTCAGTATCGGTGGCAGCTAGTACCGGTGTAGTCAGTATCGGTGGCAGCTAGTACCGGTGTAGTCAGTATCGGTGGCAGCTAGTACCGGTGTAGTCAGTATCGGTGGCAGCTAGTACCGGTGTAGTCAGTGTCGGTGGCAGCTAGTATTGCTCCACTATCTCGCTTCGCTCGATAGTGTCGATAGTGCTTCAACTCAATGGATCAAAGAACCATTGAAAATTTGTATTTCTAAATACCCTCATTCCCATGGTACTTCCGCCAGCTAAAAACTCATAATTCAATCTCAGCTGGATGAATTTTTCATTGCACTTTTTCAATCTCCAACAATAAATCACAGTAAACCAAAATGTGGCATAACCCATTCCAACGAATAAATCTAATCTCCAATGATGATCTAAATAGATTGTAGCCCACCATTGTACAACAACAAAACTCAATGATAAAACTTTGACAAAAACCCATCTTGAATAATAAGCAACAAAGAAAAAAGTCATTACTGCCATTGCTGAATGTAAAGAAGGGACAGCCCCAAACACTATAGGCGAAAGATGAAATCCTTTCGAATTCAAGTGGGTGCCTAATGCAACATCAACTCTGATCAATCCAGCAGCATACCCGAGCATCTCATAATCTGCTGGCGCATCCTCTCCATACATGTGGATAAACCATGGTGGCGCGCAGGGGAAAAGCAAATGGGTGCAAACACCACATATATTTTGGAAACCTAATGCAAAACCATACGATTTGACTACTCCTGGCGCATGAAAGACATACAACCAAACCGCAGTTACTATAGGTACCGTAATGTGTCCTAATACATACGATGTCCATGCAAGTAAATCTTTCCAAGTACATATAGGATCTTTTAGGTAATAAACAAAATTTAAAATAAACCAGGATGATACAAGGAGGATGCTTGGTGCAAGGTACCACGAGTTGAAAGGAAGTGACTTTGTATGCTGTGAATTCTTTATCATTGTGGTAATTTTTTCATTTATAGTCATTGCTGCAAAATTGACTTGCGATGTTGTAGTCGTTGGAAAGAATGTCAAGTCTTTATGATAAGGGTCAGCTTGAAAATTGTATTCTTGTGGCGGGTGTTTTACAAATTCATATTGTTTATCTTCTTCGATATCACCACCTTTAATGCTAACCATTTCAATATTGGACGAAGATTCAGACGATGAACCACCGCAATTCAGACTCGCTGACCCTAAAAATGACTCCACGGAAGTTGAATTCTCTCTTTCATATAGCTTACCATTACTATTAATAGCTATAGACTTTTTCTTTTGTTTGTAAGCTCCTAGATATAGCAAAAAGCTTACTGCTAAACTGAACAAGATGGTCAAGATACTACCACCTAGACTTTCAAACATGTACGAATCTAGTCTATAAGGTAGTTTGACGTGTATTTCAGGTCGTATTCCATGGGGGATTATTCCAGCATTTTTAAATATTGTGAGCCAAATGAAAACGGGACTGAAATTTATTGAAAAATTTAGTATCAACTGCCATAGTGTTCGTTGGTTCAAGCCTGACCAAAAGACTCTAAAAAGGAATTGATAGACGAATAGTAGAGGTTTGGCTACGATTTGTAGTATCCCCATTTGTTTTGTGTGTGTAGATGACTCGGCAAAACCAGATGCTAGATGCCAGATGCCAGATGCCAGATGGTAAAAAGAAGGATCGAAAAGACTAGATGCAAAAGTATGGTGAAAAAAATGGAAAGGAAATACTTTTCACGCTTGAATCGTTTACACTTGTTGAATGGGAGTTGAAGGGCAAAGGATAAGGCAAACGTAGCCAATAAGAAGCAAAAAGGTTTTATTGTTGGCATACATTAGTTGCTGTAGTGGCGGCAATTTAGTTAGTTACTAAATATAAAATGCAAGTGTTTGACTTTGCGTGTACATCGTTGTTACTTGACAGCAATAACAACAACAATTGGATAGCAGAGCAAAGGAATGAGATGCACTGGGTACATATGGGGTAGCAACTTGCTTTAGAGGGATAAAATGCATTAAAAAGTGCAATCAAATGAAAAACAAAGTATTAAAGGAGACAAGAAAGAAGGAAGGAAGGAAGGAAAGAAACAGTCAAGAGACCCAAAAGAGCGCATTGATTTACAGTAAATAACCCTATTCCCATCCCTCACCAACCCCTACCCCCCCTCACCTCCTGCTTTTCTATCCTCGCCTGCTCTTACACATTGATTTGAGCAAATTTGGTTATTCTTTTTTGCAATCAAATCTGAACACAATCGAGCGAAGCGAGATAGTGGAGCACACTAGCTGCACTAGCTGCCAACACTAGCTGCCAACACTAGCTGCCAACACTAGCTGCCGATACTACCAGCTGACACTACCAGCTGACACTACCAGCCACCAACACTATCGAGCAACACTATCGAGCAATACTAACTGCCACCTCTAATTTCTCGAGCTAGCTCCAAAAAGACGTTATTCACTATTAATATTACTAATTGATTATACGATTCAACTAAAATTGTTTTCCTTTGTTTCTTCGCCTCGCGCCTACTAAAGTGAGACTAAGTCTCACACGAGTGATGGTGAGTCCTGTGTAAATGTTTACGCCCCCCTCGCCCCCTCGCCCCCAGATTTCAATTGGGTCGTGTGATCACTAAATTATTCTTTGCGCCGTGTAATTTAGAGATACCAAGCGAGGCAAAAAAGGAATACAAAAAAGAAACAAAAAACAACAATATTCTTAGTGCCACATGGAGACATCTATAATAAGTTTAAAATACTTTTTATTTAGTAAAACTGATCCAACCTTTTCTCTCGATACGCGTAGCAGTATATAGTATGAAGAGGCATTTTCATGTACTGCCTGCAAGTAAGAAAAGCTCATCGTGTACTGCCAACAAGAAAGCTCATCATTTACTGCCAACAAGAAAGCTCGTCATTTACTGCCAACAAGAAAGCTCATCATTTACTGCCAACAATGCTATTGAGAGCAAGTCTTTTTCCACCTGTATGTTGAACAAAAGAATGCCAAGACATTAAATTTTTTTTTTTATTGTTTTGTGATTGACCAGAACCCAAAACGGAATTTTTTTCTGCTTTTGTTTTTTATTGCAAGTACTTTTCATACTTGTATTTTCAACCGGGTAAATCATCAAGGTATCAATCTTATGGAGGTTTCCTCGGTTCTGGAAAAAAATAATTTACAAACAATTAGATTCGATTTCGAATTTAATTGAATCTAATAGTGTTGATTTTTCGATTTAAATCGAATCTAATATTCTCTTGGAGATTCTATTTAAATCTTATTACTTGAATGCTACCAAGTGCCACTATCGAACGCACTATCGAGCGACACTATCGAGCAAAGCGAGATAGAGGAGCAACATTGAGTAGAAAAGCTGTTTGGTGCGACAGCACTATCGAGCAGAGCGAGATAGTAATGTAACAAGCTACTAAGAGCAACTCATTCAAAGAAAATCATCTCACCACTTCAACTCACTATCGACACTAGCTCGCTTCGCTAGATAGTGGTGCAATACTTTGTAGCTGCCACTGACTAGTACTAGCTCGCTTCGCTAGATAGTGGTGCAATACTTTGTAGCTGCCACTGACTAGTACTAGCTCGCTTCGCTAGATAGTGGTGCAATACTTTGTAGCTGCCACTGACTAGTACTAGCTCGCTTCGCTAGATAGTGGTGCAATACTTTGTAGCTGCCACTGACTAGTACTAGCTCGCTTCGCTAGATAGTGGTGCAATACTTTGTAGCTGCCACTGACTAGTACTAGCTCGCTTCGCTAGATAGTGGAGAAACACCTTGTAGCTGCCACTGGCTAGTACTAGCTCGCTTCGCTAGATAGTTTAGCATTGATAAATATATATGTGCTATATATGTATGTGCTATATCTTTATATATTCACATTCATACAAAGTGGAAATGAGTGTCGTCAATATAGCACTCAGAGACTGCCTCGCTCAGAGACTGCCTCACTCAGAGACTGTCTCACTCAGAGATTGCCCCACTCAGAGACTGCCTCACTCAAGAGCTAGTGTTGCTCCACTATCGAGCGAAGCGAGATAGTGGACTCGTCAAATTGGACCAAAATGTATTTACCCAGTAGGTATCAATACAACATGCCATATCTATTAATCTCAAATCTATAATTTTTCTTTTTTGAATCACTCTTAGTAGTCTATAGGTTCATTACATTTCGAGTCACTCAATGTCCTAAAATATTTGAAATACGAAACAACAGCAAAAACAATACCTAAACCACTACCAAAGCAGACATCAAAGAAATGATGTCTGTAATCTTGAGTCCTGCTCAATCCAATATACGAAGCCAACAATATTGGTAAGCATACAATAATCAAAAATACCAATTTATTATCAAGTTCATTTTGACGGTTGATCAATTTGAATTGACCAATTAACCAAAGTGATAAATATACCAATCCGGCAAATGCCATGGACGAATGTCCCAGTGGTGTAGATTTCATCCCATCAGATAAATACTTGGCGCCATAAGGTGATGTACATATTTGATCACTTATACTAAACAAGACATTCAATGGAGTGCCTTCTTTGGGACCGCATCGGTCGATGAAATCAGGTCTTGGATTGCCTATCCAACACTTTAAAATATCGGTTAACACGGAAACTGCACTTACACCGAATAATAATCCTAAATTGGATACTTGTAACAAATGCAATTTGTCAAAATTCGTAGGTGCTAGATATAATGAAAGAATGCTTATTACAATCATTGGGATTAGTGTTGACAAAATGTACAATTGATTATCGGTAACACGTTCTTGGGTAGCAAATGGGTGCATTAGTTTCGCATCGTTTATATAAAACTGCCGATGAAACGGTTCCCAGCGTTCAGTGACGTAAAAGAATACGAATATTAAAAAGAAAGTGATGATCCAGTCTGGTAAGAATGATTTGAATTTAGATGAAGTGAGATATAGCTGCAGCATTGGGTTATTGAACTAAAACGAAAGTGTTTCCTATCTACTTAACTCTATGTTTCTTTGTCTCTCGCTCCGTGTGTCCGTCTATATACCCGTTTATCTATCTATCTATCTATCTATCTATCTATCTGAAAAATTAGATCCACGTTTTCTATTTTTGTTTTTTCCCCTTCTCACTTTGGTTACATTTTTTTCACCAGTTTCCATCAACCTAAAAAAGCTACCACCAACACTGATTCCAAAAATCATACAGCAACACTATCGAGCAGCGACACTATCGAGCAGCGACACTATCGAGCAGAGCGAGATAGTGTTGTAGAAAGCTATAAAGTGCTCCACCATCGAGCAACACTATCGAGCAGAGCGAGATAGTGTCGTTACAAGCTACGAAGTGCTCACTATCGAGCAGCGACACTAGCTTTCTTCGCTCGATAGTATTGTTACAAGCTACAAAGTGCTCACTAGCTTCCTTTGCTCGATAGCGTTGTAACAAGCTACAAAGTGTTCACTAGCTTCCTTTGCTCGATAGCGTTGTAACAAGCTACAAAGTGCTCACTAGCTTCCTTTGCTCGATAGCGTTGTAACAAGCTACAAAGTGTTCACTAGCTTCCTTTGCTCGATAGCGTTGTAACAAGCTACAAAGTGCTCACTAGCTTCCTTTGCTCGATAGCGTTGTAACAAGCTACAAAGTGTTCACTAGCTTCCTTTGCTCGATAGCGTTGTAACAAGCTACAAAGTGCTCACTAGCTTCCTTTGCTCGATAGCGTTGTAACAAGCTACAAAGTGTTCACTAGCTTCCTTTGCTCGATAGCGTTGTAACAAGCTACAAAGTGCTCACTAGCTTCCTTTGCTCGATAGCGTTGTAACAAGCTACAAAGTATCGGTATGCTCCACTATCTCGCTCTGCTCCATAGTGTCTGCTCGATAGTGTCTGCTCCATAGTATCTTCTCCATAGTATCTTCTCGATAGTGATTTTTACAAAACCTTCTTTATAATCTAAAAGTTGTCTCTTATTAAGGTAAAGTTAACAATGATAAAAAAATAAAGACCTATATATAATTAATAATAAACGAACTGAAATAACAATTGATAACGTTACCAGCAACAACATCAGTAACTCCCATGACACTATCTTGCTTCTCTCGATAGTGGAGCAGCACTGACTAAACCGATACTAGCAACACCATCTCTAGCAATAGCAACAGTAACTCCCTTCTAACTTATTTCCCCTCCCCTCAGTAATTGACTTTACTGTTTAAGATCTGAATCATACGATTCTTCTTGTGTAGTGTACCTATCTCTACCTAATTTTGTAGTATCAACTTCATCGTGGCATGTTTCACAAATCTCCTCCAATGTCCTTCTCTTTGTTTCTGGAATCAAGAATGATGTGAATATACCAAGCAACATAAATAATGCAAAGATTTCCAAAACGTGATTCAAATAACAATTTGGTTTATCGGCTGGACAGTTGTGGTTAATCAAGGTACCAATACATGTCTGAGCAATAATTGCACCAACTTTACCTGCAGCTGCAGAAAGACCATGTGCAGTAGATCTATATCTTGTTGGGAAAACTTCACCTGGAACAATAAACGTTGTTACGTTTGGTCCGAAATTCTGGAAAAAACTAGCAACAACGTATAATCCCAATAATCCCTTGTCTCCTAATCTATAGTATCCGAAACCCATAGCACACAAGATAACGGTCAAAATGAAAAATCCACCAATTTGAATAACCTTTCTACCCAAGAAATCAATAGTTGCAATAGAAACCCAATAACCTGGCAAAGAACCCGCACAAACCAAGATTAAGTTACCAGCTGCAGAGTCGTACAACTTGTGGTAAACATTCTTTTTACCAGCATATCCTATAGCTTGTAAAATAGTAGTTGAATTCAAACCTAAACCGTAAAAGGCAACATCCAACATAAACCAAGAACCTGCAGTTCCCAACAAAATTTTACCGTATTTCCACCTACCGAAATGAGAAACAAAATCTTTGAATGAAGCCTTTGGTGGTACAATTTCTTGAGCAGAGGGGTCAATGGCGGCTTCAGCATCAGCAACTTTTTCAACTTGATCGTGTTGGTTAACATCAAGGGCATATCTAGGAGATTCAGCAATGGTCAATCTATAGTACAATGCAATACATCCGGGAACACAACCAAATCCAATAATAATTCTCCACATTTGGTCACAAGCTTTTCTGCACCTGTGATCATTGTGACATTCTTCTCCCGAGTTGGAACCAATCAATTGATCTTTGTATCCAGCAACACAAATCATGGCAACAATACCAGCAAACACTTGTCCCAAACCTTGATTTGAAAAGACAGCTGCCATAATTGCTCCTCTCCATTTTGTGGTTGAGAATTCAGATGAAATAATCGATGACAATGGATAATCTCCACCAATACCAATACCCATAATAATTCTCAATGTTGAAAACCAAGCAACAAAACTAATAGCAGGCGAATCACCAATCGTACACTGCATAATAGTAGCACAAATCATCACAATCAACTCTAAACCATAAATCTTTTTACGACCAACTTTATCGGCAATTGTACCAAATCCAACTTGTCCAATAACTGTACCAACAGAAGTGGAAACTTTAATTAATGTAGTTGTCGAGTCGGGTATTTTACCTGCCCAATATACATACTGCAACATATTGACCGACAAGTTGATTGCAAAAATATCATAAGAATCTGTCATAAACCCAACACCGGCAATCATAATCATCTTAATTTGAGTCCAACCAAAACCAGCCTTATCGATATCTTCCAAGGCTAACCTTCTTCTTTCTAAAGGATCCTCAATATGGGCATATTTACCCAAATAATCCTTGAATGCTGTTTTACCACCACTATGGCTTTCATGATAACCATGTTCAATTTCCTGTGAAGCATCAACCATATCAACAAACTATGTAATAATGGTTTTTGTTTTTTTCTTGATCTAAAAGAACAGGGAGATGAAGAGTCAGAAGGAAGAAAAGAGAAGCCAGGAAAAGAGTACGAATTAAGTAGAACTTTTGTGAATATAAAAATGATAATGGGAATTTAGAAATGAACTTATATACTTCAACCAGAAAGAGAGAAAGAGGGAGGGAGGGGGGGGTGTTCTTAGAATGGACCTGTGCTAGCATTATTTCATTGTATAATGGAGCAATGGATTATTGTACTATATACTGCTCGTTGTACAAAAACCTATATTTAAACCGCCTGCAGGCCAAAAAAGGCATTTTATGCAAAAGTAAATTAAATTTTTAGACTAAATCTGAAAAATTGGAACAAAACTGGCAATATGATGAGTTTTTCAGTACAAACTTTTGTCAAGTCTCTATAAACTCAGAGCCTTACACTTGTTCCAAATGGGCGCATATCCTGTTAGGCTATGGTAGATTGGTACTTTTCTTGGTTGGCAATTGGGTGGGGTTCCTAATGCTTTTCAAACCTTTGATGTCTAGAATGCTTTTCAACTAATAGTTTCCGCAAAAAGAAACGGTTTTGAAAATAGAAAAAGTTAATAGTGTTTATTGGTAAAAAAAAAAAAAAAAAAAAAAAAAAAAAAAAAAAAAAAAAAAAAAGATGAGGGCTAGAGAGTTAGGTGAAATTAGGTGGAATTAGAGATCTTATTTAGATAGCTCAAGTGTTAAAGTAGTCTTTTTTTGCTTCGAATTCAAAGGTGTATCAAATCAAAGGTGTATCAAGTCAAAGGCGTTTGTTTAAAATGGCTTCTCATCTCATAGAAAAAAAAATTAAAAAAAAAAAAAAAAAAAGATGGTACACACGTGGGCCGCATTCACAAAACAAAAAAAACAAATGAAACTTTTATATAAGAGCAAAAAGAAAAATAAAGCTACAATATGGGAGCAAAAAGATGAATATGGAGGTAAAAAAACAGTTGCTTTGGAACCAGTGGTCAATGCAGCTAGTGGGGGAGAGCAAGACCATTAGCATCCCCTTTTCACTTTCTACTGAAACATCTTTACTATTGTTTCTAAATTTTCAACTTGTTTCTGGATTTCTTTTTTTTTTGCAGCTTCTTACTCTTTTTTTTTTTTTTTTTATTTTTTGTTGCCCTCCCCCAAAAATTGCCTTAAGGATCCTGTCAAAATGTACTCAAGAAAAAAATTTCAAGATCCAACGGTCAAGAACGAGTTTTCTTTTAGTACTCCGACTGTTTAATTGATATGGTGGGAAGATACCAAGAAATCAAGAATCATCTGGTCCCAGAAAAACTATTCTCTAAATCTACTGGTAAAACCCCTGGCAAAAAATAAATAAAAAAATAAAAAATAAAAAATAAAATAAAAAAATAAAAAAATAAAAAAATAAAAAAATGGAAAATAATTTCCTAAAAATATTTTTTCTGTCAGAAAAAAGAAAAAGATAGAGACACTACACTATCGAGCGAAGCGAGATAGTGGAGCACAGTAACTGCCACCAACACTAGCGACACTATCGAGCAGATCGAGATAGTGGAGCACAGTAACTGCCACCAACACTAGCGACACTATCGAGCAGATCGAGATAGTGGAGCACAGTAACTGCCACCAACACTAGCGACACTGACACTACGACTAAAAATGTGAGACAGAAATTCATTAGCAAATTAAACTGCGTAGAATAGGTGGAATAGTTAGGACAAAGTGGTTATGGATAAAATGGGGGAGAAAAAGGTTACTAACTAACATCTATTCTAGAAAAAGGCAATTACTAGATAACATCTATGCTAGAAAAGGTTACTAACTAACATCTATGCTAGAAAAGGTTATTAACTAACATCTATGCTAGAAAAAGATTACTAACTAACATCTATGCTAGACAAAAGCAGTTACTAAGTAGTCTCTATGATTGTTTCTCATCGCTGCTATCTAGCCTCCCTGCTTATTTCTCATCGCTACTAACCAGTATCTATGCTCGTTTCTCATCGCTACTAACCAGTATCTATGCTCGTTTCTCGATAGTGTCGCTAGTGTCGCTAGTGTCGTTAGTGTTGGTGCATGTCAGCGCTGCTCCACCATCTCGCTTCGCTCGATAGTGTCGTCAACGCTGCTCGATAGTGTCGTCAGCGCTGCTCGATAGTGTCGCATTTACAAGAGTTGATAATTTAAAGTTTTGGCTCAAAGCCAGTAATGCAGGGTTGGTGGTGGTTGCCACGTGTACTAGCAATATCGAGTTAAACTGTAAAGCCTGCATAAACTTTAAAGTAGTCTTTACTTTAGGGTGTGCATTTATTTTATTTTTTCCAGTGGCCCAATAACAAATGTAAATGGACCTCCCCACGTGTTCCTCAACCTATCTACTTTTCTTTGCATTTAGTTTAGAAGGAATTGGCCAGTCTTGCACGATTTTATTACACGATATTGACTAATAAGCGAGTCACGTGGTAAATAGTAAAAACAATTTACAGAATCTGTACCATATTGGAACCCATAATGTATCAGTACTTGGAACCCATGTGTATGTATAGTTCTTATACAAATTGTATGGTTTGCGGCTATCGCTTAAAGTCGAATAAATACAAATCTATTGTCTTTTTGTCTTACCACGTTTTAGCTTCTACTGCGTGGTACGTTACTAGTAGTAACATCGTTAGATGGTTCTGTTCACGCTGTTGGTTTTTTGTACTATTTCGTTATTGGCTGCAAAAAAAAAAAAAAAAATTGTAGAATCGTGGTTCGTGTATATTAAAGTAGTTTGATCTTTGTTCTTTTTTACGAGAAGAGCTTTGTTTTATTTTGATGGTCCTGTTCATTGTACATGACATAGATCAAATTGGGTTTGCCCAAAAGTCAATATTCTCACTGCACGCTGACTAGCGAAAATGAATAAACAAGTATGTCACGTGGTACGATTTGGTCTAATGGGTCACGTGATCATATACTATCATGGAAAGTACCCCCCCCCCCACACCTCCAGCTATTCAACTATAGTCGAGCAGAGCAAGACTAGTCTCATGAGTCCAGCACATTCCGCTATTCAACTAGTCTCATGAATCCAGCACCTCCCGCTATTCAAATAGTCTTCCTCTGCTCGACTAGTCTTTTGAATCCAGCACATTCCGCTATTCAACTAGTCTCCCTCCTCGACTAGTCTCCACCGCTCTTGATTTTCATTTTTGATTTTGCATACATTTGATTATCTATACAAAGTCTAGTTATAAATCCCAAAATGTCCGTTGAGGACCCGTATGTGTCTATATATATATATAAGCTTGTTTTGTAAAATTTAAGTAAAAAACATATTAATTCATGAATTAAATTGAAAAAAAAAAAGGTTTGGAAACATTGAAAGTTCGTAAAGTGATGATAGTTTCATGATGCATTGGTGAGTTTTTTTTTTCTTTTTTTTTTTTTTTTGTTTAGTTATTGAGTGAACAGTTGATGATTCACTGTAAATGAGATTATGAGTTGGTTAATTTTTTTTATCTAGTTTGGTCGTTGATTTAAACGGTGGTGGTTGATTTTTTTTTTCTTTTGTTTCGTTTCTTTGCTCAGAATTTCAACTTCTTTGGTTGTTCCCATGGATTTTCTTGGTTGGTGAAATGTCCATATGAAGCAGTCTTGAAATAGATTGGTCTAGCCAAATCCAACTCTTTAACAATCACACCTGGTCTCAAATCGAAATTTTTCTTTATGATTTTAACTAATTCGTCAGATGAGTATTTAGAGGTGCCATAAGTATCAACATAGATTGATAATGGTTCTGCAACACCAATAGCATATGAAAATTGAACCAAGGCTCTTCTTGCTAATCCTGCGTTAACTAATGATTTAGCAACCCATCTAGCAGCATATGCAGCTGATCTGTCGACTTTAGAAAAATCTTTACCCGAGAAAGCACCACCTCCGTGGGCACCCCATCCACCATAAGTATCAACAATGATTTTTCTACCAGTTAATCCAGCGTCACCTTGTGGACCACCAATAACAAATCTTCCTGATGGTTGAATGTGATAAACAGTCTTGTCATCTAATAAATGTTCAGGAATAACCTTTTCAATAATATGAGACATGATTTCCAGTCTCAAGTCTTCAGTTGAGATATCGTCAGAGTGTTGAGTCGAAATAACAACAGTATCGACTCTTTTGGGAATAACTGCACCGCCATCTTTTTCATATTCAACAGTAACTTGAGTCTTGGTATCTGGTCTTAACCAGGGCAATGCGCCAGATCTTCTAGCTGAGGCTAAAGCAGCATTCAATTTGTGGGCTAGCAAAATAGTCAATGGCAACTTTTCATCAGTTTCATCAGTAGCATAACCAAACATAATACCTTGATCACCGGCACCCAAATCTTCCAAGGCTTTTTCATAGTGCAAACCCTGAGCAATATCTGGGGATTGTTGTTCAATTGCAACCAACACATTACATGTACTATAGTCAAATCCTTTTTCAGAATGATCATAGCCAATGTGTTTAATAGTATCTCTGACTATTTTTTGAAAGTCTAATTGAGCCTTGGTGGTGATTTCACCAAATACCATAATCATACCTGTTTTAGCTGCAGTTTCACATGCAACTTTGGAAAGAGGATCAACAGCTAAACAAGCGTCCAAGATAGCATCTGAAACTTGATCACAGATCTTGTCGGGATGTCCCTCGCCAACTGACTCTGACGTGAAAAAAAATCTTTCTCCAGAAGTAGTCATTGTATTTTTATAATTTACTCACCCTATGAAAATAACTCACCCTAGGAAATTAACCTCTTCTCTAAGAAAAACGTGCTAAAAAGAAGAAATTCAATAAGGAATATGATATATATATATATATATTTATGTGAAATGCGATGATCCACAGCGCTGAACGATGAAAAAAAAAAAAAAAAAAAAAAAAAAAAAAAAAAAATAGGAAAANGAAGAGGTGGAAGAGGTGGAAGAGGTGGAAGAGGTGGAAGAGGTGGAAGAGGTGGAAGAGGTGGAAGAGGTGGAAGAGGTGGAAGAGGTGGAAGAGGTGGAGGAGTAGGAAGAGGAAGAGGTGGTGGAAGAGGAGTAGGAAGAGGAAGAGGAGTAGGAGGAAGAGGAGTAGGAGGAGGGTTACAATGATAACAAGATGCCGCGATTGAGATGGGGGATAGCAAAGCTGAAGCTCTAAATCTTTACTGTATATACTCTTTTTAAAAAGTGGCACTTTCCTCTCGTGTTTCTAAAAGCGAGGTTCATTTTTAGATGTGGATTATCGGCTTTTGTATTAGTTCATTTCTCACCCAACATTATTTTTCACCTATATGTGTTATAAAGTACTTGTAAACGATGTAAATTTTCACGAGTATTAAAGACCCGCCCAGCCTAAAAGAGTAAATTAATTTTTTCAAAACAATTTCGTGTATGGTTCAAATAAACTCGTGGCATTTATAATTTGGTATTGTTATTATTGGCTTATGGATGTAAATTGATGATGGAAGAAAACGTGACTTGCACGTGTGACACCATCGACACTATCGACACTATCGAGCAAAGCGAGATAGTGGAGAGAGACTAAACGAGTGGAGAGAGACTGGACGAGTGGAGAGAGACTGGACGAGTGGAGAGAGACTAGACGAGTGGAGAGAGACTGGACGAGTGAAACGAGTCTAGTCGATAGTAGATAGTTGAGAGAGGCTAGACAGACTATCGACACTATAGAGCGACACTTTCGAGCGACACTATCGAGCAGAGCGAGATAGTGGAGAGAGACTAAACGAGTGAAACGAGTCTAGTCGATAGTAGATAGTGGAAAGAGACCAGTCAGACTATCGACACTTTCGAGCAACACTTTCTAGCAACACTTTCTAGCGACACAATCGAGCGAAGCGAGATAGTGGAGAGAGACTAGATGAGTGAAACGAGTCTGGTCGATAGTGGAGAGAGACTAGATGAGTGAAACGAGTCTGGTCGATAGTGGAGGGAGACTATCAACCCTGAATAGTAGTGTTGAGAGTCACGTGAAAAGGGTATTAAGTAATCACATAATAGAGATGCTAAAAAATTATGTAAAAAACTGTGTAGAGTGTCACGTGTGAAATGTGTAGAGTAGTCACATAATAGTGGTGTAGAAAGAATTACATAATAGAGGGAAGCGAGATAGTAAAAAAGCACTGACAGACACTATTAAGCAGACACTATTAAGCAGACACTAACAAGCAGACACTATCGAACAGACACTAACGAGCAGACACTATCGAGCAGATCGAGATAGTGAAAAAGCACTGACAGACACTATCGAGCAGACACTATCACCCAGAACGAGATGGTGGAACAGCACTGACTACTGACACTATCGAGCGACACTATCGAGCAAACATCATCGAGCAGAGCCAAATGGTGGAACAGCACTGAATAGTGGTGTTGAGTAGTCACGTGAGGCTGTTGAGTAATTACGTGATACCTATGTGCCTTCTCGCAAAAGCTATATGGTAATGGAGTACTCGCAAAGCTCTAAAAGCTATATGTATACAGACTATTCGCAAAAGATGTATGTATACAGAGTATTCATAGAAAGCTAACGTGCCGTTTCTACTTGCCTACTTGCCTATATACTTACTTGTCACTATTTGTCTGTTTTTCCTCCTTCTCTTACTATCATATACGTTGTCTTCATCATCTTCCCATCTCCTCTTCATCTCATCTCAATCTCTTCTCCGTCTCATCTCAATCTCTTCTCCGTCTCTTCTCAATCTCTTCTCAATCTCTTCTCAATCTCTTCTCCATCTCTTCTCCATCTTTTCTCTATCTCTTCTCCATCTCCTCTCCATCTCATCTCAATCTCATCTCCATCTCATCTTCAGACGCGTCACCTAAATTTTTACGCGTCGCAAGCCAAAAAAAAAAATGTCAACAAAAACGAAACGCGTTGGAAAACTCTTTCATCAACTATTACCATTGTCCTTTCATACAGTTGTAGCTGTAGAACCCCTCGCCCCCTCACCCATGGACTTGCTAAATGAGATTGAAGATCAGTCAAACTCATATGAGTTTACGGTAAAAGCAAAACAAGACGAATCTCAGTCAATTACTCAGAATGTATCGCTTTTAGGTCCAACTTTTCATTTAACAACAACTGGTCCTGATCTAAGTATATTGAACAGGATCAAGAGTAGATTACAAGGGGAAGGCAAGTATCAAGACGATCTAGCGGAAACTCAAAAAATTATCCCAAAAAGTGGTGACAGTGGTGCTGACAGTGGTGCTGACAGTGGTGATGATACTGGTGGTGACAGTGGTGCTGACGATGGTGCTGACGATGGTGCTGACAGTGGTGCTGACGATGGTGCTGACGATGGTGGTGATACTGGTGCTGACGATGGTGCTGATTCTGACCTGGTGGAACAGATTGCTCCTTCATTTCAATTCTTACCGCAACTCAAAGTTGACGAAAGTGAATACATAAATGCAAAAATCGAGAAAATAACACTGTCAAATCTCGAGCCAACACAAGTCATCCCAATTAATAAGACATTGCCAAACTTGTTTGTCTCAGACGACGAGTGCCAAGAGGAAAATGAGACTCCTTTGTTGCCCCAAGAGGAAAACGAGACTCCTTTGTTGTCCAATGAGGAGAGACAATCAAGAATAATTGCATTGGCTGAGCAAAAAAGACAAGAAAGGCTCATTAGAGAAAGAGAAGCTCTAGAACAAGATGTTTCAAAAGGTACAATCACCGATGAGGAGAATGACTTGAACAATGAAGCAAACGATACTGTAGTTTCCTCACACATGAAAAGTGATGGAATATCGCTGAAGGAATTGGAGAAAGCACAAGAGTTTATAAACATACAAAAACGAAAAATCGATATTAGACCGGCATTTGAAAGTACACAAGTATTCACAAAGGATAGATTCCTTAGTGCTTTTTCAGACGATGAGGAAGAAGAGGAGAAGAAAAAGAAGATGATGCACGATTACGAGGACGAAGAAGAAGTTTCTTCAAAAGTTGGAGGAAAATCATCTTCTCCTAGAGGTAGAGACTATCTAAAATCAAGCCCTACAACTTCACCAGTAAAAGATCATCAAGAGGAAAATGTTTATGATCTTTTCCAGCTCAAAAAGCATAAAACCCCAACAAATCCAATTGCAACGTATATCAACAAGTTGAAACAAGATCTTGTTCATGGCGGATTAACCTTGGACTCTGATTCAGATATAGAAGTTGGTCATTCTTCTTCCCCAATTAGAAACCAATTTTACAAAACACAAATGACGAATCGTGGTAACGAATTGGATATCATACCTGAACTATCCAAGGAAAAGAAATTGATGATTAGACAAAAGTATTCTAAAAAGAAATACCAAAACTGCAATCAACAAAGACGAGGACAAGGACAAGGACAAGGAGCCAAAATCCCAAGTTATGGTAATAAACAAAATAATGATTTTTTAAAACAATTGCATAAACGAAACATTCATCAATTGAAAGTGCATAAACTTAACGATCCTGATTACGCTTTACGAGAAGAGTTTGAAAAAGAGGAGGAATCGATGACGTCGCTTTTAGAAAGAGAAATGGAGAGGGTCAGAAATATTAGGAAAAAGGAAAAGTTGGAAGAACGAGCCAAATTAGCGTTACTAAGGAAGAAGGAGTTGCGTGCAAAGACAAAGGGTGATTACTCGGGATCAGAGGAGGAGGAAATGCAATTTGATGAAGTTGCTGACTCTGAAGTTCCAGAGAGTGAGCAAGAGGAGGAAGAGGAGGAAGAGGAGGAAGATAGTGACAGGAATAATCATTCACCTATTTCACAAATAAGCTACGATCAAGAAGTTGCTAAAGACAATGATCAAAGTCAGGAGGAAGAAACTCTGGTTATCGGCCAGTCTAATTTGCATGAGCTTTTCCAAAATTTACAACCAAGACAAGAAGAAGACTCATTCATATCTACACAACATGAAGTAAATGCCAAAATGGAACCAAAATTACCTCAATTTGAAGATCTTCCACAAACTCAGGGTACTCAACAGACACAAGTGGATGCTATTACTCAGGTAGACTCTACAACTTTGGACGATTTCGAAACTCAGATTATTAATCGTGGAAAACATATAGATGATGAAGAAGAAGGAGACAATGATGATGATGATGAAGAAGAAGACAATGATGATGATGATGATGATGATGTGATTACACCTGCACAAGTATCACGAGGTCGTCGAGCTATGAGAAATAAATTAAACCAAATTAAAGATGAAAAAGTTGACCAAGAACATGAAAATGAGATGAATGAGAAAGATGAACAAGAGCAAGAAGAAGCGTTGAAACAGAGACTTCGAGAATATGAGCAAAAATTGCGTATAAAAGAACTAAAATTACGGAAAAAGAGGAAAGAAATGGAGAGGAGAGGGTTAAAAGATATAGTTGAAGGAGAAGCAGAAGAATCTGAAGATGAATGGAAGGGGCTTGGTGGAGTCGATGGCGAGTTTAGTGATGTTGCTAATTCCGAAGATGAAAAGATGATTGATAATGATTTCAATATTGATTTGCAAGATGAAGCAATTAAAAAGAAATTCATGGAAGATTATAAAATCAAAGATCAAAAGGAATTGGAAAAATTGCTTGATGATATAAAGAACCATCGATTAATTAAACGAGTCGCTAATAATGGATTGGATATTGAATTGAGTGATGAAGAGGATCAGTTATTAGCTGCTTATAGAAAACAAAAATACCAAGAACAGCAACTGAGACTACTTAAAAATAAGAAATTACAAACATTGAGTAAGAATGAGAAATCAAAGGCATTTTTTGCAACTATACAAGATAAAAATGAGGTTATCATAATTGATAGTGAAAATGAAGATGACGATGACGATGACGATGAAGAAAAAGACAAAGAAGGAGAAATTGCCAATCCGTTTGGAAAAGAGAAAGGCGGTGAAGTTGAAAACAGCAACGGGGATGAGGGAGAAGACGACGAAGAGGACGAAGAGGACGAAGTAAAGGAATCAATCAAGAAAACAGTCAAGATAAAGCAGTCGTTTGTACAAAAACAATTGTCGTTTCTCCATAAAAGCGTTTTTGATGATGATGATGAGCTTAAATATCAAAAAATACAAAAGTTATCAAATATCCAACACGGCTTTTCTGAAGATGAAGACGATTTGGTTGACATGAATGCCTTAAAGTCGCGTAGTTCGCTTAATCTAGGAAAAGTATCAAGAAAAAGAAGCATCGACGATGGTGATACTGATGTAGATGAAGATACACAAAAGGATAATGATAAGTGCACGAGTGATGGTACTTGTGATAATGATGATGATGTGAATGATGGGTTTATGCCAGTTTTCAAAAAACCATCTATTGTGAAATCGTTCAAATCTTTCCAAGAACAACAAGGCATCACCATCAAAGATGGTAAACAACATTTTTCGGGAGTCACCATAAGTAAACAATATAAAGTTGTTTCAGGTTCAAAGGCCTCAATTACATTCATGTCAAAGAAATCCAATCATTTGAAGAATGGTAACCCTGAAGAAAAGAGAAATAGCAAACAACGACAAATTGAGCGAGATTTGAATAATTTCAAACGAAATTCTACATCATCGGCAGTATTCTCCACCTCTGGATTCATATAAATATAGAAAATATATAAACTAATACATTCGACTAACAATGCAGTCTTTTCCTAGTAAATGCTTTCGGATAATGCCTTTTTTAAACCTTCTTCATTGTATAATCTCATTATCGGGTTATTAAATATTGAAGCATCGCCATGTTTTATGTATTTGTTATTTTGTAAAATCGTCAAGTTTGAAAATGACCCATCGGTACGGTTATATCCGCAACCGAAAGGTCTATTAGGGATTCTTTTCAAGTAAGTTTCATTAGTGATCAGGATCGGTAGGCTCTTTTTGAATTGTTTCAATCTTTTCAAATCACGAATTTTTTGTGGTGTTGAAGGTTTACATGGTTTGGCTAAAGTTGGAGGAGGCTTTTTTGATGCTGGAGTTGTGCTATTACGAGGAGGAGTATTAAATATTGGAAATGGCAATGAAGAAAATGAAAATGCAGTAGTTGCTGTTGATGGTGTTGATTTTGTAGTTAGGGAATTTAAAAACGGTATAGAAGTTGGTGATGATGGTGGTGATGGTGGTGATGGTGATGATGATGATGATGGTGGCTCACCAAGGTTATCTTTTCCAATAGGTATTGGTTGTTTAAAAGTTTTCTTTAATCGAGGTGGTGTAGTTGAGAAAAAGTCCGAAAAGATGGTCATAGGCATGATTGCTTGTGCCTCTGCTGGACTTCGTGATATTACTTCGTTAAGTAGTCGTTTGGAGGAGTACTCATTCTTGGAATATTCACTAGTAGGAGTGATAGGCGGCTGATATCCTGAGTCTAAAGTAGGTGATGCTATATGGGAAGGACCTATTGTCGACGCAACAGGATTATGAAATTTTGAACCTCTCTTTATGGTGATGGTGGTGGTGGTAGGATGCTCTAGGGGTTGCTGTAATGGTGGAGATAGCGAGGGGACCAATTCATCCAAGTCAATTGCCAGTTTTCTCAAATAATACTCAAACGTATCGGAGTCCAACTCCGATACGATATGTGAAGTATGATTTCTCTGTTTGCTAGGTGAATAATATGAAACATCTGAAACAACTGAACAAACGTCACAGTTATCAAACATGGCTTCCAGGTGCTGTCGATGTTCTTGGTTTTCTTCAGGTGTACTTGCATGGAACAAATTGATATCAGGATATTCAGTTCCGTTTCCAGGATATCGGTCAATGTGTTTTGATAAATGGCCCATGCTTATGAAATGTTTCAACCTATTGAATCGTATATAATCATCTTCGCAATCAAACTCCTTTAGCAATTCAGTTTGGTCGCTTGTTTTCATGCTTGTTGTAGATAATGTAGTGGGCACTGAATTCGATCGTTGATGTCTAAAAAATTGCAGTTCAAATGGAATAGGTATAGGAACCCCATTCTTATTGAAAGTTATCTCTTCTGTTGCTATATCATTTTTGGGGCTCTCGTTATTCATTAGATGGGACTCCAATGTTTTATAAGATTTGGATAAACTATTCTGCATCATTCCATCACTATCGTCGTCATAAAGTGAGGATGCCACTGACGAGCTGGTGGTGGTATTCACAGTATTTTCATATGCTATCGGGTTTATATTATAGATGCTTGATAATCTGTATCTAGATTTCTTTTTAGATATTGCTCTTGGTTCCAGTGTTGTTGTTGTTGTTGTTGTTGTTGTTGTTTGTATAGTAGATGAAGCACATCTCATTGGCTTTAATCGTAAATTGGATATTGAAATCATCTTTTTGAGATCAGGTGGGGATGGTGTAGATGAATGGTTCCACCCCTCTTTCTCAATTGACTGTGTATTGTTCTTGGTCTTCTCAACTAATGAAATACGTTCAAGAAATGGGTTGTTACCTATTTTATCATCATCATCATCATCATTATCGTCATCATTATCGTCATCATTATCATTAACATCACCACTATTACTATTAATAACACTCAATTTTTTCAACACATGGAAATACTCTTGAGTCAAATTTTCGAATGATGTTTGATTAGTAATGTGGTCATTGAAATGTAAGTTTGACTCCAAATAAAAGGATTTTTCATTGAGTGCGTTCAATTCGATTAAACAAGCTTTATTCAAATCCATCAAGGATTTAATCTCTTCTAAATCATTATCATTTGAAAGTAGCCTTTCGTTGATCTTGGACAAACTATTGACTAGGTTTACTGATTTAGAAGCAGTCTCTACTAATTGGTTTGAACGTGCTTCTATTTCTTCAACAAACGACACGATTTGATCCAATCTTGTTGACATTTATTATAGTTCAATATGCATGGAATCAAGAACAAAAAAAGGGATCTAGTGAAAATAAAAGACAGGGGAACAGCTTTGAATGACAACGTAAAGGGAAGAACTCGCTTATTGGGCTGTCTTTTTTTCTTCTTTAAATTTTTGGTTTTAGAGCTTGAGATGACTATTGACTTGACGATTGGGAAAAAGAATTGGAACTGGAATTAGAATTAGAATTAGTAGCAAAGGGTAAAAGGTACAAACACAACCACAAGATGAGACAAAATGAACGAAAAAAAATTGAAAATTAGAAAATGTCTTCTTGAAAAAGATGTCTCCTGGTTACTCAAATTGACCTTTTCTTGATTACTTTTGGTCTCGCGTTAATTAAAATACTTTATAACTAACAATTGCGGATGCGAAAAGCTATCGATATAAAAAAACAGAAATTTTTTTATTTTTTATTTTGATTTTGTGTGTTGGCGCTTACATTTTCGTTTTGGGATACTTTAGATTCAAATTGGGAAAGAGATGAAGTATTTTAGAGAGAGAGAGAGAGAGCACCCCTTGGGCTTTTCATGAGAGTTTTCAGAGGCAAAGATATCCTCGTAAGGCCTATAGCTTCTTTCCCTTTGTACGGTTGTGTTTTTGTTCCTCTTCTTGTTTCTCCTATACTCTCCTATGCTTGTAAGCTTTTATTGTTGTGTTGGTTGGTTACCTAAAAAGACACGCTTGTTTTCTTTATTTATGAATGCGTACATGTGTCACGTGCATCGTACAGCCTCGTATATTTATGTTATTCCTTTTTCCAAACTTTTTAGGGCTAAACTTGGAAGGTGACTTTCCTAGTTGGGAAAATACATGAAACGTGGTGCATGTAGGGATTTTGTGTGAACCGTTACTCACGTGATCGACACCGACACTATCGAGCGAAGCGAGATAGTGGAGAGAGACTAGACAGACTATTGACGCTATCGAGCATAGACTAGACGAGTGAAACGAGTCTAGTCGATAGTAGATAGATCAATACTATCGACACTATCGAGCAGAGACTAGACGAGTGAAACGAGTCTAGTCGATAGTAGATAGATCAATACTATCGACACTATTGAGCAGAGACTAGACGAGTGAAACGAGTCTAGTCGATAGTAGATAGATCAATACTATCGACACTATCGAGCAGAGACTAGACGAGTGAAACGAGTCTAGTCGATAGTAGATAGATCAATACTATCGACACTTGTGAAAAAGTAATGCAAGGCTGTTAACGATATTGGAAGAATTCTAGTGTAAGGAGTGTCACTCAATAGAGTAACGGTGGCAGCTAGTGTGTAGTGTTACTCGATAGAGTAGAGATTGCAGCTAGTGTGTAGTGTTACTCGATAGAGTAGAGATGGCAGCTAGTGTGTAGCGTCACTCGATAGAGTAGAGATGGCAGCTAGTGTGTAGCGTCACTCGATAGAGTAGAGATGGCAGCTAGTGTGTAGCGTCACTCGATAGAGTAGAGATGGCAGCTAGTGTGTAGCGTCACTCGATAGAGTAATGAGAGCAGTCATTGTGCTCCACTATCTCGCTCCGCTTGATAGTGTCGATAGTATTGATCTATCTACTATCGACTAGACTCGTTTCACTCGTCTAGTCTCTGCTCAATAGTGTCGATAGTATTGATCTATCTACTATCGACTAGACTCGTTTCACTCGTCTAGTCTCTGCTCAATAGTGTCGATAGTATTGATCTATCTACTATCGACTAGACTCGTTTCACTCGTCTAGTCTCTCTCCACTATCTACTATCGACTAGACTCGTTTCACTCGTCTAGTCTCTGCTCGATAGTGTCGATAGTGTCAATAAACATGTTGTATAAATTGAGCTCCTTTTTCTAGCAAAATTTAAAAACGACAAAGTTTTGATATTCATTGAAACTTATACTAAAACTACACAGTCCACTATCTCGCTCTGTTCGATAGTGGAGCAGTATTGATTAGTGGCACTAGTGACACTATCGATTGTTGTCTAGAGTCTGGGTTGTTCTACATTCTAGATTTCTTTCGATCACGTGACACTTGCGCTTCTTCATCTTCGTTAGTTAGTGATCTTTTTTTATCCTTTTCCTTCTTCTCCTTCTTCTCCTTCTTCTCCTTCTCTCCCTTCTCCTTCTTCTCCTTCTTCTCCTTCTTCTCCTTCTTCTCCTTCTTCTCCTTCTTCTCCTTCTTCTCCTCCTTCTCCTCCTTCTCCTCCTTCTCCTCCTTCTCCTCCTTCTTCTCCTTCTTCTCCTTCTTCTCCTCCTTCTCCTCCTTCTTTGTCAATTTGTTCTCATATTTATCTTCTTCAGGCGCAACATATTGTTTAGCTCTTTCTTGTCTCTTTAACTCACTATTTTCTTCCTGTTTGCTTCGTTTCTCTTGAATCTTCTTCAACTCCCGTTCCTTTTTACCAAGGAAATATTCACCACTCTCAATTTGTAAATCAATTTTACGTGGCTGTTGAGATGGTGGGAATGGTGTATAAACCTTCTTCTCTTTAAACTCTTTCTTGCTCAATTTCTTTCTTGCAACATTCTTCTTTTTGAATTTTGGTAAAAATCTTGACCAGTCTTCATTTGCCAACTCGGGGTTCTTGCTTAACTCCTGCTTAATCATCAATTCCTTAATGTAATAGATTGGATGGATATTCTTCATACAATCTTCCACTACCCTCCTTACCTCTTTCAACCCCTTATATGGTCCCATGGCACTAACAGTATTACCCTGAACCAAAATATAGCACTTGGTTAATAATTCCAATGCTTTCAAGGTATTACCGTTAGGCCCAACTAATCTCTGTCTTCTTTTGATAAACCTATCCTTATTATTGACAAAGTTTCCAATCTTGATAACATCGCATGCAACATCGTCTTGTAATACTTTGACTGCTTGAGGGAATGGTACTGACCTAGCTAATAACTTGATTAAATCACGAGCTTTTAGAATTATGGCAGGATCAAAGGTCTTTGTTGTGGTCTTTACGGTCATCGAACCTTCAACTAAATCTAACTCACATTTAATATGGTGCTTGTCCAAAGCCTTTGTTACATCACTCCATATGCTCCGAAGATATTGTTCTCTATATTTTGGAAATAAGGTCATGAATGAAGACTCTTCAGCAAAATGTAGACCTGACGCATTGTGCTCTTCTTTAAACTCCTCAATAGCCCATTTGTCTATATCTGGCGTATCCCATGGTTTGTCACGATTGTGTGTTGAGGGCATCTCGTATAGGGTCGGGGTGAAAATGGGATGGGATGAGATGAGATGAGATGAGATGAGATGAGATGAGATAATCGGCGGCTATCAAAGATTTTTTTTTTTCACAAATTTTTTTCTTTGTGTGGAACAATCTCCTTATAGATCATCAGGCATTTGTGACAATAGCCATGCCAGTTGGTAAACCCAAGAGTGGGCTAAAGAGTGGGCTAAAGAGCGGGCTAAAGAGTGGGTCAAAGAGTAAAGCCATGTTGAAAAATAAAGTACAAAAAGTCAACCCCAAGGGTAAGCAGTACAAGACAAGTTCAAATAAACATATTCTGAAATCAAAATCAAAAGCAATAAAGAGTCAATTAAGGCGACTAAATGGAGACAGTTCGGAGTTTGATGAGATTACGGGTCTCCTTACTCAGGAGCAGAATATAACGGAGGATGTAAAAGGCAAGCTAAAAGTGCTTGCATCGATTAAAAAGGATTATGAGAAGGACCAGGAACATAGGAAACAGACAAAGTTGGTCAATGAGGATTTGAAGAAGCAGATTGAACTTTTAGATGGCATTGGTCTTTGATAATGGGACAATGTCTTGTTGCTGTTACTGTGTTAATGCTATACTCTCCTGTGCCTTACTCTTCTTTGCCATACCGCTCGTTGGTGTTTTGCTTTTATCTCATTTTCAAGGCCTGGGGGGACACTACATATTGCTCCACTAGCTCGCTTTGTTCCCCTAAAGTAGTGTTGATACTAATATTGCTCCCTGGTGTCGCCTAGTGTTGATACTAATATTGCTCCCTGGTGTCGCCTAGTGTTGATACTAATATTGCTCCCTGGTGTCGCCTAGTGTTGATACTAATATTGCTCCACTAGCTCGCTTCGCTCCCTAGTGTCGTTGGACTTGTTTATCTTTGTCGTTTAGAGCATATAGTCAAGGTTAGCATCGTTGATCGATAGCGTTTCAATTTTATTGCGCTTTCGTTAAGAGGCTGGTATAATAGCTGCAAAAGCATTCACTTTTTGTTTATGGGTTAGCCCTATATAGTGGCAATGGAGTCCTGATTTGTTTGACTTTTGCTTGGATTGCATGGAAGGAGGAGGTTCAGATTAAATGATCCAGTGCCGGGAGGCGACACTATCGAGCAGAATGAGATAGTGGAGCAACACTTTATACCTTGTTACAACCACGTCTCTATTTAGTGCAATCACTTTTGATTGTTACACTGATTAGTTCTCCACTATCGAGCAGGGCGAGATAGTGGAGCTTCAAAAGAGTTGTAAAATTACCAGCTCATTCCAGATTGTTATACAGGCTCTTTACAGGCTAGCTCATACAGGCTCGTCACAGATTAGCTCATACAGGTTCATCGCAGATCGGTTCATACAGGCTCATTGCAAATTAGCTATACAGATTTGCCATACAGATTGGCTCAGTACAGGCTAGCTCGTAACAGGCTCATCCCAGATTGGTTCATACATGCTAGCTCGTTACAGACTCATTACAGGCTAGCTCATACAGGCCCATCGCAGATCGGTTCATACAGGCTCATTGCAAATTAGCTATACAGATTTGCCATACAGATTGGCTCAGTACAGGCTAGCTCGTAACAGGCTCATCCCAGATTGGTTCATACATGCTAGCTCGTTACAGACTCATTACAGGCTAGCTCATACAGGCCCATCGCAGATCGGTTCATACAGGCTCATTGCAAATTAGCTATACAGATTTGCCATACAGATTGGCTCAGTACAGGCTAGCTCGTTACAGGCTCATTGAAAATTAGCTCGTTACAGACTCATCACAGGCTAGCTCGTTACAGGCCCATCGCAGATTTGCTATACAAATTCGCTTCTATAGATTTGTTTCTACAGATTTGCCGTACAAGTTTGTTTCTACAGATTTGCTATACAGATTGGTTCAGAGATATTTTTTGGCCTTGACAATAGTTTATTATCTTTAAAAAGAGAGCTCGCTCTGCTTGATAGTGGAGCACTCTAGCTATCACCGACACTATCTTGCTTCGCTCGATAGTAGAGCTGAAAGGTTTGCTTCCCCTGCAGTTGCGGCAACTTTATTAAGCTGTATAGAAAAAAAATACGTTGCAAAAAGTCATTTACTTTAAATTAATTTGTTATCTTAGTCATTTACTTTAAATCGATTTGTTATCATAGTTACTCTTTGTTATTAACGTGATTCAATTTGTTATCAAAGTTACTATTTCTATATTCTGTACGCCCTTACTCTATTATTTTTCTACTCTACTCATTTACCCTACTAAATAGAGTAGAGAACACTATTGAGTAGAAACACTATCGAGTAGAAACACTATCGAGTAGAGAACACTGTTGAGTAGAAACACTATCGAGCAAAGCGAGATAGTGTAGAATAGTGTGGTGTAGAATGGTGTAGAATGGTGTAGAATGGTGTGGTGTAGAATAGTCGAGTGTGGAGTAGAGTAGAGAGAGTAGAGAGAGTAGAGAGTAGAGTAGAGAGAGTAGAGAGTAGAGTAGAGAGAGTAGAGAGTAGAGTAGAGAGAGTAGAGAGTAGAGTAGAGAGAGTAGAGAGAGTAGAGAGTAGAGTCGTTTCACTCGTCTAGTCTAGAGAGCAGAGTAGAGTAGAGTAGAGAGTCGCCTATCAAAATTGTAAGCGACTGTAGAGACCAAAACCTGCAAAAAAAATTAATAATAAATAGTTGCAACCATGAGTCTAGCTGCAAACTAGCAAGTACAACTGCACCATGAGTCTAGCTGCAAACTAGCAAGTACAATTGCAACCATGAGTCTAGCTGCAAACTAATAGTACAGTTGCACCATGAGTCTAGCTGCAAACTAGCAAGTACAGCTGCACCATGAGTCTAGCTGCAAACTAGCAAGTACAATTGCAACCAAGAGTCTAGCTGCAAACTAGTAGTACAGTTGCAACCATGAGTCTAGCTGCAAACTAGCAAGTACAGTTGCACCATGAGTCTAGTTGCAAACTAGTAGTACAGTTGCAACTCTGACTCTAGCTGAGAGTGGATATAGACTATCTCGCTTTGCTCGATAGTTTAGTCTAGCTGCAAACTAGTACTACAGTTGTGCTCAACATTTATAGAAAGAAGAGATAGTGATATAGACTATCTCGCTTTGCTCGATAGTCTAGCTCAATAGTCTAGCTTTGCTCGATAGTCTAGCTTTGCTCGATATTTATAGAAAAAAGAGAGAGTGGATATAGACTATCTCGCTTTGCTCGATAGTCTTGCTCAATATTCATAAAAAGAAGAGAGAGTGTATATAGACTATCTCGCTTTGCTCGATAGTCTAGCTCGATGGTCAAGCTCGATAGTCTAGCTCGATAGTCTAGCTCAATAGTCTATTGTAGCAGCACCGTTTAATTCCACGCACATCATTCATTTACCCAATTAGGTTAAATTACCATTAGACGAAAGGGGGCAAAAGGCACAAAAATTTCCCTCGTGTCAATTTTCACATCAAAAAAATAAAATTTAAAAAAAAAGACGCGTCAAAGTTTAAAGCGCGTCTTGCTTCATTTATCTATTGATGTATGGACCTTCACTCATTATACGGTCGTGCCAAGGTGTTCAATATTTACCTTTTCGCTTTACATTGAAAAAAATTTGTTTGGGCAAATAAATTTGAAGAAGAAAAGTTTGATAAAAACCCCCCATTATATCCTTTGATTCAGCTTGAGGTAGGGTGCTAACACGAATCTCGTTCTGCTCGATAAGTGAAGCACTTGCAAAATATACCTAAAAAAAATTTGTGCCAACTCCAACAGAACTCCCTTCTTCCTTTTTTTGCTGCTGTTGACTTGCCTCGCCCTTTTCTTTTTGCTTTATCAATCAATCGGCTTGCTTGTCTCCCTATTTTTGTTTTTCGTTTTTTTTTCCGTTTTTTTTTTTGGTTAATCCTTTTTTATTCCTGTTGTTGTTGTTTGTCAGATGCTGCATTCAAGGAATGGCTCAATAAGCTCGTCAATCGCTTCGGTTTCAAATTATAACCATCCTCAGAATATTGGACCCTGGAAATTGGGGAAAACGTTGGGTAGAGGTGCTACCGGTAGAGTATTATTAGCTACGCACCAAATAACTGGCCAGAAAGCCGCCGTCAAAGTCGTATCGAAATCAGACTTACAAGATGACGCAAATGGCAATAATAACGTTTCTAAAAAAAACGGTGGTGAAGGATTACCCTATGGTATCGAACGTGAAATCATTATAATGAAACTTTTAAATCATCCAAACGTGCTCAGACTATACGACGTGTGGGAAACTTCAAAAGCTCTTTATCTCGTATTGGAATATGTCGAAGGTGGTGAGTTATTTGATTTGTTAGTAGAAAGAGGTCCTTTACAAGAACCAGAAGCTATAAAATATTTCCGACAAATAATACTAGGTACCGCTTATTGTCACGCTTTAGGGATATGTCATCGAGATTTAAAGCCAGAAAATTTATTGCTAGATGCACAATTGAATGTAAAATTGGCAGATTTCGGTATGGCGGCATTGGAAAGCAATGGGAAATTGTTGGAAACTTCTTGTGGGTCGCCTCATTATGCCGCCCCTGAAATAGTTAGTGGCTTGAAATACCATGGTGCCGCTTCAGACGTGTGGTCATGCGGGGTTATATTATTTGCTCTTTTAACAGGAAGATTGCCATTTGATGATGAAAATATTAGAAACTTGTTGTTAAAAGTACAAGCTGGAAATTACGAAATGCCCGTTAATGAATTGAGTCAATATGCACAAGACTTGATTGTCAAAATGTTAAATGTAGATCCAGCGAAAAGAATCACTACAGCAAAAATACTCAAGCATCCATTATTGACCAAATATCCAATTCCCAATGAGGATTTAATTAGCGAAAAATCATTGCCTCATCCTGAAACTGCCTATAAATCACTCGGTTCTGTGAAAAATATAGATAAGCAAATTTTATCAAACTTGTCGATTTTATGGAATGACCGATCAGAAGAAGAAATTGTTAATGCTCTTTTGCAAAATGGTTCAAATCCCGAAAAGACTTTTTACGCTTTGTTAATGAGATATAGACATTCAAGTGATGAGGTAACGACTAACGCAATTAACGAAACAAAAAGATCACATAGTTTCAATAATAAAATGCCCAGAAGCGGATCTATTGGGAAATCAAATACACCAAAGAAAAAACGTGCTAGTCAAATTAGTGTTTCAAGACCAACTTCTTTCCAATATAGAAATGCTCCAAGTGCAAATGGTGGTATTGGTATTGGTACCGGTGTTGTTGGTAATAGAAATACTCATCATTTGCGAATGTCTGCTGCTTCTTCGGCAAACAATTCTCCAAGAAAATCTCCAAGAAAATCTCCAAGAAAATCCCCCAGAAAGAGAGCCTCTTTAGCTCATTCACCAGCAGCAGCAGCGACGGCGAATAAATCGAGGCAAATGCAGGACAATTACGCTTTCAAAGCCATTCCAAGAAACATCTACAACGAAATTGTTGATGCACAAAGTAAGCAATCAATACCTCCTTCATTGCCATCTAAAGATTCATTCTATATAGATAAACCAATGGGCTTACCTAAAGTGGCGGAAAATCCAATTGTTGATGAATCGCCAAATTTGATGCAATCAGTAAAACTTTCGCCATCAAAGCGCTCCTCAGTATTGGTTCCTGTAAAAAATAACAACAAAAGACGATCAAAAAGACAATCAATGATGGCATCAATGAGAAATTCTATAACAATGAAATTGTTGTCCACTTATGCAAAGTTATCCGGTGAAGATGATTGGGAATATATGGACAAACAAACAAAAAGAACTTCGGCAACTTTTGCAGCATTGTGTGACAAAATTTTCAATCAAGAAGAGTACGATGCCAATGAGGAGCAACTAGTTGATCCTGAGGAATTGGAGGCTAGAGAATACGAAAGATTGATGGAAATAGAAAGAAAGAAACATGAGGCTGAACTAAAGGCTAGAAAGGAGTTGCAAAAAAAGAAAAAACGACAAAATCGAAAGTCACTTTTGAGCTCTAGAAAGTTGAGCATTATAGTTAAAAACGATAGTGATCCAAGTAATGGTGGTGACCAAAATATAACGGCAGACAGAGAATCTCAACAAATGCAAAAACGTCAATCAAAGAATGTGGGGGCATTAAGAGCGCTTTCTGAAGGTGAGGGTGTTCAAGCTTCAGCTTCGGATGAGTTGACTCTTGAAGAAGTGAGAAAGCTCAAAAGAAGATCAGCTAGTCAACCATTAATGTCAAGGAGAAGACAAACTCCAGTTTTAACGAGACGACCAGTATCGAAATTGGATCCCTTGTATCAAGCTCATCATAATGAGCAAATTGAACGAGCGCAAGATGCTTTGGAACATGAATGGAGAGATCAGCAAAGAAGAAGGAGTGGTGGTGGTGGTGACAGTGGTGACAGTGGTGGTGATGATGACAAGAAAGCTAGCACCAAGAAGAAAATTAATAAGGAATCTATGATTTCTGTGATGGATGATATTATAGAGGAAGGGGATTTTGAAAGCAAGATGAAGAAAAGAACGTCAAAAGATAGCTATTATAATAGAAATGGTGCTTTCAAATTGCCTGAACCAGAAGTTGATGAATCTAATCTTACCGATGACTACATGAGTGAGATACGCAAATCAAGATTACTCAACAGCCAATTGAATCTTAAAAATGAAACCACCAAGTCCAACGACACAGGACCCAAGACCTTGATTGGCGGTGTTAAAATTCCAAACGTTACAAGAAAGTCAAGAAACTTTACCAACTCGAATAAGAGATTATCGGTTCTTTCCATTTATTCGACAAAGGAATCCTACCGGGACTTGAACTCAATTATTGAATCACATGTGTCTGAGGAATATGATAACCATGTTACAGTTCCAGGTTTACGCACTAGTTTTGCTGATAGACTAGATAAAGTTGGATTACCTGAAGAAGATGAAAATGAATATGAGGATGGTGAATACGAAAACCATTCGGTTATGGATTTTGATGAACATTTGGCTAAAAAGAGAAACTCATATTTTGACTCTATGAATGAAAATAGAGGAGCTTCTCGAGCCTCTACTACAAAAAGGTATGGTGGTGGCGGCGGTGCAGGCGTAAGACCTGCTTCAAAAGTACCTGCTTTACCTACAGATGAGCAAGATGATACGTTTGTCAGTAGAAATGATGTTCTCGGTAATAAGGGTCATTATAAATCGATGTTATCCGACACTTCTAGCGTAACAGATGATGTTTTTGACAAGATCAAATTACCAGATGGCAAATCCACAAAGTCTTCTATTGACGCACTAGCTAATGGAACATCAGCCACTGGTCATAAGAATTTCAAGACAAGACTGTCGATGCCTGGTCCGGAGATGTTAGTGCCCAATCTAAATACTGGTATGCAAGGTTTCTCCTCTCAACCAATGTCGAAAGTGCGTGATACTAACAAGTCGCACCTTCCAGCACCCCCTCCACATCATATACCAACAAAAAAACCATTGAATGATAAAACGAATCATCACACCGAAACAAATCAAAAGTCAAGAAAAGGTTCATTCTTTAGGAAGTTTTCATGGGGAAACAAGAAATCGACAGATCCAGGTGTACATGTTAATGATCAGCTTCCTACACCATCTGAATCCGATGATGAAAAATACAAGCATTCATTTTTCACTTGGTTTTCATCATCCTCTCATTCTCCTACGCCATCTGAGATACGCAAATTCAACACCATTTTACCAAGGGATGAGATGTCATCTGCATTAGTTGCCTTATTAAATTCATGGGCCAACTTTGGTTTAAAAGATTTGAAAAACGATCCATATAGTTATACCATAACAGGTTCGATTTCCAAAAACAATTCATTTGATTTGAAAAGTTGCAAGTTTAGAATAAGGGTTGTGCCCAAGGACATGAATCAGAAATCAGAAATCATATGTGCCAGAGTTAAAGGTTCGAAAGTTACCACAGATACTTTGTTCAGCGAAATTGAAAAGGTGCTACAAAAGGAAGGTGTTATAGATGAGTAAAAAGAGTATATAAAAAAGAAAAAAAAGAACATTTTGTTTACAAGACAAAATAGACAGTTTATTTTTAGTTCCAACGTTGGCAATATGGCAATGAAATCTTGTTGCCTTTCTCGATTCCCCACTGTAATTTTCTCTACAAGTTCCTTTCTTATTGTTTTGGAGTTTCTTCAGAAGCTTTTGGTACATAAGTAGCACCAACAGTATCTGTAAAATTGCCAAACCCCCATTGTGTGAAAATAGATATAAACGCAGTAGCCAAAACCAAATCAGCATCAATCTTTGTTTCATCAACCAAAACTTCGAAATCCAATTTGAACTGTCTCATTAATTTTACTTTAGCAATTCTGACTCTTTGTTCTTCCAATCCGCCGTTAGGATTGATAATTCTCTCTAAATATTTGTTTGAAGAACTCCACGAATATTTTGCACCATCATTTAAATAGAATGACCGATGTCTGCCTTTCAAATTCCAGTCGCAGAATGTCCTTCTGTGGTTCAATCGGGGCTTATTATGGAAATTGATCGACCTTTCGCCAAATGAAATCTTAATCGTGGCAATTTCTTGTCGTTGTGGGAAAGTAAGCATTCTCCAAACTGGATTCAGCGAAGAAAGTCGTTCAAACGTATAAACCTGCTCACCTGCACCATTAAACACATTGACCGTTTTGGATTTATTCTTTCTATCTTGACGGATGTAGAATGCTGAAGGGTGACTCGTGAGTAACTCTATTGAAGCATTGGAAAAATTGACATCTAGTAAATTTTTAAGATGGAGCAGTTCAAGAATAACAGTGCCCAATGTTATTGAAGATGTTAAGCCTCGTACAGCAGCAGTCAGAAGTAGATTACTCATCAAGAGTAGTTTTTTTTTTTTTGGTTTTTTGGTTTTTATACCCTAGTACCGTACCTCAGTCGTCAAAATTATCTTGAATCAATTAACCCTTTTGGTTAGCTATGTCCTTATGAAAAGCAAAGAAGTTGGAATGACAAAAGGTTAAATCCTATAAAAGAGTTATTCTCTTTATAATGAACATACGGAAAAAAGAATAGGCCAATAAAGAATGGCTGCAAAAAGGAAAAAATAAAAAATAAAAATAAAAAAAAAAAATGGCCATTTTTCCGGCGACTTCTCGATACGGAACAGTAACAAAGCTAGAGACTATCGAGCTAGACTATAGAGCTAGACTATAGAGCTAGACTATAGAGCTAGACTATAGAGCTAGACTATAGAGCAAAGCGAGATAGTCTATATCCACTCTCTCTTCTTTCTATAAATATTGAGCAAAGCTAGACTATTGACCAAAGCTAGACTATTGACCAAAGCTAGACTATTGACCAAAGCTAGACTATTGACCAAAGCTAGACTATTGACCAAAGCTAGACTATTGACCAAAGCTAGACTATTGACCAAAGCTAGACTATTGACCAAAGCTAGACTATCTCCCTTTACTCGATAGTCTATATCCACTCTCTCTTCTTTCTTCATCGACTAGACTCGTTTCACTCGTCTAGTCTTTGATTGTAGAGTGTCATCTATTTGTAATAGCTTACAATAAGAGTCCAAGGGATAAATCAGTTAATGTGTCAATAGTTAATGTGTCATTAGTTAACGCGCTCCACTATCTCGTTTTGTTCAATAGTGTCATCTCGCTTTGCTCAATAGTGTCATCTCGCTTTGCTCAATAGTGTCATCTCGCTTTGCTCAATAGTGTCATCTCGCTTTGCTCAATAGTGTCATCTCGCTTTGCTCAATAGTGTCATCTCGCTTTGCTCAATAGTGTCATCTCGCTTTGCTCGATAGCGTCGCTATTCTATATACGCCATATCACATTATATATTATTAGTAGATCCCCCACAAGTCTTCGCACCCATGACAGAACTTGGAACAAGCAACAGATGCCGATAGTGGATAGTCAGATAATCCGATTTTTTCATCAACAAACTCATCAGCAAAATTATCCTTACCTCTGGCCATGGCACCAACAAATACACAGATACTCTCATTGTCATCTAAGGTAGACACGTAATCCTGGACTCTTACAACCTTGGAGTCAAACGATAAAGTAACTTTTCTACATTTGGTAGGTAGATGATCAGTGATTGGATTCTTGATCACTTTCAACAAGACTTCCTTGGAATTTTCAGACCTAATACTTAATTTGTGTAGCAACTGAACCATTAATCCTGAGAATCTCTTGAATGTTCTGGGGATCCTTACACTTGGATTGACTTCAATTAACACGCCCCTTGCTGTTTGGATGTATACTTGCAATTTGCCGGCTTTGTTTATGGGCGAGTCTAATAGTGTTAACAAACACTGATGTGTTATATCTGGTCTTGCTTCAGCTATATCTCTTCCCATTTTTCTCAACAAACCCTGATGATCATCACAATTCAATAAAGCAAACCTATCGCCTCCGGGACCACCGCTGTTCATCTTATACGTTTCTAAACATGCCTGGGATAACACTACTACCAATCTTTGAGTACTTTTGTCTCGAGAGGTGAGTGGAGTTGGTTGTACTGGTATAAGTGATGCAGGAGGTATCGACTTTTGTGATGTAGGAGGTACTGATCTTTGTGATGGTGGAAGCGACTTTGTCGTTGAGTCTTTGACATTTTGTCCGTTACTTGAATCAACTTCCTCCTCCGTGTGCCCTTCCGTTCTAGTCTTGTCTGCCATAATCATATATCTTTTGAGGAGGAATAATCTCGATGAGCTTTGGATAAAAGTGAAAAATATAAATTCTTTTTTTCCAACAAACATTTTTCATTTGGAAGGAGATAGACTCGATAGAGAGAAGACTAGAGACTAGACTAGAGACTAGACTAGAGACTAGACGAGTGAAACGAGTCTAGTCGATAGAGAGAAGAGAAAGAGAGAGACTAGACGAGTGAAACGAGTCTAGTCGATAGTTGTGCAGATAGAGAGAATGTAGATGGTGAGAGAAGAGATGGTGAGAGAAGAGATGGTGAGAGTGTAGATAGAGTGTGTGTAGATAGAGAGAATGTAGATGGTGAGAGTGTAGATAGAGTGTGTGTAGATAGAGAGAAGAGATGATGAGTGTGTAGATAGCGAGAGTGTAGATAGTGAGAGAAGAGATGGTGAGAATGTAGATGGTGAGAGTGTAGATAGTGAGAGAAGAGATGGTGAGAATGTAGATGGTGAGAGTGTAGATAGTGAGAGTAGAGTGTGTAGATAGAGAGAATGTAGATGATGAGAGTGTAGATAGCGAGAGTGTAGATAATGAGAGAAGAGATAGAGGTTAAACAAGACAGAGGAAGTTGGGGGGTGAACAGAATCATTATCGTAGGAATTGTGTCCATAAAATTTGTATTTACAATCTATTCTTGCCGAGTGGCTATATATATTCTACTATAACAATAGTTTGTTAACGTGAGTGCTTTAGTTGATGTGAGTGCTTTAGTTAATGTGCTGCTCCACTATCTCGCTTCGCTCGATAGTGTCGATGGATAGTGTCGATGGATAGTGTCGATGGATAGTGTGCTCTTATGGCCAGTTTTAGCCAAGCCTGGAGCTCTCCGCGCTAGCGCTAGTGGTCCACTATCGCTTCGCTCGATAGTGTCGCGTCGTATACAAAATTTTTCAAGCGATTCGCCGAATTGGAAATTATCTCCGAGCTTATAATTTTTCAGCTCGGTATATATGATCTATGATACGGGGAATTATACAGAGATGGTATAGAGTCTTCAAATGCCCGACTCAGATAGCGATTTTGCCAATGATGATGAAGATGACGAGATCTTACAAGGTTACTTAACGGGCCGAACTCAAATTCCACCAAAATCTGTTAGCTGCGGAATGGCACCTGTCGAAACAGTAGTTTCTCCTCCTCCTGCTTCTGCTGCTCCTTCTGCTGCTCCTGCTGCTCCTTCTGCTGCTGCTCCTTCTGCTGCTCCTGCTGCTCCTTCTGCTGCTGCTCCCACGTCCCAAATTTTAGAAGAGATACCCTTAAATGCGCAAATCCAAGCAAGACTATTTCAAGCAGATGGCGAGATTGCTACGTTGAAAGCCCAGTTTTTGCGTTTCCAAAACTCAAAACGCGATGAGTTGGCTGATTTGAGACGATCTTATGAAGCGTTGAAAAAGAGTAAAGAGGCGGAAACCGAGGCGCTAAAGGAGGTGGTACACAAATTAGAGGATGACAGAAAGTTCCTTAAAAATGAGCTTATCACAGCAACATCTCACAAGAAGAGAAAGATTGATATATCGCAAAATGAAGAGCAACAAACAACATTACAGGTGAGTTCAACTGCTTCTGGTGATTTTCACCCCCGAGGAGAAATTCCTCTTGAAAGAGTTGTAAAATTTGAAAATGAAACTTTGACTTTGTTTGATCATCTTCAAAAATATTGCATTGTTGGGGCTCAACGATCTTCTTTTGAATATTTAAGCAAAATCTGTTATGATTTCGAGTTGGATACCCTTTATGGGTTTCGAATTAAAAAGAAACAACCGGTTTCATTCGCCCTATTGGAATTTTTGATGAGTATGAGGGAATTGAGATTAGACGAGGTTATTGAAAAGTTTGTGTTTTCAATTATTGATATCACCAAACAGGCTATGTCTAATAGACTAGTGCTTTCCATTCCATTCCTAATATCTTTAGTGCACTGTGCAATAAACTTTAGACCAGTAGCAGTGACTCAAAAACTAATAATTGAAATCATTGAAACGCTTTCGCAATGGGCCGTTAAATACCTGTACTTGCTCAATCTGAACTTAGAGGAGACTATTGACGGAGACGTGTACCATGAACACTATGACCCGCTACAAATAACAGCACTTGAAAGGTTACTTTTAGTTGAATTAGTTGATACAACGGAAAAGGTTTTGAGCTTAACGGCTCAGTTTGAATCCGGGTTTATTATAAAAGTTTGGAACAAAGTCCTGTCGACCAAGTTAGTTTCTGTTTTTTTACCCCAAAACACCGAAAGATTCAAATCTAATGTTCAAATCAATACAGTCTATAGTATTGTTGAAATGCTAGAGTCATCAATTACGGATGATACTTTTGCATTCAATAACAGTGAAATGGATACCACGATTATCTCCTCTTTGATCAAAGTCTTTTTAATCGATATACCCATCAAACAAGGATTCAGGTTTTACGGATTGAATAGGATTCTTGGTAATAACACCGATATGCAAATAGTTGACTTGGCAGTGCCAAAAGAACACGATCGGCTCAATAATTACGTTGTATGCATTCCGCAACCCATTCGTGATATAGACACCCAAACAGAGCAGATTACCGAGGTAGAAAAAGATAACCATCTTTTCCACTTACTTAACCTTCAAATAAGAGTGGCCGAGCTATTGGTATCATTAATAATCACAAAACAAACAGTTGAGTTTTTGCATGATAAGGATCATTTCAAATCACTAGTGAGGATTATTGGGATGCAGCAGAGCGAAGTTACAAAATCACCTAGATCGCAACTAGTAGGATCAAAGCTCTACCTAATTGCAATACTAGTCAAGATTATCGACTATTTGACCCAGGATCTCCGTGAAGCTAGTGAGCTAATGTATAGTGAAACCATGTACGAACTATTTGTTGTGTTTCTGAGGATAGCATTTGGTACAGACTCGTTATCTTCTGATGCTTATAACTTGCTAAAGAAAGCAAGAACTAAGGGGTACTACGAGCTTCCAGTTTTTAATGAATGGTGCGAAACCAGAGCAAGACAAATTAATCATGTTAGCACAAAAGATTATCTGGGCAGGTATCTTGCCAACATTGAGAGTAACTTCTCCAATGGATTAGAGATACCTTATGATAACGAAACAGTGGAGTTGGCAAGAGAAGTACTAAATAGATATGTGAACCATGAGGAAGCAGATAATCTCTATTTCAACATGAATCCTGAATACGACGACATCAATGCAATTGATGATGATGAAGATGATGAAGAAATGAATATATAGATACAGATTTCTACAATTTAGAAACAAGAAACAAGAAATACCGGAAAAACACCAGTATAGTTGTAGTTTTCTCAATAATGTACAGTTGTGCATTTCCAATTAAAGCTTCTCTGAGATCCAGAATGAAAACTTCTTTAAACTATTAAAAAGCCTAAGTTAAAAAAACAAGTGAATCATTTGATGGGCAAATTGACATTTAGTAGTTAATGTAGTAGTAAATGAGGATGTTGTAGCGGGTTTGTTTAAGCGGCAATTGGGGTTTGGGGTTTAGCAACACCGGTTTGGAAATTGTTCTTGAATCTTCTAGTCACGTGCTTCAAGTAAGCCATTCTACCAGTACCGGTTGTTCTTCTTCTCTTTGCTTTTAAAGCCCAGTTGTGAGATCTCATCTTAGCAGCAGGGTAGCCACATGATGAACAAGTCTTTTTCTGGACGTGGAAAGAACGACGACCACATCTGTTACATAAAGTGTGTGACTTGTTGTGTCTTTTACCTAATGATGGTGTACCTTCTATAAAACGGGGTTAGTATAATGTTCCTTTGGGGGGGGGGGAACTTTCCCTTCATTTGCAAGAAGGATCTACTTCCATTTGGGAGTAGGATCTACCATTTGGGGGCAGCGTCTACTTCCATTTGGGAGCAGCATCTACTTCCATTTGGGAGCAGCATCTACTTCCATTTGGGAGCAGCATCTACTTCCATTTGGGAGCAGCATCTACTTCCATTTGGGAGCAGCATCTACTTCCATTTGGGAGCAGCATCTACTTCCATTAGCGTGTCAGGATCTACATTCAGTGGTACAAGCATTTTAATGTACTATTTCTCTCCTGAGGGGGGAGAGGCCCCAACTCATACAAGACGACAATTAATTCAAATACAATTTCTTTTCTTATCTCATTCCCTCATATTGTTTCCCATATTCTTTCCCATTTTCTTCCCCATTTGCTTTCCTCTCTGCCTCATTTCGGTCCCCCTCTTCTCGTACGCCTTCCTACACTGAATGTAAACCCCAACTACACTTCTCTAGACAAAGACATACTACCCATTTTTGCTTATATTCAATTAACAGACTCTAGTGGAAATAGTGAAAATTCTCTCTCTTGAAATTTTTTTTTTTTCTTAACAAACTTCCTCAGCGAGATACTTCAGGAAGATTAGGTAATAGATTATGTAATATATTCCACTATCTGTATTATGTAATAACTGTTAGTAGTTGAAGTAGTAAATGAAGAAGAAGAAGAAGAAGAAGAAGAGAAAAAAAAACATTGCAGGTCGTGAGATGGAGTCGTGTTGATTTTTTCAAAAAAAAAAAAAAAAAGACAAGTTTGCACGTGCACCACGTGCAAACAAAAAGTATTGTGTTACCAACCCTATCACGTGATGTTATGATTTTTTCCCGCGTTTTTTTCGCGTTTTGTTTTGGTGCAAAGAGACGCGTGCGTGCTTTGGTAAGACAGCGGCTAACTGAAAAATGAAAAATGTAAACAATAACACGAGAAAGTTTGAATAGAGAAGTGGAAACTATACAACAACACCTAATTCAAAGTTGAAAAACTATACAACAACACCTAATTCAAAGTTGAAAAACTATATTTTGTGAGGAAAAGAGGAAAAGAGAAGAGGAAACGAGGAAACGAAGAAAAAGAGACAAGAGGTTTACAAGAGATTTACAAGAGCTTTACAAGAGGTTTCCCTGGTTTTCCCTTTTTTTTTTGAAGATAGATAACAAAGAAGCTGTTTCGAATATTATGCTGTACTCCAATTATCAATTTCCACCATCGTCTCCGCTTCATGATGTCGATACAGAAGTGGTAAAGACAAAGAACTCCTTTGCATTAGCCACATTGGCTCCTGAGAAGTCGCTAAATGAGGAGTATCCAACACCTAATCCTTCCTCGTCGTTGTTTCGCTCCTCGTCGCCCGCTAGAGCCGCTAACACCAAATATGAGCAACAACAACAGCAACAACGGCAAGAGCAGCAGCAACAGCCCCATCAGCCCCATCAGCCCCATCAGCCCCATCAGCCCCATCAGCCCCAGCAATTTACCGCTCTATTTTGCAAACAAGACAAAGTCAAAAAAACCACCAAAAAACTTATAAGCATCAATAAGGACTTTAACGTGTTGAATCCAGATAAAGCGGTTTTGAGAATCCCCTTTGAGTCAGATAGCAGTAGCTTTTTCATTGGCAGATCAGCACGTAAATGTCAGTTTCAGTTAAATTCAAAGGATACCCATATATCAAGGAAACATCTCAAATTGACCTATGATTCGCAAAACATGGTAATAAAATGTATCGGGGTCAACGGAACTGGAATAGTTATACCAAAACCTTGCTATGTTCTTGCAACCGAGCTAGAAAACCACTACATGGTATTGGAGAATAAAAGTGGGAAACCATTGGACACCTCAAAGTGCAAGAGCCTCACTATCGAAACAGATGCAAATCATACTGAGTTTTATATTCACGAAAATGAAACTATCACATTGCCCAAATTTGAAAACGTGTTATTAGAACTTTCGAAACAAGTTGTTTTATTAAATCCAAGCGAGGTTGAAGAATGCCTAACCGAGGAAGACGATGAATTAACCGAGGAGGAAGAGTTGGTATTAATTGATAAGAAGAATACAATGACAATGACATCGACATCGACATCGACGCCAATAAACAAAGTGTTGAGTAGTGGTTCACTTCCAGATACACCTTTTAAGTTAAAACCGGCAATTGAAGTGATGGAGACTAATGAAGATATAGAGTGTGTTGAAACACCTAGCAAAGAACAAAATGTCAAAATTGTTTATCCAAAACCCGTTGTTGCTACTGCTGCTGTGCCATTTAGCATTTTTGAAGACAAAACTGATGCACCACGCTCTTTGACTCCATCAAACCAGCTGGCTTTAGCTGACGTCACAAATAGGAGAGCAGTTTCCGAAGAACCCCGTTCGCAAAAACGTCCAGCCGAACATCAATCAATATGTAGCAAAGACAATGACTCTCAAGAAGTCACACTGCAACAACAACAACAACAACAACAGCGCGAACAACCACGACAAAGAAAAAAGAAGAAATCAAGGCCATCAACTCCAGAATTTGATGAATCTGCTCTTTCCCTTCCAAACCTTTCAGAAATCAATAATATCTTGATAAACCACCTTGCGTTTTCAAGACTAAGCTCAACTCCAGCTTCGGTTTTGAACACAATAAGCGCCTCCACTTTGAAGTTGTCACTTTTGCAAATAAGAACCGTTTTACATAATATTAAATGTGTTGGGATAATTTATCGTGAAGGTAAAGATGCTGCAGGTAAACCACTAGATGAAGAGTATTATTATGTTCCTGAAAACGACGATGATGAAAACAGAAAACAATTGGTTTCAAATATTAAGGGGCACGGTGGGTTGAGATCTTGTAGAAGAACTCATAAGCAGTATTATTGGAAGAAACCAGCACCAATCAAAAAGTAAAAGTAAGCATATATATATATATATATCGATATATATATTTTATGGCGGCAGTGGGTAATAACTTGATGATGTTTGCACGTACCCTCCCGCGGGTGGTTCAGATAACGGATACTCGTATAGCTGCTTTTCCTTCTCATTCAATGGCTGAGGACAACCAATTTTAAGTGCTTTTTTTGTGCCAAACGGTGTAAATTGGGCATCTTTACGCTGTCGGGTATATAGTATTACTAAGCCAATAATGAGTTGTAATAACCACGCTGCTATGAATGCAAGACTGATGATCAACTCTAATCGTATTGAATCCTTATAAACTGCAATCATGGAGTTTAATTTGGACATAATACTTTGAGGTTGCATAAAACTTACACTTTCAATGCTTTTTTGTACATCTGGTGGTATAGATGGGATTTGGATTTGTAAATTATCAACTAGCCAAGTACACCCTTCTTCCACTTTTTCCAATTTGCGGCCAATTGTACAGTAAACAATAGTATCCAATGCCAGAGCAAGCACAGTCGTTCCAAATATACTTTGAATGGCTGTGCTCAAGTTATCTAGGAACTCCGAAATTGTACTGTTTATCTTTATTGAAGTACTTTTGATTTCTCCAAATAGCTCACTATTCAAATTAGCTTCAGTGGTATTCATGTAGTTATTCATTGACGCGATATAAGAAACAACCACCTTTGATGTAGCAGAGTTATTAGTACCACTATCCATTTTAGTGATTTCGCCATTTATTGATTGTTTAAGAAAATGGATCAACAAAACCTGTAAAATAACCGAGATAATACCCATTAATCCAAAGATGAGAACGATATTGGCCAACCTACTCGACATGTAACTTAAGATCCAAATAGAACGTTCATTTAGCTGTATTCCGCACCTCTTGACCACGATATAAAGCACGGGATTGTTATATATATTTTGCTGATTACGAAAACCTACTTCGCCAGCATCAAGATCCTTCTCCATAATGAATCTAGTTTCACGCTTCCAATGGCACAGTTCAGTATACAAGACATATAATAGCGACACTAAGATAATACAAGCTAAAGCAATAAAAAGCCATTGGCTTGTAATCTCTACTGTTTTCACTAAAACATTTTGGGAGTCCTTAACAACGTTTACTGCTTCCATGCAAGTACCTTTTACATTTAGTGGGTTAATTGATGAGTTACTTGACGAGTTGGTAAATTTGATAGCATCGAGATTCTTAATAATCACGTTAAAAGGTGTTTCAATGAGTGTTTGCGTATGATTATTCAAATCGTTCAATTCCTTCATGCTTACATTTTTAGCTTGTTCGATTTCAGTCAATACCGAACCAGGTATCATTATTTTATTCTTCAAGTTACCTAGAGTCAAATTGATTTTGTCCTCGTATTGGTTTGCGTTTGATGTATCACCACCACCACCTGTGAATATTTGCGATATAGCATCAACCCCAGTGCCTAAATCATTGATGAATTTCGATAATCCTTGTAGTCCTTCTTCTATTTGGTTTGTTGCCTCAACAATAGTGACATTCACTGCTTGTATTACTGATTCCGTCGCATCAAACGCAAATTCTGTAGTTCCCTTGACTAAAGCTCTAAGAAGACAAATATAGGTCCCCAAGAACAAATCAATGAAAAAAACCGTTAATACTCGAATGGTTTTAATGATGAGCACGATAGATACGATACCTGAATATTTCAATTTGTCAACGCCATCCATTATTGTACGATGAACCGCATTCAAGACTTGTTGAATATTGTTCTCGTCACATACTGAATCGTCGATCAATTGCTTGGATATTGCATTGATTAGTGAGTTTCTCAATATGATCAATTTGATTAATATGAGAAGTAACAAAATTGTATACTGATTGAAATAGAGTTGTGTGTAAATTTCTGGAAGATCAAGGTAATTTCTCAACATCTCTCTTTGTTGTATTATAGCAGGAGTACACAATACGTACAATAACTACTCCATAGAAAGAGGGAGTTCCAGTTCCATTGGCTTTCCATCTTGTTTGATGATAATTGATCATATATATGACAAATGGAATTTTTTGGGTGCAAAAAAAAAAGTGAAACAAAAATGAAACAGAAAAAGGTAAAGGGCTTGTAGCAAAGATGAGACACTATCGAGCGAAGCGAGATAGCGGAGCATAAACTACCTCTAACACTATCGAGCGAGACTATTGAGCGACACTATCGAGCAAAGTGAGATAGTGGAGCATAGTCTGCCACCGACACTATCGAGCGAAGCGAGATAGCGGAGCATAGACTACCTCCGACACTAGGTACTAAGTAGTGAGGTGTATTAGTATTGGGTATTGAGTAATTAGGTGTATTAGTATTAGGTATTAGGTGTAGAAGTGTAAAGGGGAGGTGTAGTTGATTAGAGGTGTACTAGTATTAGGTATTAGGTGTATCGGTATAATTGAGTAGAGGTGTATTAGGGAGTGAGGTGTAGAGATTGAGGCGTAGACAGTTTCGCTCGATAGTGTCAGTGGCAGTCTATGCTTTACTATCGAGCGAAGCGAGATAGTTTCGGTGGCAGTCTATGCTCTGCTATCGAGCAAAGCGAGATAGTTTCGCTCGATATTGTCAGTGGCAGTCTATGCTCTGCTATCGAGCAAAGCGAGATAGTTTCGCTCGATATTGTCAGTGGCAGTCTATGGTCCACTATCTCGCTTCGCTCGACCATGTCAGTGGTAGTCTATACTCCACTATCTCGCTTCGCTCGACAGTGTCGCTCGATAGTGTCGCTCGATAGTGTCGCTCGACCTTACACATGGTAGCTCGTTGAAAAAACCGAGGGGATTGACGAAATAGAAACAGAGAAGACAAAGGTTAGACGTGCTGGTTATGATTAGATTGCCATCGTGAATATGTCTGATTCAGAGGACCAACAAGGAGCACAGGCACAAGAGAGACCAAGTTTCCAACAAACTGACACCGGTATAGAACACACGGAGCAGACTGAGCAGCAATCGACTGATGTATCTGCTCGCGATACAGCGCAAGCAAATATCAATGTTGGGAATAGTGAAGAAACAGTAGCTAAAGTGAAACTGGAAGAGAAGCCAGAAAAAGCTGAGCAAATCAATTTAAAAGTAGCACATAGGAATGGGGATGAGATGTTTTTCAAGATCAAGACCACTACTGAGATGAGGAAAATCATGGATGCATATTCTAGAAGACAGGGAAAAGATAGCGAAACATTGAGGTTTTTTGTAGACGGAGTTAGGATCCAACCTAAGGATACTCCAAGATCACTAGGTTTGGAAGATGGTGATCTTATTGATGTGAGCTATCAACAGATTGGTGGTGGTGATGTAGAAGAACAACAGTTTGGTGGTGTAGAAGAAGAACAGTTTGGTGGTGTAGAAGAACAACAGTTTGGTGGTGGTGGTGTAGAAGAACAACAGTTTGGTGGTGGTGTAGAAGAACAACAGCAACAGCTCCAAGAAGCAAGTGACGAAGAAGTGAATCAAAACACCCAGGCTAGTGGGGAGAATGAAAGAGAACCGGAAACTGTTGTAAAATCGGAAAATGGAGAAGAAGAGGAAGGAGGAGGGGGAGGGGGAGCTCGCGTACTTATTTTGCGTGTAACTGACAAGGATAATAATAATATTCAGGTTCAAATCAAGTCAGATACGAAGATGAAAAAAGTCATGAATGCTTATTGTAGAAGGCATGGGAAAAACCCTTTATCGACTAGATTTTTAGTGGACGGGGCTAGGATTCAGCCCGAGGACACCCCGGATTCACTAGGTTTAGATAATGATGATATTATTGAAGCGAGCATTGAACAAACTGGAGGTGCGGGAGACGAATCAGAAGAAACACAGGAAGAAGATGGTGTTAAGGCCGATGCACCAGTTAAGGAAGAGTACCAAAGAGAACGTGTTAATATTAAAGTACGTGAGAGGAATCAAGCCGCTGTGTATTTCAAGATTAAGCCAAGGACACCAATGAAAAAAGTTATGGAGGCATATTGTAGTAGAGTAGGGAAAGATATTCAGTCGTTGAGGTTTTGGGTAGATGGTGCCAGAGTTCAAGGCACAGATACTCCTGAATCTCTAGGTTTGGATAATGAGGATTGTGTTGATGTGAGTTATCAACAAACTGGAGGAAGAAGTGGCTAGAGACACTATCGCGACACTATCGCGACATTATCGCGACACTATTGAGCGAAGCGAGATAGTGGAGTGCACTGACCAGCTAAAAGGATCTAGTTATTCCATATAAATAAATAGTCTCTTTTATACTATCGACCGACACTATCGAGCAGAGCGAGATAGTGGAACACAGTGACCAACACTATCGATTGACACTATCGATTGACACTATCGAGCAGAGCGAGATAGCGTCCAACTATCTCTTTCTGCTCGATAGTGTGTACCAAGTGATGCTCCACTATCTCGTTCTACTCGATAGTGTCTACCAAGTGATGCTCCACTATCTCTTTCTACTCGATAGTGTGTACCAAGTGATGCTCCACTATCTCGTTCTACTCAATAGTGTCTACCAAGTGATGCTCCACTATCTCGTTCTACTCAATAGTGTCTACCAAGTGATGCTCCACTATCTCGTTCTACTCAATAGTGTCTACCAAGTGATGCTCCACTATCTCGTTCTACTCGATAGTGTCTACCAAGTGATGCTCCGCTATCTCTTTCTACTCGATAGTGGAACACAGTGACCAACACTATCGATCGGCACTATCTTGCTCTTCTCGATAGTGTCTATCAAACTATATTTTACATAGGGATTTAGAATTTGCAGTAAACGATTAGTCAATATGTAATACTGATATTACCTTCCTCGGCGATTAGGAGTCATTGATTATAAGAAGAAGTCAAAACAAAAAAAAAAAACACCAAAAAAGAAGAAAAATCTACCCCAGATAGTATTGTTTCATGTGTTTCGCAATAAGAGTGACTAGCTAACTTGGTGACTCGCAGATTCAAGTAAATTATTAATAAAAATGGTGTGATTATGGGTTTTGTATTTGAAGTATTATTGCCAAATCGCATTCCCAGTAAAGAAAAAAAAAAAAAAAAATTAAAGAAAAATTCTTGTAGAACGCATAGAAAGAAAAATAAGGCGGCTTTTATTGTCCATCCTTCCATCCGATCTCAATAAAAGGAGAAAGAGCAGAAAAGAAGAGCCAAAAAGACACCAAGAGAAGAAGTTAAGAGAAGAAGTGACACTAAGAGAGATGTTATATTGTTGACGTAATTTATACCTTAAAGGTTTCGCAAAAACTCGGAGTAAAGAAATCATTAGCTAACTTTCTTGAGGCTTGACTATTCGGCAAGTTGTATCGGTATATTTGCATTTCCGGTATAGTCCTTCTACTATATCACAAGCTATTCTCATTAGCCATTTTATCGGCCCGGAGAGGTTGACTTTATTATCGAATGTTTCTTTTCTCAAAGATCAAAGATAACACTAGATATTCAACTAATTTCCGGAGTTTAATCTCCATTGTCTCTTTGGGGAGTTTCTTGATTTTAGTTAAAGGTATTATTATGTAATCTCTTATCATTCAACTCCACCTTTTTTTTTTTTTTTTTCTTTTCTCGTTCGTTTCATAGGGTATTATTGGATTGAGTTACAGGTATAAAAGGGTTTAGGGTTCCTTGGGGTCTCTAGACATGGTGGGTTTGGTTTTGTTTGTTTCTGTAATTATTTAGAGAGAGATTAAATTTTAATAACAATGTGTAAAACTGAAATTTGTGGTATTTGTCGTATGTATTCTGTCGTTCTCGTTGTCGTCATACACACAAGTTTTATTATGTAAAGGATAATCAACTAACTGGTTTTTTTTTCCCATGAAAATAGAACATAAATCATGGACAGGATGTGGTAATCATATAAGCGAAGTTATGGATACATCGCCCAAGGAATGTTGGTGCACATGTGAACCATTAGATGCTGATGAAGCTGTATATGTTGAAGGACATGGTAGCTATCCACCAAAAGCAGGTCAAGGTTACAGGAGGAGAAGCAGCTCTAAATAGAGAATAGAAAATTAGAGAATCTGGTAGAATCACTATTGAGCATTTGAAAAAGGGAATTTGAATTGTTTTAATGAGAAGAGCTGTTTTGAAAAGAGTTTTGAAGAGTTTTGAGAGTTTTGAGAGTTTTGAAGAGTTTTGAGAAGCTGGGGTTTTTTGGAGAATGGGTAGAGATTTCATTGCTAGAGTATATGTTGTATCTATGTTTTAATTTCTACTCTAGGCTTGTTTAGTTTATAATGTCAATGTTTATTTATTATTGAACTTTACTCTTTTAATGAGACAAGGGGTAAAAATAGAAAAATATGGGGAAATTGACATAAAAAATGAGACACAAACAAGACAAACAAGACACATTAGACATGTAATTCAAATGAGGAAGCATGAAATGCAAAATGATATATAGTCATGTGGAAAAGACAAAAATGCATAAGGAAGCACAAATAAAGTGGAAAAAGAAGGTTAAGGGAGTTGGATGGTGGTTAAGGATGCAATCAAACCCGTGTGCTCCTGAGTTGGTGTGCTCCGGAATTGGTGTGCTCCAGAATTGGTGTGCTCCAGAGTTTGTATACTCCAGAGTTTGTATACTCCAGAGTTTGTATACTCCAGAGTTTGTATACTCCACTATCTCCCTTCGCTCGACGGGTTTGGATCTATAAATGTGTGATAAAAAGTATATAGATTTACCGTATCTTTTTTATTACCAAATAAGGTCATGCGTATAAGAAATCAAATCATACGTGAAAAATTTAATCCTTGCTTATATTTTTGCACTTGTCACTTGTAGAGATTGAACAAGAAATTGCTCTTAAATTACTTTATGTGATGTGTTGTACTATAAATGTTGTTACCATGATGAGTGACTCTTTTACCTTATTACACCTTTATCTTGTACCGTTATCTTTTATCGTTCTATCCTATAGTTCTATCCTATCATTCTATCTCCATTGTTTTTTATGGCTTTTTTTTTGCTTTATTTTAGTGCGGCAAACACGACATAATATGATACGATATGGTACACCCTATTCTTTTTTCCTTCTACGGAGCGGCTGAGAAACGAAAAAGTATTGTACTAGAGAGGAAAAGTATTGTACTAGAGAAGAAAAGTATTCCATTAGAGAAGAAAAGTATTGCATTAGAGAAGAAAAGTATTGTGCTAGATTATACTAGAAAGGAATGTTACTGCCCCGTTCGCCCCCTCCCCCTCTCTCTCCCCCTCTTCTCGCCTCATTTTTGAGGGGGCCAAATATTATACCAAGTCGTGTAATTTACATTTGACTCCCGACAACTAAAAATCAACCTGATCTAAAAAACATTTAGTCAATGAATAAAACAAAACAAAGAAAAAGCAGGAGAAAAAAACACACGCCACCATTTTTAGTTTGCTGCAAGCACATCGCGCTAGGACGACCTTGCCGTAACGCCAACTCTACTACGACCCACCACCACGACTGCCGCCGCCGCCGCCGCGACACCACCCCCACCACCAAAAAAAAAATTGTATAATTTGAAAAAAAAAGTTTGACTCTCCTTCTTTTCTTATATACGAATGTACTATATATCCTTTAAGAAGTCTATTTTATTTCATTCTGGAATATTATCCATATAGGTTAGATCACTTTCATTTTTCTTTGCTTATAACCGCCTATAGGGGAAAAGAGCTTCACTGAAAAGGACTTTACCAGCAAGGCAGAGGATACAATAGTTGAGACTAGACCGAGTGAGTCCCTGTGTGTGCTTGAGTTGAGCCAGAGTCGTCAGAGCAAGAGTCTGTGAGTCAACAAGGCAAGAGTCTGTGAGTCGTCAGAGCCAGAGTCTGTGAGTCGTTAGAGCAAGAGTCTGTGAGTCAACAAGGCAAGAGCTTGAAGGCAAAGGATACAATAGTTGAGACTAGACCGAGTGAGTCCCTGTGTGTGCTTGAGTTGAGCCAGAGTCGTCAGAGTTAGAGTCTGTGAGTCGTCAGAGCAAGTGCCCGTGTGTGTTTAAGTTAGAGCCAGAGATCTATAATGAATCTACCCGACTTTTTAAACGGAGACAATTTGGTTGGTCTGCCCCAAATTGACAATTCAAAAGGAAACTCCAACCACAATGCAAATGCTTCAAACGAGTTGAATACAAACGGTGCAAGGTTTGACGATATTGGCAACTTTGGTTTCCCCTTAGATGACCCATTAAACCAATACAATTTCAACGATATATTGTTTGACAAATTAACAGATCTAAGTGACAAACCACAGATTGATTTATCCAGATACTATAGTATCAATAAATTCAGAGACGTTTTCAGTCTACCAGAGGAACTTCAAGGTGGAATTTCAAACATATCATCAAGAAGGCCAAGTTATGCGGCAGAATCGTTTACGAGGAACAATTTCTTCAATAATTCGGCATTTACCAATCATCAATCGACACGACAGTTGAATGCCCAGTCTCCAAATGTCTTTGGCAATACTGATGGCACCAACAGCAATAATGGCAATAGTGGCAACAATAGAGACTTGTCGTCATATGCAATAATGAACAATTTCCAAACAAAGAACATTCAATTGAACAATAATGACAATTACAATATCAGCAGTTCATTTGCTGAAATGAATTTGAGATCTACATCGAAATTCAACCAATTTCAATTAAGAAGACCGAGTCTGTTGGTGGATTATCCATATAACTCTCCGTTTAATCCATCAGCTATGAGCCAGAATCAGAATCAGAATCAGAATCAAAATCAAAATCAAAATCAGAATCAGAATCAAAATCAGAATCAAAATCAGAATCAGAATCAAAATCAGGGTCAGAATCAGAGTCAGAGCGGAATGCCTTCTTATACTATCGGCAATGCATTTTCCCCATTCCAAGATAACAGTCAAACTTCCACAAACTGTCAACAACAAAACATCTTCAATCAATCTTTTACCCTACAACAGCAACAACAACTGCAGCCTCAACAGCAACAACAACTGCAATTTCAACCCCAACCTCAACAAGAGCAATCCCAACCTCAACTGCAGCAACCTCAGCAACAACCTCAGCAACAACCTCAGCAACAGCAGCGTTTTTTCCAGCCACTCAAGAGTACTCCACTTGGACAACTGCAGAATCAATTTGCTGTTCCAGCTGGCCAGCCAATTAAATTGGAAAATGGACTTTTGCTCAGGGATCAATATATTGTTGCCTCACAAGAACTAAAACAATTGTATTCCAAGATTATTAAATATTTTCAAAATCCTGATATCACTTTAGACATTGTCACCAAGATGAACAATTTATTGACAGAACCAGTAATTGTGAAACTAGTAACATTTATCAAGAATTTGAACAACTTAACATTTAACCACAAAATATTATGTTTAGTCATTAACAAAAATGGTAAACTCGATTTGTTGTCGTACCCAAACAACTCCAACATTTTTCTTCAAAAGGACGATTTGGTAATTGTTGATGGTGATAGAGGTAAAGATATGGTGATGATTGTAGAACCGTTAGTTAACCTCAACTTTGCTATACTTTTCAATTTCTCAAAGAAATTGGAACATTTGAAAAGTTTGACTATAACTGAAGGCTCAACCACAACAACCAAGACCCATGGAGGAACGCATCCATCAACTATGAATGCGTCTGCAATTATCAATTCACAACTGAATGAAGATAACGAGTTTATTATTTCTTTGCCTACTAAACAAGTATTGAGATTTGCTACACCCAAGGAAGTTCACAAGATCAGTGGCAAGTTTTTGGATGAAAAAAAGGCATTTACTACTTGTTATAATAAGATTAAGGAACTAAATTTAGATACGAATTTAACATTGATTAATGTTGAATACCAATGTGACTTTAAAAAATTGATTTTCTATTATTTTGCCGGATTCAAGAGGATTGATTTTAGAGGGTTGATTAAAGAATTGTTCAAGATATACAAGACGAGAATATGGTTGTGTGCAGTTTTACCATTTGATAGACCACAATTGTATATAACAATGGATGCCAAAAATGCCGGCAGAGCAACTACCATGGCCATGACCACCACCACCACCACCGCCGCCGCCAAGTCAGAACAAGAGAATCAAATCCCAAAGGAATATGAGTTAACCAATGACCAAATTTTGAATTTTTCAATTGAAGAATTTGAAAATCTACCAACACCAAATTATTTTCACCTGATTAATATTTTGAATCTAATTGAACATATCAAAAATGAGATTAAAGGTTCATTCTATGGATTTAATGTTGTCACTAAGGGTAACAATAAAGTTGGAAAGAAGGATATGAAATGAAAAGTCAAAAAAAAGCCAAAATAGAAAAAAAATGGATTGTGTAGGAATATAAGGGAAGGCAGAATCGTACCACTGCGTTTTTATAGACAAGATAAAATACGATACAAATTTAATATACAAAAATACATGCTATATAAACATAAACATATATATCTCTATATATCTATACGTGTAACTACCTCCTCAAAGCCAGTGTTGGAATTGACTTTCTCGGAAGGTAAATCATTTTCGTGGTGGAAGGAAAAATAAATGGCGATGGAGTTGAAAAAAAAAACCCCCTGGGAGTAAATTTGTATAACTCATCAAAACATGTCAAAACGACCAATCTCAATTAATGATCTTCTCAAACAAGACGTTATTACTCCCAAGTATGTTCATAAATCCAAAAGGGTGAAACTTGAAAAGAATAAGTATATACCATCACCGAAACCGGAGTCGAAACTGGAATTGGAACCGGTGAATGCAGTATCTGAATCTGTATCTAGTCTGAGTAAGGCATTGAAGGTTTCAACAATTCCTACTCCGCAAGCGTCAAAGCAACCTGGTCAATTACGATCAAGAAAGTTTCAGTTTGACTGGGACGAAACAGAGGACACGACAAGGAATGAATTGTCGCGACTTGGCGATCAAGATGATGATGATGATGGTGTTTTTTATGATCCATTACTCAAAGATGATGCTAATACGCATTGGAAACTGAAAAAGCTAGCACAAATGACTGACAGAGATTGGCGGATATTTAATGAAGATTACGGGATAATTACAAAAGGGAAAAATATACCTCATGGTGCCAGATACTGGAATGAAAGTGGGCTAAGTTTGGAGCTTGTTAGTATTATTGAGAAATTTGGATTTGTTGAGCCTACACCTGTTCAACGAGCAAGTATTCCAATAAGTCTACAACAAAGGGATATGGTTGGTGTAGCGGAAACGGGTAGTGGTAAAACTTTGGCGTTTCTATTACCAATTTTCCATTACTTGCAGAATATTGATTTGAACTATATAAAATATGAAAAAATTAAGAATGAACCATTGGCTTTGATTTTGGCACCTACTAGAGAATTGGCATTACAAATTGCAAAAGAAGCAGAAAAGTTTTGTTGTAAATTAGGGTACAATGTTATGTCAATAATAGGAGGTCGGCAGTACCAGGATACGATAAATGAAATTGATTCAAGTTCAGGCAGAGGTATACACATTGTAGTAGGTACCCCAGGGAGATTATTAGATTCAATTGATCGTAAAATGTTGAATTTTGGTAAATGCTACTATCTAGTAATGGACGAAGCTGATAGAATGATTGATATGGGGTTTGAAAAAGACTTGAATAAATTAATCAACCAATTACCAAAGAGTGAAAATTTGGTAAATAGCATTGATGGCAGGCTATTCCATTTGGAGAAAAGATTGACCATGATGTACACGGCTACGATCTCACCACCTATTGAGAAAATCACCAAGAGTTATCTAGTTGACCCTGCATATGTTTACATTGGCGGTGCGGGTGAAGCATTGGATAACATTGACCAGAAGTTTGATTATCTTGGATCACCAAAAACTGAAAGCATTAAAGTGAGCAAACTATTAAAAGTTATTCAACAGCACAACAGAAGCGTTCGTCAGCCCTTGATTATTATATTTGCCAATTTCAAACATGTTTGTGAAGCATTATCTCAGGAACTCGAGAATAATAATTTGCACAATGTTGTAATCCATGGATCCAAATCTCAACAAATGAGAGAAGAAGCACTCGAGGAGTTTAAACGATATGAATCTCCTATATTAATAGCCACGGATGTTGCAGCTAGAGGTATTGATGTGCCTAATGTGAGTCTTGTTATAAATTACCAAATGTGTTCTAAATTTGACGAATATATTCATAGGATTGGAAGAACTGGGAGAGCCGGGAACTATGGTGAAAGCTTTACATTTCTAGATGATAACGATTCAAATATATTCATACCACTTAAGAAATTTTTGAAAAAAGGAGGTAAGAAATTGCCTGAATGGTTGTATAGATATAGCATTAGTTCAGTTTAAGAACGAAGTAAAAAAGAAATCATGATGAAACTTGTGTGATAATTTGTTGCATCAACTGTGCAGTTTCAATGAATCCCTTTCCAATAAATGCAATATCAAATTTCCCCAGTTTGACAAAAAATTCGAGTTCCTTAATATTTCGATTTAAGCCACCACTGCAACCTACAATACATCGATTGCCGATTTTGTTCTTCACCTTCTCTGCCAAGGGAACTTGACCGGGTATTGACTTGTCTTGATTCAAAAGCCATCTTGATTTGGAATCTGGTGATATTCCACCAGATGTGATATCAATCAAATCTACGATATCAGTTAAGCAATGGCACAACTGTAACGTATCCTCTATAGATTCTCCTTCTTTTAAGTTATCGCAGGCCGCCAATTTAACAAAGATGGGAATATCCATTTCTTTTCGTATTGCTTTTATCATCTCAATTAAAAAAAGCCCTCTTTTGCCAATGTCTTCAGAACCATAACAGTCCTGTCTTTGGTTTGTTTGCCGACTCAAGAATTGATGTAGTAGATTCCCATTACAGCAAGAAATCTCAATATAATCAACATGACAGATTGTAACTGCTCTTCTAGCAGCATTCACAAAATCTTTAATGATCTGTTCAATTTGCCGTGAGCTCAATTCAACGGGTAATAGCAGATCTTTATCAAAAGGAATAGACGTAGGTGCAAAACACTCAACGATTGATTTCCTTCCTGGGTGAGTCAATTGTATACAACATTTCACATCCAATTCGTGTATTTCATCAATTAATGGTGCTAGTTCTTTTGCTTGTTCATCATTCCATAAGGCTAAATCGCATTTATTGGCAATTGCAAGGTCACTAACCGACATGTTTTCAAATACTATCAATCCTGGTTGTTGTTTAGCTAAGGAGATGTAGTGGTCTAGCTGAGATTTGGTTATCGTATGTGATTGAGGATCGGCGGCATATGTGCACATTGCTGAAACAGCTATGCGGTTATCGATCTGGGTGTTGCCTATTAAAAGTGGTTTGAAAAGTGCAGATTGGTTCTGCAAGTCAACATGATCCCCAACCATCTATGAAGGGAGAATAAGAGAGAAAGAAAGGGAGAATAAGAGAGAAAGAAAGGGAGAGGGAGGGAGAGATGTAGAATTCAGTTGCTCCCATCGCCTTGGAAGTGAAATAATAAATAACTTCGCACAAACGATTTTATATATACATCGCTATAGTTTCTGTTACACCTATAAAGCACACATCGGTTGATTGGAATGTGCTGTTTCTATGTGTTTCAATCATCATCTTCATCACTTGAATAGTTACCCAATACACTAATTAAAAAAGGTTCGCTTCTTTTGAATACTAGCTTCTTTTTTATCCGATCAATATCCTTTAAAGTTGACTCTTGAAGTATTCCCCTAACGTTTTTATACCCGGTCCGTATATGATGTTTGTTTTTGGTAGAGTCGTCAATTTCGTTAGTGTTTCCATTCTGCAAATGTCTGTTATTGTTAGAATAGTGATAGTTGTGGTTATTATTGCTACCATTGGTGAAGGGAATGCCGTCGTCGCTTCTGTTTCTTATAAACTTTAAAGCTGTCTCATTTTCACCATTTGAAGTTTTTTGTTCTACCATAACCACTTCTCCATCGTCATTATCATTGTCATCGTCATCTTCCTCCTCTTCCTCCTCCTCCTCCTCCTCCTCCTCCAAGTCTTCAATTTCAGCACCACCAGAAAACGATGCAGATTTGTCACCCAGATCATTACTTGTTCTTATTCGTTTTGTAGAATTATGATTCATTATGCTTCTACCTGTCGTCTCCCTTGCCGTTTCTTCCATTCCTCGCTTTTCTTGGTAATTTTGAAACTTTTGATTTTGGAAAGCCCATCGTATATGTAGCACTTCTCTACTATTGGAATCATTCGCTTGTAACGATTGTCTATCCATTGCTTCTTTTGCAAACTGAGCCTCACTTTCAAGTTTCATAGTGACAAATGCACAATTTTTGGCATATATGACCTTGACATTCTCCACGGTGCCAAACTCTTGAAAACTTTTGGTTATCAATTTGTCTAAATTAGGCTTCATTTGCAAACCGCCAATATATAGCGTTCGGTTTGTTCTTTTATAGGACCCTACGCCGTCCATACCATCGCTATACTCTGCTGTCTTGTCTCTTCCAAAACAATCCTTCATGGAGTTGTTATACTGAACTAGCGAAGGTAAGCAGTGGAAATATTTACAGTTTGACCCTCGATAACAACATCCTCGACTAAAAAATAAACATATGGGTGAATCTTCTCTTGCCTTAGTATACCCTTGGTCCTGGGATATATCAACTCTAAATTTCGATTTGGTAAAGGAATTCGTTACTGATGAATCACCTCCTGACCACTTGAGATACCAGATATTAAACACCTGACCGCCAACTTGCTGCGGCTTCTCGTTATCTGATACCGAGTTTATATCAACTTGAAGTCTTGCCGGTTTGGACATTGGATCAGACAAAGTTATCGAACTTATCGAAGTCTTTCTATGCATCTTGCTTACTTTTCAACTCTCTCAGCTTAAAGTGAATGGAAAAAATCAACTCTTCTGTAGTAGCCGCACAAGTTTCCCAAAATGGTAATGGATATCGACACTATCGAGCAGAGCGGGATAGTGGAGCACACTAACTAGGCTCTTTAGAGGCTCTGTTTGAGGAGGTTCCTGTGTATGCTAAGAGGCTCTTTAGAGGCTCTGTTTGAGGAGGTTCGTGTGTATGCTAAGAGGCTCTTTAGAGGCTCTGTTTGAGGAGGTTCCTGCGTATGCTAAGAGGCTCTTTAGAGGCTCTGTTTGAGGAGGTTGTTGCGTATTCAATGAGGCTCTTTAGAGACTCTTTTTCTCTTTGTTTTAAGAAGATGTTGAGATATAGCCTCCCCCCCTCCCCCTAGAGTATAAAGTGGGCTGTTCAAAGGTGAATTCAATAATGGATTCAAAACTTGGTGTACTATAAGATTGGGTTTATTAATAAACGGATTATACGATGGACGGGTATTGAAACCAAAGTCTTAGCCAAGTATTATTGCAAAGTATACAAGAAAAGATGAAAACTAAGACTCAGTCCAAAGCTGACCCTTTTGACAAATTTTTCAAAAAAAAAAAAAAAGAGATATGAAAACTGTTATTTCTTCAAATGAAATGTGGACGCTTGCTTCTTGTCTAGTTGCACCCCCTTCCTTTTCCAACCATTACAATAAATAGTTTTTCAATGCAGCTTTTTGGAACCATTAGTGTATTATAAAAATACATCAGTAATAATTGGCAAATATACAGATATATCAGTAACCAACTGGTAAATATACAGATGTATCAGTAATAACTGGTAAATATACAGATGTATCAGTAATAACTGGTAAATATACAGATATTGCGGAATTGTTACTCTCTGACAATGTCAACTTTGTAGAGACCAAGTCAGAGAAAATTTCTTTTCTTTGACTTGACTTGGTGAGTATTATTGCTCACATATTAATAGAGTTTATAAGGCAATAGCCCACCCTCCTCCTTTTCCTCCTCCTCCTCCCCCCCCCCGTATAATCTACCGCTTCTCTAGCTCTTCCCCTTTTTCTATACCATCTTCAACTATTCTTTCTGACTCGACCCTCTTTAATCAATTAATCATTGTCATTCTCAAAAGCTGCAACTTCAATTTTTTCATCTTACATAATTGTGTTATTATTTTTTTCTATTATCTTTTTTTTTTTGTTTTTGCGTTTTCTTTCTTTTGGATTTCTTTTTTGATTGTATTGCTTTTCACAATCAAAGCATAGAAAATGTTGATCCAACAGTAAGTGTGAATCCCGTATCAACTTTGGTAATGCTGACAATAATGTCAGTAATATGTAAAGAGCTTGTAGTGATATGTAAAGAGCTTGTAATGATATGTATGTTACAAATCCGAATCATCATTACACAGATGCCCATGGCCTTTTTTTTTTCCAGCATTATTGAAAAACGGCTTGGATCAATTTAGATAATGTACTGCTATAACCTATTCACATCTATTCATTGGGTCTATTGTTTATTCCTCTCTCTCTTAAGCACTCTTCCTCCACCTTCCCCCCCCCCACACACACACACACTTGTTTCTCTTGTTTCATCTTTTTCAACACATGTGTTCTTCCCGGAAATGTGATATTTCAGTTTGCGTAATACATATAACACCTTTTATCATTTTACACAGAAGGATAAATTAGTTTTTATTTAAAAAACTTTTCGGCACTTGCCTTGCCTTGTGTGTAAAACACAATAGGCAAGGCAAAGGTGAGATGTCTATCAATCCCGTGTGTAGGTAGGGCCAAGGCAAAGAATATTAAAAAAGGGGTGCATTACAAAATAAAAGTATCGTTTTAAACCAAAATGAATAAAAATTTGGTCAAATATTTGGTCAAATATTTTTTTAATTTGGTCAAAAATTTGGTAAAATATTTTTTTTAATTTGGTTCTTATTTTGCAACTGATTGCAAAAAAAGAGGGTTTTTAGGTGATTCGTCTGTCAAAGCCTATTTCGAACAACACTATTGAGCGCCACTATCGAGCGCCACTATCGAGCAGAGCGAGATAGTGGAGCAACACTGTCTATACATACACTATCAAGCGCCACTATTGAGCAGAGCGAGATAGTGGAGCAACACTGTCTATACATACACTATCGAGCGCCACTATCTCGCTCTGCTCGATAGTGGTGCAACACTGTCTATACATACATTATCAAGCACCACTATCGAGCAGAGCGAGATAGTGGTGCTCGATAGTGGTGCTCTATTACAACAAGCTAAAAACAAATGATGAGCCAATTAAACCAGCAATAGCAATTGATTTTTTCCAATTAATTGGTTCAATGACAACTCCACTAGATTTGGAATTAGATGTGTTTGTTGCAGTTGATGAGCTTGATGATGATGATCCAGCAGCTGTTGCTGCACTAGTTGTAGATCTTCTTGATTCAGATGAGGAGGAAGTCTCAGATGAAGAGGAAGTCTCAGATGAGGAGGAAGTCTCAGAAGCTGATTCGGAGCTACTCCTGGCTTCACTTGAAGAGCCACTCGATGGGGTGCTTGTAGCTGATGACTCGCGAGAAATATCTGCTGCCCCACCTCCAGTTATTGAACTAAATTCACCTTCACCTTTACTTGTAACTATCGAGAATTCACTCACGGCACCTTGAGTAACTGTACTAAAGACACCAGCGGCATCTGATGTAACAATTTCAAATTCTTGTGCACCCTTTGAGGTTATAGAATCAAAATGAACTACAACACCACTAGTTGCTGTATGCCATGCACCCTCGGCGTCTGATGTAACGGTAAGGAATATACCTTCCCCCTTTGAAGCAATAGTGGTTGCTATTCCAACACCTGCAGAAACAATTGCACCAATATCTGAAAATAAATCAGCCATCTTCTTGTAATATAAGTTAACGCTTAGGGTTGATTGAGGGAAAGAAAAAATTGACAAGAATGAGGGGCGGGTGTGTGTGGACAACTTGGAGATTTATTAACCTATTTATAGAGAGGCTACAAAAAAGAGCACACCTACCCAACTCATACATAGGTCATGAACAAGGCTCATTCCATTGCTTTCTTAAATAAGTAAAATATATATACATAGGTAAAAACGCGAAAAACGAAAAACTGCAATGACTTGAGTTATAAGCCTCAATGCATGTGGAGTATCAATTCGTGTAATTTTCCAAATGGTCCATTGCTAGCGAACCGATGAAGAGAAACAAGTCAAAGACAAAAGGTTTGTCTAGTTTAGATTTTAGGTGTTTAGTAAGATATATCTAACAGGAAATCGATTTTGTGGATCAGCTAGTCACTGTCACTTTGCTCGATAGTGTGTCTTATTAGCAATTTTACCCATTAGGGGGATTGAGATCATAGCATTCCCTAATTACTATATTCGGTTAAAAGAAAAGAAAAACTCAACAAAACAATACTAAATCAATAGAGTTTACGCGCCTTATTCCCAAGACATCGGTGCAAACCATGTCAAGGCTAATAGTAACGGTTCATAATAAGACACATTTGGAATAAGGAACATTCGGCAACATTCAAACTAGAACAGGAGATGAAAAAAAGCCCTGAAAAAAAAAAAAAAAAAAGGGTTGAAAAAAGCCATGCAGAAGCAGGCTTAGTTTTCATGACTGAAAGAAAAAAAAAAGCGTGATTCTTCTACTTGAGACCGAAGGTTGATGGGTCTAGCTTTGTAATGTTTACAATTGCAAGGTATCGTGAGGAACAAAGAAGGAAAGGGATTTGCTCTTTTGGCTATGAATAAGAGGAACAAATCAGAATACTAGATCATTTACCCCTATTTCCTTTTTTTAAAAAACTACGTCCAGCTAGACGAGATAATAGAGGGTGTAGCGAAGCCTCGCGTTTTCTGGTAAACATTCCTCTGCTATTTGGTAAACATTACTTTGTTATCTGGTAAACATTACTCTGTTATCTGGTAAACATTCCTCTGCTATTTGGTAAACATTCCTCTGCTCTCTGGTAAACATTCCTCTGGTCTCTGGTGAATCTTTCTAATTCTTTTTTTCAGTTCAAGAATTGGTCTTATTTTAAACTGAAAAAAATAAAACCGTAGGGAGTACCTTACAAGGGACGCTTGTCATACAAGACTTCAACCTATCTATATGGTATTGCTATTCTTAAAACACTACCTCAGGGTAGGTAGATAACTCGTAATAGTAAGTAATATTTTTTTTATAGCCAGTAAGAGTTCTTTTTTTTTTCCAACCAATAGAATAGTCCTACACTGGACCAATATAACAGATGATCAAATTCACAATACAATTTCTTTACCCCAGATCCTATCAAATATTTTTATTACCGTGTTCATCTTTCCTTCTAACCCATACCTTTATCTATCTTCCTAAATGCTTTAAAAATAAAATCAACCCATTTTTACTTGTATAATTGTATATATATTTTTTTATCTAAGCGCGTACAATTTACCAAATAAGGTAACTATATCCGTTATCTATTTTCCACTCCCGCTAAACAACAAAACTCTTATAAATAGCTTATCGAGAACCTCTATGATTGACACACCAATTTTATATAACACATCAGATACAGTTGAGTGATTAAGTTTTTAAAACAATGTGTGCAGAACGTGGACAAACTAACATTTCATCAGCTCTCCAAAACGACTCATCGTCATCAAGAACAGTAGCGCAATCTTTTGCATCAACTTCAAAATCTAAATTGGATAAATCATGTTGTGGAGCTGCTTGTAAATGTGGTTCTGGATGTTCTTGTCCAAGTTGCAATACAACAAGACTTTAGAGAGGGAAGAGAAGCCACCTACACAGCGACAGCAGCGGCATCACCACCACCACCTACACAGCGACAGCAGCGGCATCACCACCACCACCTACACAGCGACAGCAGGGGCATCACCACAACGAAATATGAAGAATAAATAAAGTATATATTAAAGTGTGAGTAAGTTGTTGAGATGAGATATTTGGTGTGTATAAAATGAAAAATTTAATGAAACCATTTTTTTTCCTTCTTCTTCAAGTTCTTCAAATGTCGATTTCAACTGTAGTTTTCCCTTCTCTGAATTGATATCTATTGCCTATAAAAAAGATGGCATTGATTAGAGAAATCTGTTTTAAAACATATGTATAAAGTTAAAATTTAAATTTAAGTTTACTATCTAATAAATATAAATCTCTTTTTTTTTTTCTTTTTTTTTTTGGTAAATCTTTAAGCAATCATCATCATCATCATCATCATCACATTTCTAACGAGGATTTGCTGGTGTGTATGATATAGTAAAACAAATGTACTTCATTCATTTATTTTCTGGGACTTAATTCAAGGACTTCCTTCTTAATCAACTTCTCCAATTCTGGACTAGCTTTACCAAAGTATGCAAACACTTTATCCTGAATACTAGCATCGGCTCCAGCTACGTGAACTGCAACATTGTGTGCCAAATGTTGTTGTTGGTTTGGATATCTACCCAAGACTTCCCATAATGCAGCAGGTTGTTTTGCATCTTCTGGAATAGCTTTCCAGTGGAATGGAGTTGCTGCACCTTCCCAAACTTCTTGGTCTTCTTGAAGAGAATAAGCTCTAAAGTTAAGTGGTTTGTCTGAAGCCAAATAGTTTGGCCAGCTACCCAAGTTTCCATTGACACTCATTGAACCATCTCTCATGTGTGGATTGAAAACAGCACCAGTCACTGGACAGTTAACTGGAATTTGGGTATAGTTGGTACCCAATCTATATCTTTGAGTATCAGTGTAAGAAAACAATCTTGATTGCAAGACTGGATCAGCTGATGGTTCCTGGTAAGGAACAGTATTAGCTGGTGAAAAGGCAACTTGTTCAACATCCTGGAAATAATTTTTTGGGTTTTCATTCAATGTTAATTTACCAAATCTTCTCAATGGGAAATCCTTGTGAGGCCAGACTTTGGTCAAGTCAAATACTGAAAATGGAACTTTTTTAGCTTGTTCTTCAGTCATAACTTGAACATAAGCAGTCCATGATGGATAATTACCAGCAGCTATATTCTTGAACAAATCTTCTTGGGCAAAATCAGGGTTAGAACCAGCCAATTGGCCAGCTTCTTCATTAGTCAAATTTCTGATACCCTGGTCACTAATAAGATGAACTTGAACATAAAACCATTCTCCCTTCTTGTTTGACCACTTATAAGTGTGACCAGAGAAACCGTGCATTTCTCTATATGAAGCAGGGGTACCTCTGTCTGAAAACAAAATCATAACTTGGTGAAGCGATTCTTCATTTGAAGTTAAATAGTCCCAAAACATATTTGGATCTTTCAAGTGAGTTTCTGGGTTTCTCTTTTGAGTGTGAATAAAATGTGGGAATTTTGATGGATCCCTAATGAAGAAAACTGGAGTATTATTGTAAACAAAGTCCAAATTACCTTCTTCAGTATAGAATTTAGTAGCAAAACCTCTTGGATCTCTTGCAGAGTCAGCTGATCCGGCTTCACCACCAACTGTTGAAAACCTTGTAACGGTTCTTGTCTTCTTACCAATAGTATCTAAAAAGGCTGAAGAACAAATATCGGTGATATCATCAGTAACTTCAAAAACACCAAAAGCACCCGAACCTTTAGCATGGACAACTCTTTCGGGGATTCTCTCTCTGTCAAAATGAGCCAAGGAGTCAATTAAATGAACATCTTGCAATAACAAAGGACCATGTTTGCCGACTCTCTGAGTAGCAAATGGTTCTGGAATAGGTTGACCGTTGGAATTGGTGAATGTTGGAGCCATTTTTAATGAAATAAACCAGTAAAAACTATTGATAAAGGAGTAACAAGAAAAAGAAGAGAAGAGAAAAAGAAGAGAAGAGATTGGTAATGAAATTTAAACGAAATTTTACTGGATATTTAAATGTCAATTTTTGTGTGGGGTGGGGAGGGCAAAAATAAAAAGAATGAAAAAAAGAAATAAAAAAGCGAGGGAGTGATATTCATTACTCCTTAATTAACAAACCAGTGCTAAAGCCACCGACAAACCAATTCTAAAGCCACTATTGAAAACCAATTCTAGAGCCACTATTGAAAACCAATTTTAGAGGCACTATTGAGTAAAGGCACTATTGGGTAAAGGCACTATTGGGTAAAGGCATTGCATTTAATGTGTCACCTTGTATTACAAATCGAGCAGAGGGGAAGTCATTGAGGTATTAGCTATAAATAATGTGGCCATTACCAGCAAGTTAGAAGCGCGGGTGCATGGTACCCCCCTAACTATACTTACCCATTCATCCAGGTCTCTTTTTTTTTTTTCGATTATCAATCAAATTTGGAATCCAGAACAAAAAAAAAGATTCAAAAAGCGGAAAACCGTACCACAATTAGAAAAACTTTTGGGTCAAAAATCATTTAATGCCTAAATAGAGTAAGCCGAGTAAGCCAAGTGAGGCTCCAATTGTGTATGAACCATAATCTTGAGCTAAATTGGTACACCCGTCTGCTATCATCGTATACCCCTAAAAAGAAAGAGCAAACAAACCAAGTAAGAGACAATAAGATAGATACGTCAGACTATAATTTTTTGGATTGCTCTTGTTACTCAGTAGCAAACTTCCCTTTAAGCATCTCTATAGCATTTCTTGTGGTTGTAATCATTTTGACAAGCGGATGGTGTATACTTTACTAGTGTCGGTAGTCATTACCAACCAACCCGAATTGATTGGCTGTTCTTCAAAGGCGGGGAAAGCCTTTTTGGGTTTCCCTTTTTGATTTCCTTTTTTTTTTTTTCGGTTGGGGTAGAAAAAATAACAACTAAAGTTTAAATCGCGTTTGATTATATGGACATGTGAAGAGATTGATTTAGTAAAATTCCTCGGATAATATAAGCAATTGGTAGTACATGATACCTGGTTTAGAGATTGGGTGATACCTGGGTTAGAGATTGGGTGATACCTGGGTTAGAGATTAGGTGATACTAGTTTAATAAAAGGTTAGTTTATTGAATAGGCATACATTTTTGAATGGTCAGATGTTGCAATATAGTTGCTATTGAGTTATGTTTGCTCTGTTTGATTTGAAAGTCTGACCATGTCGGCTCAATTCCAGTGTTTGTGTACCCTCTCTCTAACCACAGCTGCTCTGTTTTATCGCTTGCTGTTTTTTTTATGCACATACTTACACATCATACTTTTGTTATTTTAGTGTGCACGTGTCAAAAAAAAGGATCGAGACCTTGGCTTTAGTTTGTCATCATAATTAGGGGGTTTAGCTTTTGTGTTTTCTAAGTTGAAAATATTCCGATATCTCCTTGAGATATCAGCCGTTTATCGACACTATCGACACTATCGACACTATCGACACTATCGAGCGGAGCGAGATAGTGGAGCACACTTACCCTTGACATTATCGACACTATCGACACTATCGAGCGAAGCCAGATAGTGGAGCACACTAACTCTTGACATTATCGACACTATCGACACTATCGAGCGAAGCGAGATAGTGGAGCACACTTACTCTTGACACTATCGACACTATCGACACTATCGAGCAGAGCGAGATAGTGGAGCACACTAACTTTTAACACTATCGAGCGATATGAAGAGGGTGGATATATGAAGAGGGTGGATATATGAAGAGGGTGGATATATGAAGAGGGTGGATATATGAAGAGGGTGGATATATGAAGAGGGTGGATATATGAAGAGGGTGGATATATGAAGAGGGTAGTGTGTCGGTAGCAGTCAGTATGCTCCACTATCTCGCTTCGCTCGATAGTTTAATAATTTGTTTCTATGAATGTGTAGTGTTGGTCGCTCTGCTCGATAGTGGAGCAACACTTTGTAGACACTATCAAGCAGAGCGAGATAGTCTCAGTGGCAGCTAGTCTGTGTTGCTCCACTATCGACACTATCGAGCAGAGCGAGATGGTGGAGCAACACTCAGTAGCTAACACTCAGTAGCTAACACTCAGTAGCTAACACTCAGTAGCTAACACTCAGTAGCTACCACTTACAACACTATCTCGCTCTGCTTGAACGTGTTGATAGTGTCGATAGTGGAACAACACTCTGTAGCTTGTTACAACACTATCTCGCTCCGCTCGATAGTGTAGCTGCATCCCCGTTTATGTTACAAATTTCATCTTCTCCCCCTCCTACTATGGTAATCTGGTTTATCCAAATAGCTACACTATCTCGCACTGCTCGATAGTGGAGCATACTAGCTGCTACCAACCCTACCGACCAGAGCGAGAAAGTGGAGCAAGCTGACTAGCTACATAGGCCTGGAGAGACACTAAATACTGCTACTAGCTCGCTCCCTAATGTCTCAGGCCTGGAGAGACACTAGATGCTGCTCCACTTGCTCGCTTCGCTTCGATAGTAGGGAGAGCAGAGTGTATCTACTATCTCGTTCCTCGATAGTAGATATACTGCTGTACTAGCTCGCTTCGCTTTGCAGATTAAAAATAATATATTATATAATTATAAAAGGAGATCTATAATTTAGCCAAAAAGGAGTTCCGAACCATACATCATAATTTGACTCTTTGAGAATGCAAAAAGGACACTAGATGCTGCTCCACTAGATGCTGCTCCACTAGATGCTGCTCCACTAGATGCTGCTCCATTGGATGCTGCTCCACTAGATGCTGTTCCATTGGATGCTGCCCAACTAGCTCGCTTCACTCCCTAGTGCTACAACTCGTTGATTCATAATTTCGGACTAGTTAATGCATCATTCAGCATGGACATATACTCGACATTGACAACTGACAGCTGTATAACACACTGACACATTTACAACACACTGACTACTGCTCCACTAGCTTGTTACAACACTATCTCGCTCTGCTCGATAGTGTTGGTAACACACTGACACCTGTTGCTCCACTAGCTTGTTACAACACTATCTCGCTCTGCTCGATAGTGTTGGTAACACACTGACACCTGTTGCTCCACTAGCTTGTTACAACACTATCTCGCTCTGCTCGATAGTGAGGCTTTTAACCAAAAAACACTAAAAGCAGTTCACGTAAACTATCACATAAGGAGCTACTCAGTAGTTAAGAAAAAAACGACAACAGTACATGTATTAAGGATTCTCAACAGTTTGGGCTTTAACACAGCCAACGACACAGCAAATATACACAGCCAACGACACAGCAAATATACAAGCCAATTTACACAGCCAGCATATGCATAAGAGACTATACTAAAATTATATGCTGGTGTAGTACACCAGAAACTACACATCCTACAGATTGACTAAAAAAAAAGTTCATTTTTGTTCCAAGGCATGAGAATATTTTTTACCAAGACTTGATAATTTTTACCAAGACTTGACAATCTCCATTAAGGCTTGACTATCTCCATGAAGGCTTGACTATTTTCATGAAGGCTTGATTATTTTCATTAAAGCTTGACTATTTTTTCTTAAAGAGTCTTGTTAACATTAGTTCTTGGTAATAACTTGGTATTATATTAGCTAAGATGTTTTAATGAAAATTGAATTCTTTTCTCGCGTGGCCAATTACCCAATTAGGAAAAATCGGCAAAGACTTTAATATTTCTTCACCCATCCGTCGTCAAGAATATATTTTATTGCAGATCTATTTTGTAAGACATGTTTGAAAAATCAATAAGCAGGTACAAACTTGTTTGAGCCCATCTTTAAATCAACCATTGTTGGGTGAAAAAACTCTAAAAGGTCTAGGTATATATCCTCAAATAAAAAAGATTCAGAAGTTCCTGGGGTTTTTCCAATCTACCTTCTCTTTCTTTTTTTTTAGTTTCTACCGCTCAACTAGTCTTTTTTCTTAATGAGGAAATCTAGAGGGGTTTTATTATTCCTAATAATAATAGTAAGCCATCTTCTAATACTAACATTGATCAAAATCTCACCAACCAAACAGTATGTGCTGGAAATTGGACAGGTAAATGCAAGTTTGTTACGGTATATACTCCCATCAAAAACATCAGCTACAACGCTATCTAAAATCAAACAATCTAGAGAATTTGACTCAAGTTTTCACCATTATATAAAGGAAAAAATAACAAATTCCGGTAATGGTGATGGTGACAAAATACTGATAGATAAAGCTAAAGAGATTTTGCAAGAAATTGAAAATTTAAAGGCCAACGGTGGCAATGGGCTAGATAATATCATCAATATTCCCCAACGAGAAGAAATACCCGACTTTCACCAATATGATCCAAATTTCACATTTGGCCTACTTTTGAAATATATCAATGAAAATTCCTTCACAGATTTGGAAATACCGGTATTCCATTGGTCAGACTACTGTGATATGTCGGTGCTAAATGAGTATTTCTACAAACTAGAGAAAGACAAGTGTAAACAATTCACTGTTATCAAAAAAGATAAGAAAAAGGATGATTCACTTGATCCTAAAGCATACTGTATCAATGATTTCGAACTCGATTCAATTTTATCAACACCTCAATCCAGGCCTCAGAATCATGACCCCTTTTTCATATCAAGAGTTCAGAGCTTAAATGACTCTTTGCAGTTCAAACAAGATCAATTGTCCACTGGCTTCCACATTTTTGGTTTCTCTGGTAGAAACACAAAAAAATTAAGACCAATCATTGCCAAATCTTATCTTTATGATTTTATGAAATCTCCGTTATCGTTAACTTTATTATTACCAGAAAACAAGTCAATGCAAATTAATGTAAACCAACAAGAACGGAAAAAATTGCATAATTCTGTGCTTTTCCAATCGGGACAAATAAATGTAAGAGAAGAAATTGAAAAATTGAGTCGCAAATTAGAGCCTGATTTCATCACATTGCCAAATGAGAAACACCTTGATCAAACCCAGTTTTCTGACCTGACTGTTGAGAAGATTAGTCAATTAGAAAAAATTAAAAACAAGCTAAATCAAACAGATTTGAATTACCTCAATTCTCTCAAGGCGTCAATTACTTGTGAAAATCCACCCAAGTATTTTCGTGAAGCAAATATCGTTAAAAGTGAACCAAATTTTTTTGTGGGAGGTCACTATGATTGGAGATTTATCAATGATATAATTAATGGATCTGAGCAACATGTGCTTTCAATAAATGGTTTAGTAACTGCATTTTTAAAATTCACTAATCAATATGGGTTATCAGCTTGGGTAGCTCATGGCTCGCTTTTATCGTGGTACTGGAATGGCATGCAATTCCCGTGGGACGGTGATGTAGATGTGCAAATGCCAATTGAAGATTTACACAAATTATCACGGTTGTTTAATCAAACTATAGTAGTTGATTTTGGTAATGACTTGGATCAAGAGATTAGATTTGGTAGGTATTTTCTAGATTCTTCTACATTTATCTCACATAGAGTTAGGGGGAATGGAAGAAACAATATCGATGCTAGGTTTATCGATATGAATACCGGATTTTACGTTGATATTACTGGATTGGCATTAAGTGATACCAAAGCACCAATAAGATATGACCATTTGGTGAAAGGCACTAGATGGGATCGGGATCGAAACAAGAAGCTTGAGAAAAAAATGTCCGAATTTGAAAGAAACACCTTTTTACAAGTTTACAATTGCCGTAATTTCCATTTTGCAAGATTTGATGAATTGAACCCATTAAGACTATCGCTAGTTGAAGGCGAATATGGCTATATTCCTTCCAAGTTTGAAGATATGGTTCGGATAGAATATAAGGAGAAATCACTAACTGATACAAGTTACAAAAGGCACATTTTTATACCCAAATTGAGACTTTGGGTGTTGAAGGATCCCATGGCCGATTTCATATTCAAGGGAAATGTTTCAGAAAAGAAGAAATATGCACAAAAACAAATCCCATTAGAAGTTAATCTAACAGATGAAGAATACTATGAGTTTTTATTTAAGGAAAAACCAATAATGAAGGAGTTTCTAATTACCCAAAATGTCACAAACTTGCATCAAGAAGAGCTATATCGAATTTTTCAACAAGCGAAACCAAGTCTGTTTTTTGTTGATAATGAGTTGGGCACTAATCTCAACAAGAGACGAAATTTGAGACATGATTTCTTTACTAATTATGTAAAAGAGCTGAACTATAGGTACGACTCGGCATTGGAGTATCATAGGTTGGAATGGGAGAATTATAAAAATAAATTGAAACAAAATGACAAAACACTATGAACACTATCGAGCGGAGCGAGATAGTGGAGCAGCACTTAGTACACCATCGACACTATCGACACTATCGACACTATCGACACTATCGACATTATCGAGCGGAGCGAGATAGTGGTGCAGCACTTGGTAGCTGCCACCGACTATATATACCCATGAATAGTTATATATATATATACATAGTTACATATACACATAACTGGCTATATACACATAACTGGTTATACAAATAGCCATATATAAGGGGGTAGAGTTTGGCCACCTCTTAAATTCACCAAAGATCAGTCGATTTTATTATATCTTTTGTTCTTTGTGCACGACTGCACTATGTCCAATGAAAAGCGGACGAAATGCGAAAAGAAAAATACGAGTGACACTAAGCAGGCGATAAAAAAAAACCATATATTTAATAGGAACACCATTATTAGAAGTCGGTAACTAAGCAAATTCCCCCCACTAAGCAACGATGTTCAGAGCCACTGTTCCCAGATTCACTTTCCGCAGATTTGCATCTCATTATGCGCCATCCAAGTTCTTAAACCTGCCAGCATACAAGCCAAATCCTGAAAAAGGAGCCAAATTCATCAAGGCATACGAAGAGAAGGTCCATCATTCCGAGTCAATTACCAATTTATGGAAGAAGATGACTTATCTTGTAGCTATTCCAGCAATTTTATTGGTTTCCATCCCGGTTGCTAAGGTTGAAATGAGCCACGCTGAGCACAGAAAACATCAAAGACATTTATCTGATGATGAATGGCCTACCCAATATGAGTATCAAAATATCAGATCAAAGCCATTCTTTTGGGGTGATGGTGACAAAACCTTGTTTTGGAATTCCGACGTTAATAGACATGTCCAAAAGAGCTAATTGAAATGTTCAAAGAGCTCATGATATGTTCAAAGAGCTCATTGACATGTTAATTGACGTGCAGGGGGTGTTTATTAGGAGGAGGAGGAGGAACAGAAGAAGAATATGTGTGACAGATATTTATATGTGTGTTTCTTTAGCAATGGAAAATAAATGATATACAAAGTGCAATTGTTGGGTAGCAGGGAGGCTCGAAATTGCAGCATCAATCTTGCTCTGCTCGATAGTGGAGAGTAGGATAGCGTTACACCATCTTGCTCTGCTCGATAGTGGAGAGTAAGATAGCGTTACACCATCTCGCTCTGCTCTTCTCTACAAAGTCGTTCTACAAATATGTTATTTAAATTTTGCAGTAACATCTTTGGTGCAAGTATTCATAGTTTGGGAAACATAGTTCTCAATGCTGTTTTTTTTTTCTTTACCTCTATATTTATACACAACTATACAACTACAACTTTATTTCCCATTCCCTTTCCATTTCCTTCCCTTTTGCAATTCTCTCTACAAAGTAGAGAAAATGTATAAATTGTTAGTAGCAGCAATAGCGACTGAATTCTCTTTAGGATGCCATGATAAATGAAGTATATTTTTCTTGAAATCAATATCATCAAATTCTCGTCCATTACTTGCTCCAAGTTGAGATCCATTGCCACTCATCATTCTTCTTCTCATTAGATGGTGACCTGATTTCTTAGATTTAAAAGCTGACTTATCTGCTTGTAAAATAATTTCTTCTTGAACTTCCTCGTCCTCCGATTGTGAACTGGGAGAGTCTTTATTTGGAGGTATTTCATTATCTAATTCGTCTGATTCGTTATCGTCTTCGTCTTCGTTATCGTCCTCATCTTCTTCTTCTTCTTCTTCATCGCCGTTTTCTCCTCCTCTTCTTCTTCCTCCTCCTCCTCCTCCTCCTCCGCCCTCTCTTTTTCTTCTTCCTACTCCCCCTTCGTCTTCGTCGTCTTCGTCATCGTTTTCCTCGTCCTCTTCTTGACGATTGTCTTCATCCTCGTTCTTTCCGATTCCTCTTTTACGACTATGGCCATTCTCGAATTTTTTCCTCTTTTTCAAAGACTTGTATACCAGCTTACCTCCTCCACTATGTGGCACAGCATTAGAATATATCATGAAATTATTATTGTAAGAACCAGTCATTACAGATCTATTATCACTACTGAATTGAACTTCAAATTTATCAAATATTGCGTCATTTTCATAAGTATCGCATAATCGTTCTCTCAAATGTTCTTGCACATTTATTGTCTTTATGGGTTTACTTTCCATTGCCAAATCCCAAATCTTTACTGTCATATAATCTCTCAGAGCAATGTATCTACCATCGTGACTGAATTCGACATCCGATATTGAGCTGGTGATTTCAGTGAAAAAATTATGTGATGACGGATCCAAGTATTCTTCAAAGATTTTGGCATGAGTATCACATAATGAGTTCGATCTCATATCCGATAACTTTATTGTTCCCTTTGACGAACTGTACATGAATAAATTACACTGTAAAGGATGAAATTTTGCACTAGTTATCACTTCAGTTAGCTCCTCCATATTTGTTGGTTTGATATCAACAATATTGAAGGATTGATCGGAAATACCCAAATTCCACAAATTGATCCTCAAGTCGTCGGCACTCAAGTAAGTTTCTTGGTCGGAATTAACCGATATGGAATTGATGTGATACGCATGAGCATTTGAATAAATCTTTTTTGGTTGAGCAGATATCAACTTATCGTGTAATTGCAATTGCGGTAACTTGAGTGACGACAATCCCCCATCTTTAGTATAGTGGCTCATCCCGTTAAGGTTATTCTCCGAAACCAATTTGATTTGTCGTTCTTGGATCTTCCACAATTTTACAGTCTTATCGTTTGTCGATAAGAGATAAAGTGAATCGTTACAGCTTTTCAACCATTTGATTTTGTTTATCGTTTCTTCAATCTCCAACGATTTCAAGTAGTCAAACTCAGCATCATGACTTTGGAACTCGGTGAAAAACTTGTATTCGCAATTGTGTTTCTTCTTGGATTGATTTCGCTCAAACAAAACGACTCGTCCGCCCTTGTCTCCAGTAGCCAAAAAATCTCCCGTACTATCAAACTCTACCGTCGATATTATATCGGCCTCAGTGATATTATCCGTATCGCCCTTATCTCCGAAACACTGAGAAAACTTCCAAGCCTCGTCAGCGGTCATGTTCTAGGTTCTAGGTCCTCTTATATCTTATTGATTTGTAACGATAACACCTTACAAAAATTTATACTAACAAAATCTTGACCAAAAAAAACAAAAAAAAAGTGGTGTGAATTGACTCTTGGCTTACGAGGCAAAAAAAAAAGCAGACAAAAACAACTAGTAAAGTAATCACTGTAATACCCGTGTTGTATATCCTTGAAGCTCTGCTTGGTTAGCTTCTTTTGTTTAGTTATTTTCTGTTGGTTCCTTATTTTTTGTTGGTTGGCTGTTTTTTTTTTTTTTTAAAGTTAAGATGTCGATGGTGACAGTTTGTGATGAAGGCTTAAAATATCGTGAACGAAGTTTGTGCGGCGATGCCTAAACTTGTTTAGGGAAAAAAACGTAAAGAAAAGCTTAATAAAAGGATGGGTTTTGGTTCTTAGAATGAGAGAACCGCGTTTAGTCGAACGGAACTATTGAGATGGGAAAAAAGTTGAGAGAAAAAAGGGTGACTCTCGATTAAGTGATGATCTTAAGTTGGTTCTTACCAATAAGGGGGGTTAGATTTGGAATGTATGTTATGCGTGAGTGCTTTCAAACAGCAGAGATTTTTGTTGATGCTGTGTTTTTTGAACGACACAATCGACACTATCAACACTATCGACACTATCGAGCAGAGCGAGAGCGACACTATCGAGCAGAACGAGATAGTGGAGCACACTAACTCTTGACACTAACTCTTGACACTAACTCTTGACACTAACTCTTGACACTAACTTTCAACACTATCGAGCGATACTATCGAGCAGAGCGAGATAGTGGAGCACACCAGCTGCCACTGACACTATCAACACTATCAACACTATCGAGCGAAGCGAGAGTCCTAAAGAGTCCTAAAGAGTCCTTTCTGGTGCTTGCTTGTTAGAGGTTACTATTTCTTGTAACCTTTTAGAAGCAACGACTAGCAACATAGGCCTGGGGGGATACATACTGCTCCACTAGTTCGCTTCGCTCAATAGTATCTCTCAATAGTGTCTCTCAATAGTGTCTCTCAATAGTGTCTCTCAATAGTGTCGCAGTCGTTAAAGAGGCCTGGTGGGGCACTACGTACTGCTCCACTATCTCGCTTCGCTCGATAGTGTCGCTCCCTAGTGTCGCAGTCCTTAATAAGCTGCAAAGTGTTACTCCACTATCTCGCTTCGCTCGATAGTGTGGCTCGATAGTCTCACAGTCCTCTTATAAAAAGTTTTCTTTTTTCTACAAAAGTTATTATACACAATTGATACTAAATATTTCTTCTCAATTCGATTTAAACTACTTGAGCTTTCTTAGCAGCATCTTGTGGAGAAACCTTCTTGTCAGAATTGAATCTTTTTCTTTGAGGTGGAGTTCTGATTCTTCTATCAGTTCTTGATCTGACTCTGACAATTCTGGCGTGGATAGCACATGAAACACAATAGTGTAATTTATTGTACAATTTTGGTAAAGCATATTCAGCGTAAACTGAAGCTTCCGACAAATCTCTCACTGCAGCTGCTTCAACCATGTTTCTAATTGTGACTCTTTTGATGGCTTTATCCTTTGGCACACATCTAGCACAGTTCAAACATCTGACTGGTTTGACGTGACCTCTACCCTTCTTGTTTCTACCGTTGGAAGCTCTCTTTTTTGGCATATTCTGTAAAATTCGTTAGTATTGTGCTGAATAGAGACAAAAGCTGATGACACGCATATGGAATGTTGAAACTTGAAACTTGAAATTTTCAGACTTGTTATTGATGTTGAAACTTGAAACTTTCAAACTTATTATTGATGCAAATTGTACTCTCATAGATTTTGACAACTGAGACGTCTATGCCAGAGGATAATTGCTTATAAGTTGTTGTTCCAATAATTGTCGCTCACAAATCGTCTCTCATAGAATCAATCCCAACGTAGAATCTTGTTCTTAATTTGAATTACTGGGTAATGGTGTAGAGTTATGTCCCTCTCTTTTTCCACTCGTTTGCTTTCTAGGCGGGGGGTTACTTCCCTCATCTCTCATTCTCTAGTCCCACTATCATTCAACATTTCCCAAACATATCATCATTCATCACGTCTTGCTATGAACAACATACTTTTTAATTTGATGTATCGAAACAGAAAGGAAAATGTAAATCTGCAATACCTTGAAAAATTTTGTTTAGTAGGATTAATTTCGCTTACTGCTCTCTATACTCTAACGCTACCACATTTATCGTTAAGCTGTGTAAAGGCATCAAGTTCCCCCAAAATAATAAAAAAAAACAACCATGGTGTGCGGTTACCAACAAAATTTCTGGTAGCTTTTTTTTACTTAGATGTTACGTGGTTATAGCCCTATGATTTTAAATAAAGGAGTGGTTTTGTTTACAGCTCTATCTTGAGTGTATGTGATGTACTAGAGTAAAAGCATAAACCTAAGGATTCTATTGTGCCTTCTACTCTTTATCATGCCTTCTACTCTTTATGCCTTCTACTCTTTATGCCTTCTACTCTTTATGCCTTCTACTCTTTATGCCTTCTACTCTTTATGCCTTCTACTCTTTATGCCTTCTACTCTTTATGCCTTCTACTCTTTATTGGAAATGCTAGACACCTGTAGAAGAAGGGATTATTGATATTAGATTAAGCTTTAGTTTATCGAGAGTATACTTGTACCTAAAGAGTCCTAAAAGAGTCATAAAAGAGTCTTAAAGAGTCTCAAAGAGTCCCTAACAAGCTGCAAAGTGTTGCTCCACTATCTTGCTTTGCCCGAAATTTGACAAGTTCATAGATTAAAATTAATTACTTTGTAGAGTAGAAATTGACAAGTTATGTGAATCCTACATACAATGACGAGACTACAACTTCAAGACAAGTACTTGTAACTAGCAATGTAAAAAAAAAAAATGGCTTACTCTTTATAGCCAACAATACGGTTTTTTGCAATGAAATTTTATAAGCTTATCTATCTAAGAGCTTAATGCTATCAAAGCCAAACGGTTTTTTCTCAAAAATTACTCTCCTCTAACTAATTGTTTCTCTGAACAATAAAAGTTTTTTGCCCATAATGAAAAGTCTCCTATACGAAAAAGTCTTTCCTACATGAGAAAGTCTCCTATACGAAAAAGTCTTTCCTACATGAGAAAGTCTTTCTTGTAAGATATAGTCTTTTCTACACAAGATAGACTTACCTTAATCATAAACTCAGGTCCAATTCTCATTACTAAAACGACCGATGAGAAAAGTGAAAATTGCGCGCCTAGTATGGTATGCGCTACCCGATACTGGACCAGCCAATAAGTGTACATTAAAAAAAAATCAAAGAAAAACCAAAACCACCTGATTATAATTTGTTACAATCAAAACTGTAAACCTCTTATTACTTGCAACTTTTTTATAAGAAGTCTTACAAACCCAAAGACTATTACCCCATCCTCGTCACTACTTTTACAATATATTCAACCTTAATAAATAGACCCGTATGTGTTTATTTCTACGACTCAACGGCCCACTAGTGCATTGCTACTTTGATAATTGATAATAATTGGACTTGAAGTTTGGAAGCATTCCTCCTCCTACCCTTGTTCCCATGCCATCTTGCCTCGGCCGTTTTCTGCAATTGACCATATCAATGATACCTTGCGTGGGGAATTGCATGTAACAGGATGGCATATCAAGCGAGACTCAATAATACTCATTTGAGCTCACTAGTGCTAATTGGATTTTCTTGTCCACCCCCCCCCCCTTCACTCCTTTTCATACTTCCACTCAGATTGTTGATAATTACAATCATGCAATGTGCAGACCGTTATCATAACTTTCACCTTATACTAACAGCCTTTTCTTTTTGTTTTTAACCAATTTATTTTTTAGAAGACATAATGATTTCACGTACAGTTAGAATTGCCAGTCAGAGAAGATTCTTGTCATCATCAAGGATTTTGCTTAATAAAACCACCATTGTAGGAACTGAAGCAGAGACAAAAGTTAAGAGTGCTAAAGATTTGTCCGAAGTTACCGGAGCACTGTCCTTGATTGGTCCTGGTGCCAAACCTGGTACAATTCCAACCGATTATGATCAAGCTACGGGTTTACAGAGATTGGAACTTTTGGGTAAAAGAGAAGGTGTAGATGTTTTTGACATGGAAATGCCAATTACCGAGGGAAAAGGAACTTTGGATGACCCATTCTTAGTACCAACCTATATTGGATACAGATATGTTGGATGTAAAGGAACCACTGAGCTTGACCATCAGCCATACTGGATGAAAGTAGAAGAAGGTAAATTGTCAAGATGCTGGAGATGCGGTACAGTTCTCAAAACTAAGTATTTGGGTGAGCCAGGTATGGGTCATTAAAGAGAGCGTGTGCATAATAAGAATTGTTTGAAATGAGGGGGAGGGAAGAAGGAAAAAGTTTATGGCTTATTGCTTATAGCTCATGTGTAAAGCTTTAACAAAAAATCAATACGTACGTTATTTAAGGAACTGAAAAAAAAGAAAAAAAAAAAGAACATAAGAGTAAATCTTTATAAGGCAGCGAAACGTTTTTCTGTGCATAGCTCTTTCAAAATCTATACCAGCCAATAGAGGGCAACTACAATGCGCAAGTAGTAGACATAAAGAGTTCAATGCGCAAGTAGTAGACATAAAAAGTTCAATGCGCAAGTAGTACACATAAAGAGTTCAATGTGTATGTGTATCTGTATGTGTTTGTGTGTGTGTGTGTTCGCCGCAATGTCTTATGAAAGGGAAACGTGTTACAAAACAAGACGCAAAGCCTAACTAGATCTGACGTATCGCACCCATTTCTTGTAAAGCATGTGCAACCTTTTGCTTGTACGGCTAAGTCATAAGTCAAATTCAATTTCCTATTCGCTGCTATTGTTATAATTGTGGTGTCATATCCCGCTCCTCTTTGCAAAAAACAATATGAGGGCCAAAATACTGGGAAGCCGCGTAAGCTTCCAAATTTGGCTTTATAACGGTTATTGAAGGGAAGGACGCTCGGCGCTACTTTATTTGAAAAATTAAAAAAAAAAAAAAGAAAAAAAAGATCCAGCTTATTGAATAGAAACTTGCTAAATCAGAATATATATTTAAGAACTATTAATGTCAAAAAGACTCCCCTATAACTCTAAGAAATTAGCTGAAGAGACCACGATATGACAAAGAAACTCAAGGTACTATTTCTAGAGAATCCAGAAGTGGATTTGATGAGGCATTTTGAAGCTTCATTTGAATGCATATTTTATCAAGTAACTACTTTAGAGAAGTGCATAAGAGACTTTCAGGACAAGTTACAAGATGTCGAAGCTATTTACTGCGGATGGGCCGGATTTGCACCTATCGGTGGGTTTAGAGGCAAGCTTATCACATATGCGCCAAAGGGATTAAAGGTGGTAACAACATGTTCAATTGGAGTTGACCATTTTGACGTGCAAGAGTTGGGTAATCGAGGGATTTTATTGACTAATGTTCCATCGGAATCTGCATTCGAAGCAGTTTCCGATTTAGTTCTTTACAATACCATTGCAAGTTTCCGGAATTTCAAAATCTACGAGCAAAATTTTAATGGTGAACTTTATTCACATACGGGTACCGTTAGAACGTCTTTGCTTAACGCAGAACTTGATCAAGTAAATGGGAAGCCCTTGATGAAGTTTGTTCCTGGATTCCTGTTCGGAGAAGCATGCTGCAAGAGACCTAATTTGAGCCCTAGAAACCATCATGTTGTTATTGTAGGATTCGGTAATATTGGTCGACTCATTGGAGTAAGATTGGCGTGTATTGGGATGAAAATACACTATGTCAAACGAAAGAGATTAAGTTTGGAAGAGGAAAAGAGCTTGGGGTATCAGGTCCAATTTCATGCTTCAATTGAAGAAACTAAAAAATTCGCCGATTTGATTATAGTAGCTTGTCCCGGTTCTCCGTCCACTAGACACATGATTGATAAAAAGTTGATTGACACTATGGAAAAGCCATTTAGAATTATAAACATAGGGAGAGGTTCTATTGTTGACGAGAATGCATTGGTTAGCGGGTTAGAAGAAGGAAAAATACTTTTTGCAGGCTTGGACGTTTTTGAACAAGAACCCAAAGTAGATCCTCGCTTGTTCAATAGACAGGATGTTATATTAACTCCTCATATTGGCTCCTCGGTCATTGAGAATTACAAACACACTGCCGAAGTAAGCTTGAACAATATCGAGGCTGTTCTTTTTGGGTTTGATAAACCTTTATATAGGGTCAATTAGAAATATATACATTTATTCACCAAATTGTGTGTGGTGGTGGTAAAAGCCACTCCAATTAATGTTGCACCTTTGTTCTATTCTTAATCACCGGTGTAACCATATGTAGAATAATGAATCAATAGAAAGGAAAGAAAAAAAAAAAAAAGAAAAAAAAGAAAACCACAATGAAATCAATCAACAATAAAATACTCCTATAAAATTTTCGCATTTATCTTGCTCTTAATTTCTCATCATTTGTAACTTTTAATCGGTCAAACGAATTGTACAACATCAAGAGAAAAAAAAAAGAAACCTCCAGAAAAGGATCAAAGAAGGATCAAAGAAGGACGAGAGAAAAGATCAAAAAAGGACGAGAGAAACGACCGAAAAAAGAAGTTCAGATTCACCAAAATAAGGTTGCTGTAGATTGCACTTTCAAAGTGGAAAGCCATGTCGTCGATGTACATTGGCGTTTACAGAGCTGTATTTGATTACGATGCGCAGGCGGACGAGGAGTTATCTATTCGAGAGGGAGATATCCTATACTTGTTGGAGAAGTCTGATATTGATGATTGGTGGAAAGTGAAAAAGAGAGTTATAGCCACAGGCGATGAAATTGTAGACGAACCTTCTGGATTGGTTCCGTCCAATTATATTGAAACAGTATGTATGAAATGATTGCGTTACAAGCAAAGGTGAGAGGAGGGGAAGAGTTTGTGTGTGTGTGTGTTTTTTTTTCCTTGATTGATACTAACTACAGGTTTCAAGGCACCGATTATACAACAAGCGACTGCATTGTACGATTATGACAAGCAAACTGAAGAGGAGCTTTCATTTAAGGAAAATGCAACATTCAATGTTTATGATACTAAGGACCCCGATTGGATTCTTGTGAGCGATTCGTCTCAACAAGAGTTTGGGTTTATACCGTCAAATTATATTCAATTACACTCTGAAACTGGGAAAAGTGCCCATTCGGAGACTACTCTCCCCCAGCAACAAATGGCAACTACAAATAATGAGCTTCAAAGTCAGCTGTACCAGGAACAACAACAACAACAACAACAACAACAACAACAACAACCAGAGCAGGTTCCAGAGCTACCAGGGCGTGTTCCAATAACAGCGCCACGCCCAGTGAAATCTGTCGATGAGGAGGAGGAGGATGAGTATCCACCTCCAACACCACAAAAGGATTATCCGCGTCGATCCGAACAAGAAAGTCGAGTTTCCAACACGAGATACAACCGCAACAACAACGATAGAGCAGAAGAAGAAAACGATGATGATGATGATGATGGTCCACCCCCAATGCCCTCAAGACCAGCTGTTAATGGACACGATGTCTCTGGCTCTACTAGGCGAGAAGAAAATGAAAAAATTGTTGAGCCGACAGACAAAAAGCACACGTTTGATGGAGAATTTTTCACTTGGTATATTGATGAAGTTGATGGTCGTAAAAAGAGACCCATTAAAGTCTCAATTGGTAATGGTTTGATTATCATTAAACCAAATGTGTTTAATCCAAAAAAGCTCAGGTTGAGATCGGCTTCTCATTTGGATAATCAGTGGAGAATAAAAGATTTGAAAAGCTTTAGTAGTGAAAAGAAACACGTGTTTTTAGAGTTGCAAAATCCAACAGAGTCTGTTGAATTGCACGCTGGAACAAAAGACGTTGCTGACGCGATAACCGCGATATTGGGAGACTTGAAAGGAGCAGAAGAAGCAAAAGGGTTGAAAGAAGTTCAAAGAGCTTCCCAGGCAAGTACAGGAGGAAGCAACAAAAAAATTGGGCGTTTGATTTATGATTTTAAAGCACAAGGTGAAGATGAATTGAACTGTAGAGAGGGCGAAGAAGTTTACATTATTGATGAGTCCAAGTCAAAGGATTGGTGGATGGTTCAAAACATCAAAACTAAGCGTCAAGGAGTAGTTCCATCGTCATATATTGAAATCATCGGTACATCAAATCTTGACAAATTAACTGATGGTTCAATGAGAAGGAAATCATCGAGGGGTAAGTTGATGAGTGGCAGAGATAAAAACTATCACCGCGGTGATAGAAACAGAGAGGAACGGGACAAAGTAAGGGAACAGGACAGGGTACAAAGAGAAAAACGTGGAGCTCTTAGCAACGACCTGGACAAATCTATGCCAAACTTCCACAGAGTAAGAACTTGGATAGATAGTACTGGAACTTTTAAAGTTGAAGCGGAATTTTTGGGATATGTTGAAGGCAAAATACACTTGCACAAGACAAACGGTGTAAAGATTGCCGTTTCCGCTGAAAAATTGTCACTCGAAGATTTAGAATACGTTGAAAAGATTACGGATAGATCACTAGAAAAATACAAGGAAATTGTGCAAAGACAAATGGAGAAACGAGCAAGATCGAAATCAAAATCAGGTGCCACGTCGAGTCAGGATTATAGACCCAGACAATCAGCTACTGCGGCTATTAACGACCTTTCTAATCCTTCTCGATCCTCTCGATCACGCAGTAATACACGGACCTCAATCAATGGGGCAGCGGCACCTGCATATGACTGGTTTGATTTTTTCCTTGAGAGTGGTGTCGATGTGGGCAACTGTCAGCGTTATACGCTTAATTTTGAGCGTGAGCAAATGGATGAAAATATTTTAGAGGATATCTCTCCTTCGTTACTTAGAACCTTGGGATTGAGAGAAGGAGATATTATTCGTGTTATGAAGTACTTGGATAACAAGTTTGACAGAAAGAAATCTACAGAACCTGAATCTCTGACTGGCAGTTTATTCATCGATAGTAATGGTGCATTGAAGAACAATTCTGCAACAGAGTTGTCAAAAGTTACCAGAGACGCATTACCATCACCAGTTAAAATACAGTCTCCTCCTGCAACAGGTACCACTGTTCAACAGGGAAACAATGAAGATAACGCCTGGGCCATGAAACCGGCAGCAAGGTCTAACGAAAATCTTCTCAAACCTTCTCCTCAACCGCAACCACAATCTCAACCTCAACCTCAACCTCAACCTCAACCTCAACCTCAAACGGCACAATATACTGGTTCTTTGTCTGATCTTGTGAATATCAAACCAATGGAAAACAAGAATGATACCGCTAACCAAACACCTTCGTTGCCACCACTTCAGCCAACAAAAACTTCTTCATCTCAAGCTACATCCAAGCCACTTAGAAGTGGTGGAGTCTTGGTCCCAGCGCAACGTACTGGTGGATTAATACCAGTGCAAAGGACAGGTGCTGGTTTGGTTGCTATTCCAACTGGGGGATTATTACCTGCACAACCAACCGGTTTTGTTCCCATTATTGCTCAACCAACGGGCTTTGTGCCAATTCAAGCTACAGGGGGACTTCAGCCACAAATCACAATTGGAATTCTTCCTTTGCAACCTGTGTCCACTTTCAATCAGCAAAGGACTGGGGGAGCTGTTCCTCCACCTACAACATTTGGAGTTTCTCAGTCTTTTCAACCAAGCTTTGTACCTTTGCAAACAGGCAATGTTACCATGCCTCAAACCACATTTAGCCAAAATCCTCAAATTACTGGAGGTGCATTACCTCTCACCTCATTTAATCAGAACCCACAAGTTACAGGTGGGGCTTTGCCAGTAACGTCTTTTGGGCAAGCTTCAGCTCCAGCTCCGGCTTTGGCCCCATTGGTACCCACGGCTCAGAGAACTGGAGGAGGAGGTCCAATTGGTGGTGGGTTTGTTCCACAATCAAATTTTGGTAAACAAATCACTGGTGGGTTTATGAACACCAATACTAGTTTGGGACAGCAACAACGAACTGGTGGAACGATGATGCCACAGATATCTTTTGGGAACACAACTACCGGTGGTAACATGACAACTTCATTTGGCCAAGCGTCTTTGAACCAGAATGTGATTCCACAGCCTTCATTTGGTCAGCCTCCACCTAACCAATTTCAACAACCAACTCAGTTTAATCAATTTGGTCAGCAGCCTACTCAATTCAATCAATTCAGCCAACAGCCTACTCAATTCAATCAATTCAGCCAACAGCCAACCCTGTTTAATCAATTTGGTCAGCAACAGCAACAGCAACAGCAACAGCAACAACCAAACATAAATCAAATATCAAATATGTTTCAAAGCACTTCCCTTGGGTCACCACCATTGCAAATGCCTACGACTAGTTTCGGACAATCCCAATTTGAAGGATTTAATACACAACCATTACAATCGCAACCAACTGGAATGGGGTTTGGTAACGCTCCATTACAATACCAACAAACAGGGAAAAGAGCAAATATTGCTGCAGCCACGCCAAACGATCCATTCGGTTTTGGCTCTTAGAGAAAAGCAAGAGTTATGTAGAGTATAGGGACACTAGCTCTTAACACTAGCTCTTTCATGTAACGTAGAGGATATAGTGTAGAGGATATAAGGTTATATACAGAGGATAAGAAGTATGCTTGTAGTGAATCCAGAAGAAGAAGAAGAAGAAGAAAAAAAAAATTTGATAGCGCTATTAATACATTTGTAGAAACACTCAAAAACAGTATGGAATATGATAGATAACAAAATGTGTTGCAAGAATTTGAGAAGGCAAATGAAAGGTACACACCTGATAGGTTACCAAACTTAGCGGAAGTTTGAGAACAGAGCCATTGATTTGACGTCTTTTATGATTTATGAGTTGCTGAGCTTCAAACCTTTTGTCAATTTCTTATTGGAAAGCAAGGATCAACTTCTTGAGTGGCCATATTATGGCGAGTTTTGGAAGATATATTTACTCTTTGAGAAATTTTGCAACCCTGAGGAATGTGTACCCACACAAGAAGAGTTTGAGAGTTATTTACTTCAATTCAACGAAATCAGCGGCTCGGCACTTGAGTTTGACAAGGGTGTATCCGGTGTAGGGACCAGGCGTTTGAAATGGATAAGTGTTGATTCTTTGGCAATTCTCGAGAGAAAGTTGAATAATGAAAAAGAGCTGGATGTGGATGCAACAACAAGTTCAAAGTCGTCTTTGGCACCATTGCCATTGCCGTTGCCATCGCCATCGCCGTCATTTATGAACTCTCAAACATTACTCAATTTTCTCAATATGGAAAACCCCCGCAATGTGAATCTCGACAAGGCAAATTTTTTAACCTTGAATTTAGTTTTAAGATTCTTAGAAAGACCAACGGCGCGGACGATTTTGGGTGAAAGGAGGGCTCGTTTGAATACTACGGCTTTGCCGTTTCCTTTAGTCTGCAACGATTCAAAGCATTCCATTAGCTTGTCCAATATTGGGCTCAATAGGAAAGACCTTGCTGGTAACAACTCCAAACAGTTGGTGTCTGAAAGCGTGGTCCACCATAGAATATACCAATCACGAAATCTGCTCAATATTGATGCTTATCATTGCTCAATGAACAAAATTCATTTTTTGCCGATTTTTTATAACCATACGGATTTGAATTTAGGTGATTGTTCATATTTGGATACATGCCACAAAATGAAAACATGTAGATATCTCCATTATTACACGTTGAATCCACTTGTGAAGTCAATGGCTGCAGCCACTACAACAAAGGAACGATCGAGTAGTGCCAGTTCAGACTATACTTTAGGTGAATGTTTCACTGAATCATTCAGACCAGTGACACAGCCACAATGGATCAGTTGTGATGTTCGTTTTCTACCATTTGAGATATTGGGGAAGTTTGCAGCAATAATCTCAGATCCAGCTTGGGATATCCACATGTCACTACCTTACAGTACTTGCAAAGATGACGAGCTATTAGCCCTTCCCATGGATGCGTTACAAGACGAAGGAATCATAATGTTATGGGTAACTGGCCGGTCTATTGAAATTGGTCGTCGTGCTTTGCTTAAATGGGGTTACAGTGTTAGTGATGAAATGATATGGATAAAATTAAATCAATTGAAAAGAACGATTGTTACTGGGAGAACGGGACACTGGCTCAACCATTCAAAAGAGCACCTATTAGTTGGATTGAAGGGCAATCCACTTTGGCTCAATTCGAAAATCGACACTGATGTAGTTGTCAGTAATACTAGAGAAACTTCGCACAAACCTGACGAGTTTTATGAAATCATCGAGAGAATGGTTGGTAAACATGCAAGAAAGCTTGAAATATTTGGCAGACAGCACAATACGAGACCTGGTTGGCTAACCATCGGTAACCAACTACAGGGTGTTTCATTATGTGAGCCCGAAGTTAAAAGTAAATATGAATCTTTCATGAATACACATGTATAATTTCAATTCGATTACTTGTTTCTCACTTGTGCAACCTTTTTGCCGCATACACATACCATGATTTCTCTTCCTCTCTCATACCATAATATCTCTTCCTTTCTCTTCCTCTCTCATACCATAATATCTCTTCCTTTCTCTTCCTCTCTCATACCATAATATCTCTTCCTTTCTCTTCCTCTCTCATACCATAATATCTCTTCCTTTCTCTTCCTCTCTCATACCATAATATCTCTTCCTTTCTCTTCCTCTCTCCTCCTCTGCCTTCCTCTCTCTTTCTCTTTCCCTCTCCTCCAATTTCTTTTCTCATCTCTTCCCCTTTGCCTTGAAATCCCTTACAATCTTTCCAGCTCTGTTATCCATTGATTTTTTCAAATCAAGTTTGTATCCTAAAACAAACGCAATCTCAAAAGCAACGAAAAATGGAGCCAAGACCAAGGCTTGTAAAAGATTATCTAATAAAGCAGGTGCCCTCTTTTCGTGAATTCCGTGTCCGTAAAATTGCGCAAACCATGCAACTACGTGTATTCCAATTGCACACTTTATGAAAAAATCCGATGTGGGACTTGTGTTTGCTGATAATGACGAATAGTAGTTTCTAATAAAATGAGCATAGGTGACTAATATTGTAGCCGATGGCAAACCAACTTTCCAATCCAAGGCAATGTAGTACAACCCATATGACCATGCAACAAAGTTACCCAAATTAAATTGAGGACTGTCAAAAATCCTAGGAAATGTTACTGGCATTAAAAATGTAATTGCCGATAATAAGATTATCGGAATACAAATTAAATGAATAGTGACATTGGTTTTGTTGAAATGATATGATCTGTAAAACACCAAATGGTCTTCTAACGCAAATAATCCTGCCATATCGCTGTCTAAAACTAAAACAAGATATAGTTAAATGGAAATGTAAAATCGGTGTTTCTTCTCTATTGAGGAAAAATGATATACAAATACTAATTACTTACTCGGCTATTCTTATGGGGTAATGGAAAATCGGATGATTAAAAATAAAAATAAAAAATTAAACCCGAGGTTTTGTGTGGAGGAGCCAGGTGCAGGGTGAAGGGTTTAAATTATAGTTGTGTAGTTAAGTATTTTTTGACTCACAGGATTTTGAAGTCGCTAGTTTGGCCGAGTGGTTAAGGCGATGCCCTGCTATTTTGCTTTTCAGCAGAGAGATAGGCATTGGGATTTTCCTTCGCAGGTTCGAATCCTGTAGCTGGCGTCATTTTTTTTTTTTTACTTTTTACTTTATCTCAACCTACAGTAGCTCTACCCACATGCTGCAGCTAAGTTATGAATCTGACAGTGTGGTTAGCTGAAACGCTTTTGGTTTGTTTTCTTCCACGGTCTATTGCAGTGCCTTTAATTCTAAATATTTGCACAATTTTGCATAGAAAAAAAAAAAAAAAAAGTAATCTCAATAGTTATAAATGTTATAAATGTAATTTTTCTATGCTTTCTATATTTTGCAACCAATGATAATAACTAATTTAATTCATTATACTCTCTATACATTTTATTTATTATTCTTTTTTTATACTCTTTGCTTACACAATCTATTCCCTTACTGGTAGATTTGGTCTAGTTATTGATCTATTCTTCTTTGTCTTTGAAGCAAATTTTGAAGCTTGATCTAAAGTACGACCAACGTTATCCAAGTCCTTTACTTTATAAATACGAACCATCCAATTTTCTGATGTAAATACTTCTTCAACAACGCTTAGTTGTGGAGGGTCATTTGCAGGAATTTGCTGATTTCTCACTCTATCTATACCATCTCTACCACCAAACATTTCAGCAAATCTATAATACGACATTTTGTACATTAATGAATTCTTCATTGCTTTAGATGCATCCTTATCCATTTTGTATTCGCCTCGTTCTGTAAAGTAGTCTCGTTCCCTAATTTCATCGGGCCAGATACCTTCAGCAATTCTAACCATCCACAAAAACTTGTTAATATCGTCTCCAGAATAACCCAAGAATCCTCCGAAAATCACAAGCACGTAATCAACATCGTGTTGCTTCAATATTTCATAGGAAACCTCTTCTGAGGATGCCATTGCTTTACCAACGGTGGCAATATGTGTATTGTTCCAAGTGTTGTTATCAACAAGTGTAGTTCTATCAGCAATACCTCCTATCTGGTATCCATAATCCCACCAAGCCATTACTTTGGCATCTTCCGGTGTGTTCATTCTCAACCAGTAATAAGCTTCTCTATAGTCGTCAATGATATGCTGTGAACCGTCTGGGTTTCTCGAAGCGAGAACGACCGAAGGCGATGAATATGCATTTGAAGTTACCCAAGTACAATGCAAAACAAAGTAAAACAAGTAAAATGCAAACGACAACAATACAACAACTTTTGAAATCAACTGAGCAATAGGTAATCTAGTAGCTGTAGTATTTGATCTTGTTTTCGACTTGCCACTTGTTTTCCCAGTAAAGATGTCAACTACATTCAAATAAATGTCAAATAGTTTGGATAAGGCAAGGGCACCAGCAATACAAATGACTGGAGTTAAGGTTAACATTAAACGAACCATAACGCCAGCAAAGTATGAACACAAAACACTGTAAATGATAACAAACACATGTTCATCTCTCAATTCTTGGAAACACAAATAAACACCTGCTGGGAATAACCAAATCAATATCGAAGTGTCAAAGAAGAAAGCTGGCCAAGCCGTAGGCTGATGTTCTGAAACCGAGGCAATAATAGGTATGTGGATCTTGGCATAACTTGTATCCCATAATGAATAAAACCTACCTGTCCACGGAGCAATCAACCCCATTGCAGTTAATCCAAATAATGCACCAACGCCCAATACAAACACCAAAGCCAAAGACACAATCAAAAAGGATTTGAACTGCTTTGAAGGAACTTTGGATTTGACATAGTCCCCAAACGCAACTAACTGCAATAATCCAAAAACCCCTAAAGCGGCCATATGATCGTTTGATCTGATTGGCAAAAATCCAACAAACGGAATTTGCATACTAGCCAAAGTCCCCAATGCATACCATGTTGTATAAGCAGTATATAACTTGGGACTGTATCTGCCCATTAACAACAATACAAAAACATGTAATGGAACCAAGTTGGTAATGAAAACATAGCCACCCCAAGCACTAACCATGTAAAAATAAAAAATAGCAGTTAAAGTAGCAAAAAAAACAGAACCCAATTTCATCGCCTTGATCCAAAAGTAGAAAGTGGCCATAAGCAAGGTAATGGCAATTGCTTCGTTATCATAAGATCCAGCAACCGACCTTGATATATAGCCAGGAGCAATGCCCATAAATATAGCGGCTAACAACCCTGCATTAGAATCCTTCATTTCCTTAGTGAGAAAGTAAGTACAGATAGCGGTGAGTCCACTAAATACTGGAGCCAACATAACACAGATATTCCTAATATCAACAGGCAATTTGAACCAGTCTTTCAAAATGTGCCATATTGCACCTGAAGTAACCATCAATCCAGGGTATAAAGTACCACCAGTAACACGCCCCAAGGGGTACCAAGTTCTATCGTCAAACCAGTTGAGAAACTCGTAAAACGAGTGTGTCACAAGGTACTTAGTAGCTCTAAAATTAAACCATGGATCGAACTCATGGATAATCGATTCAAAACGGATCACTGAGAATAAACGTGATGATATAGCGGCACCAGCTATTGAGATCAATATAACTACCTTGAGAAAAGTTCTTATTAGCTGAACATCTATGCCCGCTATTTTCAATTGGGCTGCTGACGACTGTGCATTCATTCTCGTTGATTGAAACAAAGTCCTTCAAAAGGTTGGTATCGTATCAAGTCTCAAGGTTTTTGACAGGGGAGACTCTTTACAAACTCGTGTTCCCGAATTTTTCAGAGTCGTGTAATATGGCAAATGTGTTTTTAATAAAAACTTCTATTAAATATAAACTATTAGAAAAGAGCATAAAAGGTACTAAAAGAATAAGTTAAAAAGAGCTCCAGCTCCAATTTGCAGGCACACTTCCAACTGGTTGTTCATTCCTGTTACCAGTACTGTTTCCTCCGGCTGCCAAACTATTTTTAAATTTTTGTATTTGCGTACGTTTTGGAACATCTGTTGAATGATGTGACGAAAACTCCTCTTGTTGTTGCTGCTGTTGCTGCTGCTGCTGCTGCTGCTGGCGGTGGTGATGGTGATGGTGCTGTTGAGACGTAGTATTATTTCTCTCTCCTACTTTCAGATCTATTGGCGACGGCAGTTTTACATTTTGTATACGTACACCAAATTCTTGCTGAATGAAATCGTTATACTCGTTAATGCAATTATCGCAAACTTTGGACAACGTTCCTCTACCGCCAGTAGTAAATTGGGCCATGTGGTTAATGTACAAATAATGACATGTGTGTTCGTTGCAAAAAATACCTCCGCATTTTCTACAATGATGCCTTCTTTCGAAAAAGTTAAATTGTTTCTGACAATTTGGTATACCGCATTTGGTCACATTCTCATCTTTCAACCAATGTCTTCTTGTAGGTGGAGCTTTTGATAAGTAATCGTGATTTTTGTTTAACGCCGCAGTACCTAGAAACTTGTTCAATGTATTAAAGCTTCCAAATTTTGGTGAGCTGCCTGATTCTACAGATATCGTAGAGTCCGTTGACCTTATTGAAGCTCTTGATGAAGCGTTGTAATTTAAATCAAATGTCTGCAAATGCGATTCCAAATTATAGTCCAGAGTGAACGTACTGTTATTATTGTTAATACTATTATTGTTATTATTGTTATTGCTATTATTGTTATTGTTATTATTATTGTTGTTGCCGTTCTTGTTTGGTGATGTTGGCGTGGTTTCAGGAGAATTTGAAGATGAGCGATTCACGGGAGTATAGTTTCCATTCTGAGTCATTCTTAAAACTGCTGGAATGTACATTGGGTTCCGCAAACCTTTAATTTGCTGTAGGTGTTGTGTTGCTCTATATTTTGCCTGGTTGGTATTTTGAGGAGGCGCTTGAGCTGAAGCCGGAGATTGTTGCTGATTCGATTGTTGAGTAACTTGATGCTGAAGGTGACCTACAGTATGTAGTGCCAAATTCAGTGGCTTTCTTTTGGTGCTCAAATCATGAGGTGGAACAACTGCCGCAGGAACTCTGTGATTTTGGTTTTGGCTTTGGCTTTGACCTTGGCTTTGACCTTGGCTTTGGCTTTGATTTTGATTTTGACTATGACTTTGGTTTTGATTTTGATGTGATATATTTGAAAAGAAAGCACCCTGCTGCATGGTTTGTCGGTGGAGAAGTTGTGAATTATGATATTGTGGCAATAGCGTCTGTTGTTGTTGAGCATGTGCCTGACCAGCAACCTGGTTGAGTTTTTCTGGCGATACTTGCAGTCTATTAAAAGCATCCATTTGTAGTTGTTTCAAGTTTCGATGGTATTGATTAATATTTTGATCTGTTGTGAATTCTGTATCCGTTTGTTCTCCCTCAGGTGACGTAGTAGGTAGTGATTGTCTGCTAACAACTTTTGGCTGAACAATTTTGTCCAGCTGACTATTTGAGGAGGATTGAGGCGACGCAACTTTTGAAGGAGCTACTTTAGGCTGTCTGGTAAGACTTGCAAATGATGACAAGTCTACCTCAGCTGGCTGATAGGGTTCTTGTGCTTTTGATTTGGTTGTAGAGTTTTGTTGTTGTTGTTGTTGCTGCTGCTGCTGCTGCTGTTGTTGTTGTTGATGTTGTTCTACGTTAGATGGAATAAAATCATCTGGATTAGTAACTGGTCTCGGGGATAGGGTCAATTTCTTCAATGCATTCAATGTAAGGTTCCTTTGCTGTTGTAAAGTCTCTTCATCGTTAGATCCATCATTGATGTCGTCATCTGTATTTGTTTCATAGGACTTAAGAGTATCACTTTTTGCTTTATCATCTTGATACGGTTTATCATCAAATGACTGTTGCTGACCAATTTGCAAATCTTCAGTCAGATTTAGATTGTTTATACTTGATAATACCGGTGCTTGTATAAAAGATTGGAAATTTCTGGAATTGATGATAGTGGAATTAGTTCTCAGGAGCTGCTGAGAGTGGTTAGCAATACTCTGATGTAGTTGTTGCTGCCCCCCCGATGCTTCACCCTGGGAGTTACCTGGTATGTTGTTGACCATAGTTGACTGCTGCAGTTGTTGTTTCAAGGATTTTAAAGATGCAATCGATAAAACTGACTGAAATGATTGAGTGCGAGATTTACTTAGGTCTTTCTTGGTAAACATTAAATCGGATTTACTACCTACTGAGTTTTGGGGATCGTGTGCATTGGTGGTGGTGGTAGTAGTGGTAGTAGTGGTAGTAGTGGTAGTAGTGTTGGTAGTGGTGTTGGCGGTGTTGGCGGTAGTCTTGTTGTCGTTTGAGTTTTGATTCTCTGAGCCGGATGTTTTGCTTGATTCGTTGCTATTTCGGCTATGGCGAGACGACGTTGGAGATGGGAGTTGTTGTTGGGGCTGCAGGGGAAGTTGTCCTTGCGCTTGTAATTTCCTTGAATTGAAATGAATATGCCGTTGTTGACCGTCAGGGTTATCTATCGTCTGGTCTTGATTAGTTGTTGTGTGGTCTTGACAAGATGTTGTGTGGTCTTGACAAGATGTTGTGTGATTAGATGTTGTGTTAGATGTTGTGTTAGATGTTGTGTTAGATGTTGTGTTAGATGGTGTGTTAGATGTTGTGTTAGATGTTGTGTGGTTCTCTTTGTATGAGATATCCTTATCCAGTATATTGTTTTTGGTGTCGCCATGTATAGCTGAGCCATTTTCTGTAGCTGATATTGTTGTGTTTATTGGTTTAGTAGTAGCAGTAGCAGTAGCAGTAGCAGTAGCAGCGGTAGTTTTGTTCTTGTCGATGATCTTGCTAGTATTCCCGATGTTATTCGTGGCAATAGATGATTTTACTTGTATCATCGCACTCCAATTCCTCGCTCTGAGTCTTTTGTGAGTAGATGACGCCTGTGGGTGTCGTCTCAGTCACCAAGTAAGTTTGTGTGTAAAGGGAGAAAAATTGTATATGTCTATATGTATATTATCTATATAGGCTTCTTGAGTTTGTGTGTGTGTCTGTGTGCGTGTGTATGTGTGTGTGTGTGTGTATAGTTCATAAACTTGCAATATGTTATATATCTGACATATGTAGCACTTTCTTTATATAAAGAAACAAATTTGTATTGTTCCTTTATAAGCTTTATAATCTTGTCTATCTGGCCTGTTACTGGGTAGCAGACTAAAACTCACATTTTTTTTCAGTTAAAAACTCGCTATATTGCCTCATTCTTTTTACTCAACATTCTCGACAGACTTGTTCTAAACGTATTGTCGACATATTGTCGACTCACGATCAGCTTGTTATTCTCGACTCATGATCAGCTTGTTATTCTCAATTTGTCCTTCTCGACTCCACCTGTCTTGGAGTAAGAGATATAATCACAAATTGTTTCGAAAGGGTTGGAAAGCAATAATTTGTGCGTACCGACATTTTTTTATTATCGTGAGACATTTTACTGCATTAACGACATTTAATCAAAACACTCCATACATAATCGTACAGAGACCAAAGTTTTAATAAAACAAACTGCACATATAAATTGAATAGCTCTAAATTGAATAGCTATAAATTGAACATATAAATTGAACAGCTATAAAACAACTATAAATTGCACATGTAAATTGAACAGCTACAACTTGAACAGCTACAACTTGCAAAATTGCACAGTTGTGTTATTATTAATATATTGCTATCGAACAATTACAAAAGGATTGAAGCTCGCCTCTTTCTTGCTCTAGAACTTTATATGTAAAAAATAGTTTCCCTTTATTCGCAGTTTACAATAATAGTGAAAAACACTTGAAATAATCTGACTTTTCCCTAGTGTCTGTAGAATAATAACCTGACTCCTTAAACAAGCTCCTTAGACAAGCTCCTTATCGGATGTTTGAAACTCATACTGCTTTACTATCTCGCTCTTCTCGATAGTGTCAAATGATTGAAACTACATACTGCTCCACTATCTCGCTCCGCTCGATAGTGTCGATAGTGTCGATAGTGTCGTGCGCTACCACTACACTTATCTTTTTCTTTTTCTTTTTTCCGTCTGTAGCGTGAATTAAAAATTAAAAGAATATGATTGGCTGAAATCTGGCTCAGCGTTTACCGAAAAAAAAAAAAAACCTCTTCCCCGGGATAACCAACTATGAGAGTATTGTTGATTAAGATAAAATCTTTTTGGTTATCTCTCTTCCTTTTCCAGTACAAGAACAAAGGGTAAAAGGTAAGGATAAAAATGATGATATCGCGTGTGGGTTTGCTAAACAAGCAGACTATTGGCTTGGTATCGAGAAATGCGTTAAATTTGTCAAGACCTAAAAGTATAGCTTCAATATCATTGATAAATAGATCATTACTATTTCAGACAGCTACTGTTTTGTCTAGGAGATCTATATCAACCGTGAAAACAACATCGGATGAAGAACAAGAGGCACTTGTAGCTCAGCGCAGAAATAGACCTGTATCACCACATTTGCAAATTTATCAACCACAATTAACATGGATCATGTCTAGTTTCCATAGAATTACCGGTGTCGCAATGGCTGGCGCTTTCTACGCCTTGACATGCACTTTTGCCGCTACTTCAATACTTGGAATTCCATTCGACACAAACACTTTGGTCTCTGCTTTTACAAGTTTACCTGTTTTTTTGCAGTATAGCATTAAAGCTGTTTGTGCTTACCCATTTATTTATCATTTCGGTAATGGATTAAGACACCTTATTTGGGATTTCGGTAAAGAGTTGACTATTCCTGGTGTTTACAGAACCGGTTATACCGTGTTGGGTGCAACAGCTATAATTGGTACCTATTTGGCCTTCTTCTGGAACTAATTTAAAAAGAAGAAAAAAAGAAAAGCAAACCACAAGGGGAGGGGGGAAAGAGTTTTACTAGGTAGAATGATTCCAATGCAATTACATTTTTTTTACAGTTTGAAAACTATTATGTCTCATTAATACATCTTTTTTGCCTCTTTATTTTCGTTTATTCGTTCATAATGCCTATCCTAATTTCCCATATATACCCTAATCCCATTCATTGTCGTAAACTATTTAATTCCAAATCAGAATCAAAACATAAACACGGAGTATCTTTTGTACAAAACCCACAGTTGAATTTCAATTTCTTCTTTGTAATCGTTTCGTTATTGATAAGGTTCGTCTGCCTAGAAGTTGTCTCTACAGAAATGTCCCTATTATCATTACCTATTTCTCCTTCTCCTCGTTGCCTTTCGTCTACCGCTATCCCATCATGTATCTCAACTTTCCCCAATTCCATCTCTTCCTTCTTCACATTGATATCGTCATTGTCATAATAATCATCATACAAAACTAGTCGATTTAAAAATTCATTTTCGTTTACAAAAAAGTCCATATCCATTTCATTTACTTGATTAGAAACATCACTATTGCTCTTCATATTCTCCATTGTCTTGATCGAGGAAACAGGAGATTCTGCAATTGTTGCGGTTTGTAGTTCCATATCGTAATCAAACGTAGAATCATTGAACAAATCTGCTGCTTTGGAAGGTTGCAATAAACCCGGAGTAAACGAAGAAGAAGAAGATGATGATACAGGGAAAGAATTTGGTGTTGTTGTCCTCGTTGTCGTTGTCGTTGTCGTTGCCGTTGTCGTTGCCGTTGCCGTTGCCGTTGCCGTTGCCGTTGTCGTTGCCGTGGCAGTTGGAGACTCACCCTTGCTATTTTCTTTGCTGTTAGCATTTACCGCACAATTGTTCATTTTTTTATTATTCATCGCTTTTAATGTGTTTCTTAAATTCAAATAGTAATCGATTTGACGATTTATTGATTCTGATGTATTCACAGAATTTGCTTGCTTTTGAACACTTTTGATTATATCTGATGATTTCGTCAAGTAGTTTAAAAACTTATTCAAATCATTCAAGTTGTTGATCATATCCAATTGATCGATTCTTGAATTGGTCAATGTTGTAGTAAGCCTCTTAGAGCTCATGCCATTGGGGCTATATTTAGCATTGGTTTTCAAAGCATCGAATGTGATTACACCGCTTTGAACAAAGCTCAATTCTTTAATTTGATTAGTTAATATTTCAATATAATTCCGCATCAATTCTTGTTCTTTCAATTTAGATAAATAAGATCTTTTCAAGTCCATCATTTGGACATTTGGATCGTTTATTTTGGTTGGTGGTGGTGGCGTGGGCAATTTCTGAACATTTTGAAGAGTTGAAGGGTTTAGTTGTATAGGTTGCTGGATCGTCTTTATCTCAGATTTCACTTTGATTGGACTTGTGCTTGGTACAGATTGTACTGGCCTCAATACGTTGGCAGTTGTAGTAGCAGTAGTATTATCGATGTGATTGATCTGGGAAAGCCGGGCCATCTCCTTAACTGCTGGAGTTCCGCTACCAAACTGCGTAGGTGCAGATCCAGGTCCGTATCCAGGTCCGGGTCCATTTTGAAGACCTTCAGAAATCATTACTGCTTTATTCACATTTGTGATGAAGTTTCTAGTCTCTGGTGCGTTTACTAGTTGGACCATATTCGTTTTCTCTATTGATTCCAATTTCACAACAGGTGTTGGTGCTGGTGCTGGTGCTGGTGCTGGTGCTTCTGCTGCAGCACCAACACCTGTTGCCGCAACGCTATTATCCGTGTCAACTTTTATTTTCTTTTTACTAGCATGTGGTTTAACAGTTTTATCGCATTCCCCTGCAGTTGGTTTCCTTCCGGGTCGAGGACGTGGCGGTAATACCCATTTTTTTGACGTATTCAAAGAAGCAGACTCTTGATGCCGTCCACCAGCTGGTACTTTCAGTTTCATCAAAAGGGATATTTTGCCATTAGGTATGGGGTTGAATCTACTTGTTTGTTGTGGGAGTGCTGCGGTGACGCGTTTTGGAGCAAGTGCTGGTTGAATTCTCGTATACTTTGGAGCAATAGGATGATGCCGTATTTGTTGTTGCTTTGAGGGAGCAGGTTGTATATGAGATTTAGTGTTTAGTTTTGCTGACACAGTGTTGTTGGGAGCTGGATGTAATCGCGGAGCAGTTGAGTTGGCCAGGGGCATCACTTGTTGAAATATCTGGTTTGTGGGGGTTGGGTGTTTGGCTAGACTCTTGGATATAGGGATAGTAGACGGTGTTGAAGGTATTGCAGATGCAGTTGGTGTTGCAGGTATTGCAGATGCAGTTGGTGTTGCAGGTATTGCAAATGGTGTTGCATTTGGTGTTGCAGGTATTGCAAATGGTGTTGCATTTGGTGTTGCAGACGGTATTGTTGTTACCAGTTTCGAAGCTGACAATCTACTTGATAGTTGTGCCTGTGATGATATTGGTATTGCCTGATTTGACACTGAATTTTTGTGGTCCATCTTTGAGGCCCGAAAATTGCAGCACCAATTAGCTGAGTAAAATTTTTATCGTACCGTACTATATAGTCTATTATAGGACACGGGAAATTTCCATTTAATAGGCACAGAAATTGAGTTGTAAAAAAACGTTGCAAAAAACCGTTGCAAGAAAACGGTTTGTAGGAAAAAACAGTAGCTATAAAATGTTGCAAAGAAAGGTAGTTGGAAATTTACCGAAATTGAGCTTACGTTTCAACTTGACGATTGGCAAGTTTTTTTTATGGGGGTGTGTTGTAAAAAAAAATGGGCAAAAAAAAATTGAGTTATGAGGCAAAACCTTTGTGGAAACCGTTGTGGGAACTGTTGTGGAAACCTTTTTTGAAATACTCTAGAGCTTTATAGAAGAAGTAATTTAATGAGCTTTAAATGGAAAAAGTGTAATCTTGTATCTCGTACCAAATGTAAAGTTTGACATAAACTATGCTAAGTATTAATGTGATTCCCGGGATATTTAATACCTTTATATCGAGCGACACTATCGAGCGGAGCGAGATAGTGGAGCAATGACTAGTCACGACACTACCGAGCGGAGCGACTCAGAAAAAACAAACGACAAAATCGGAAACTAAAAATTTGAGACACTATCGAGCGGAGCGAGATAGTAGAGCAATGACTATTCACGACACTATCAAGCGACACTATCAAGCGACTCAGTAGCTTGTTACAACAATATCGAGCAGCACTTAGTAGCTGCCACCGACTATCGACACTATCGAGCGGAGCGACACTATCGAGCCGAGCGAGATAGTGTCGTAACTAGTCAATGTGCTCTACTATCGACACTATCGAGCAGAGCGAGATAGTGTCGCTCTATAGTGTTGTGACTAGTCATTGCTCCACTATCTCGCTCTGCTCGATAGTATCGCTCGATAGTGTCGCTCGATAGTGTCGCTCGATAGTGTCACTCGATAGTGTCACTCGATCGTGAATCGAGCAAACGATGTGGTTGGCACAATATTGACCAAATCAATAGTTTTCACTCTAGTGATTAATGAGCATCTTTTTTCGGCATCTTTTCGGCAACTCTTTTCGGTGTTTCTTCTCGATGTTTCTTCTCGATGTTTCTTCTCGGTGTTTCTTCCCGGTGTCTTTTTTCGGCGTGTCTTTTTTTGTGTCTCGCTTTCATCAAGACATCAACAATGCAAAATGTGAGTTGATTTTGTAGTAGAGAGAGATTTATCAACCGTATAGTCAGTGCTGCTCCACTATCTCGCTTCGCTCGATAGTGTTATATTTATGATCAAGGGGTTGAAAAATGTCGTCTCAGCAACAGAGCTCCCCCAAACGAGCCTCTAGACCAAGTATACAGGTATCCACGTCAACAATAACTCAACGACAATTAAGCCATTTGAATTCTCAAGTTGCTCAATTACATGCAAATGTATCGGATTTTAATGAATTGTTGAAAACAACTGCTCAGCAGTATCAAAGTCTCCAGATGTTGGGAAAACTTCAGGCTAGTTTGTTTATGGCTAGTCACAGGGTGTTTGAAGAGGAATCGTTCAAGGATGACGAGGCAATAAGAGAATCTAGTAACTAGAGCAACATCAACACTATCGACACTATCTCGCTCGGGTCGATAGTGTCGCTAGTCGGTGGCAGCTGCAAAGTGCTGCTCGCTATTGTTGTAACAAGCTACTGAGTCGCTCCGCTCGATAGTGTTGTGACTAGTCATTGCTCCACTATCTCGCTCGGGTCGATAGTGTCGATCGTCAGTGGCAGCTACTAAGTGCTGCTCGATATTGTTGTAACAAGCTACTGAGTCGCTCCGCTTGATAGTGTTGTGACTAGTCATTGCTCCACTATCTCGCTCGGGTCGATAGTGTCGATCGTCAGTGGCAGCTACTAAGTGCTGCTCGATATTGTTGTAACAAGCTACTGAGTCGCTCCGCTTGATAGTGTTGTGACTAGTCATTGCTCCACTATCTCGCTCGGGTCGATAGTGTCGATCGTCAGTGGCAGCTACTAAGTGCTGCCCGATATTGTTGTAACAAGCTACTGAGTGTTGCTCCACTATCTCGCTCCGCTCGATAGTGTCGCTCGATAATGTCTGTTTCTTCAAAGTTACCCTATTTATGACTATATTTACAAAACTCTCGTATATCACCCAATATCCATAACTCCATAGACACATATTAAAGCTACTGTAAAGGCATGTAGGTGACAGCTAGTGTGCTCCACTAAAGACACTATCGACACTATCGAACAGAGCGAGATGGTGTTGTAATAAATTAGTCAGTGTGCTCCACTATCTCGCTCTGCTCGATAGTGTTACTCGATAGTGTTGTAATAAGCTTGTCAGTGTGCTCCACTATCTCGCTCTGCTCGATAGTGTTGCTCGATAGTGTTGCTCGATAGTGTTGCTCGATAGTGAAGCTAGTCAGTGTGCTTCACTATCTCACTCTGCTCGATAGTGTTGCTCTGTTGTAATCGCAACTTGTACAATCTCTTCTTTTCTTGTTTTTCCTTAATAAATAAATCACGTTCTTCTTCTAAACACTCTCTAGTTTGAAATTGCTCAACACACTTCATACTTGCCGCATTCGCCTCTTTGCATTTGGACATTGCTTCGAGTGGGCTCTTATACAGGTTACTGCACTCAATATATCGTTTAATCAATTCATCACACAGGGCAAATGCCTTTTTTCTCCATCTTTCAAAAATGGCTTTTTCCTCTTTTGGTGAAATTATCCAACTTGGCAAATTGGGATTTGTGTGGAGTTCAACATCGGAAAACCCTTTCTTATCGTGCCTAGAGTAACTCATCCGTGATCCTCTTTGGTGTTTTGTTGAAAAAACGTATGATTTAGTATCATGAATTAGCTTGGTTTTCTCCTACTTTTTTTTTTTCCCTTTAATAGAAAAGTGGTGGTATTTGGTAGCGCTGTCATTTTCATAAACATAAACAAAAAATATTGGAACAACTAAGTAAAGATGAATTATACTTTATGGTGGAAAAACATCATACTGTTGGCGATGAGTTTATTAGATACCCCTGACCAGAAACTACAAAGATTGATAGAGCAATTGAACTTGGATGTTGAGTCGCAAACTATAGAACAAGTCGAGGCCGTACTAAACGATACCAAATTGAAAAGAGAGCGTGAGTTAAAGATACTCAAAGACTCGAATAAAAGACTAAGTTATGAAATCCAGCAAAAGACCAAGGAGATAAATCTTTTGAATAAGATTAATGATTATAATTATGAGTTGATAGACGCCAACTCGGCAATTAGCGACTATCAACTCCCTACCAAAGTAGATAAATCGGGAAACATTTTTCAAGTGATACAAATCAAGTTGGATGAATTAGAGAATCTACGAATGCGGATAATCAATGAGACAAGGGACATTCAAACTTCGATTGCAAATTTGACAAATAGGAGAAATAACTTGAATCGAGAATTGAACGTACTACAAGAAGAGTTGAATAACCCTGATTTGGAAGTTGGCGAGAAGGAGGAAATATTGCAAAATGATGGGGAGATTCAAAAGATATGTTTATATAGACAATTAGGGATACGGTTGGCAACGACAAACAACGATACTGATAAGATCCCACTTTCTGGTGAAGAAAAAGAAGAGGAGGAGGAGAATAAGAATATTGACGTTCCACTAGAAAAGGATGTCATTATTATAGATAACGGCGAATATGCTACGTCCATCACAATCGAACCCGAGTATTCAGAAAAATATATTGCTGATTACATATGGGACAATCTATGAATATGGAAACAAAATTCTTATCGTATATACAGTATAACTACTCTCTCAATCACTCACTCACTCACTCACTCACTCACTCACTCACTCACTCACTCACTCACTCATTCACTCACTCACTCACTCACTCACTCACTCACTCACTCACTCTCACTCACACACACACTCTTTCTTCTCTCCTCACTCTTTCTTCTCTCCTCATCAAGCTATTTTAGAAATATTTCGGATTCTCTCTAAATGACAATTTTGTCCATTTCGGTACCCGCTGCACAGGTTTTCTATAGTCCTTCAGATTTCTATTAAAGGTGAAAAATCGATCCTTCTTACCCAAGTCGTTGTACTTTGGAAATTCGAATTTCAAATAATTGATCTTGGCCAGATCAGTCTTATCGCCATCATTTTTATCGGGCTGTGATTGAATCAACCCTTGATATATTTGTTCAATGTTTTCATCGACTTGTAACAGTCTCTTGCGCAACTTGGCTCGCTGTGTTGATGTGATGCGTGGAGTAAATTTCCATATAGTTCCTCCTGATCTAACTAATGAGGGAATCATACTTGATCAGTGTAAAACTGGGTTGCAAAGTTGCTGTTGTAGTAACTAATCCAAAGTAATTTGCTTTTCTCTTTATATCAAGCGTGAAAAATTTTGTTCCACCAGCGCCTCATTGGGCGGTGAGTGGTGGGAGAAAAGAGAAAAGAAAAATATTCAGTGCTACCGTGGCGCTACCACATGAACGGCCTCAAGCGAGACAAGAAGAATATCAAGGCCACCCAGCACTCTACTATCGAGCAAAGCGAGATGGTGGAGCAGCACTGACTAGTGACACTATCGACACTATCAACACTCCACTATCAAGCAAAGCGAGATAGTGGAGCAGCACGTAAACCTTGTATTAGTCTGTAAGAACTACTATATTGTGATATAACGCCAAGAGGGGGGGGGACGGCCTTGAACCAGCTGTAAATCGTTGAAGACTTCTACTACAAGGAAGCTGTAATTTTGTCAAGCTGCTTTTATTCTTCTACCAAAAACACGACATGCTCAATATCTTTAAAAGACATGCTCAATATCTTTAAAAGACATGCTCAATATCTTTAAAAGACATGCTCAATATCTTTAAAAGACATGCTCAATATCTTTAAAAGACATGCTCAATATCTTTAAAAGACATGCTCAATATCTTTAAAAGACATGTTCAATATCCTTAAAGCCAGGGTCGGTGACAACTAGTATGATCCACTAGTCAATAGTGGTCAATACATCGAGTAGATCAGACTTTACTCTGCTACTTAATAAAATAACTGGTCCAATTTCGTTCGTCTTAGTTTTACTAAAAAGGATAAAATATGTCAAAAAAAACAATAGAAAAATTTTCTTATAACACATAACACGTGATCTGCAGCAATTCCAGATTTTTTTTTTTCTTTCATGCAATAGAAGGTTAAAATATTTTTTGTTCTTTTTGATCGGTGGAGAGAAAAAAAAAGATTATGAACCAAAAAGAAGGAGGCTTGAGGGGTAAAAACTGAAGCAATTTGACGTTGATGGTGAGTGGGAATAAAAGTAAACTGGACAAGAATAGGGAATTAATACGAGACAAGTTGAGTTTTCTATAAGGACTTTTATTATTGTAAAAAGTACATTTATTTGAAATCAACTTGGTTGAAACGGGTATTCCTATTTAGTTGATAGAGGTATGCAGTATATGCAAGAGACATTGTGTCAAAATATTGCATCCTTGTAACCGTTTAAGAGTCAAAATGTTTAAGCCTTTTGAAAAATTTTTTTTGCGTGTTTCAGCTTATTTGATTTCACACGGGGAGACACTAGTGATCGAAGTGAGTGGAACAACACTTAGTAGCAACACTAGGCGACACTAGCTCGCTTCGCTCCCTAGTGGAGCAGCACTTGTAGCTTGTTAGAACACTATCGAGAGAGAGAAAAAGAGTGTGTGTGTATTGTGTAGAACAAGCGACTTAAATAAAAATATTCCATTATTTTTTCGTAGAGACATGGTATTTAATGAGAAACTTGTTATAAAACAGTAAAGAGGTTATGTGATTAGATATTCAAATTTATCATTGCTTTAAAATTCTCTAATAAAACTAGACATAATTTTTTAAAGAAGATCCTGAGAAGAACCGGGCCGAAAAAAAAAAAAGAAAAACACGCCCCATCTTGGTAGAAAATCATGCCCCCATCTTGATATAAAAACACGCCCCATCTTAATATAAAAACACGCCCCATCTTAATAGAAAAACACGCCCCATATTAGCAGAAAATCATGCCCCGCTCGATAGTGTAGATCGAAAGTGTCGGTGGCAGCTCCACTATACCTCTTTACTTGATAATGTCGTAACTAGTCCATGTGCTCCACTATCTCGCTCTGCTCGATAGTGTCGTGGGTCGGTGGTGGGACGTATACCCCCCCCCCCCCCCGTGTCCTGTATGGGACGGATAAATTATGAGCAGATTTTTTTCCTAATATTTCAGCCATGTTCATTACATTGCTTTTTATCACTAAAGCTCATTTTAGACATTCCAATTTTTTTATTTATTTTGTGATACCGTTCCCGGTTTTGCTTTATGCACTTACACATCATAAATTCCGAAAACCGAATTATGGAGCTTAATACGAGTTATAAGATGTTGACCTGATAAGGTGTGGATAGTGTAGAAATTTGGTTGGTTATGTAACAGTGGATCAAAGACTACGAAAAGATTGCGCACAAAAGATGTGTTCTTTTTTTGGTAAAAGATCAATTGAAAATAAACATGTATTACATTTATTTTTTGTAAACCTATATATATATACTGGTGTGAAAAAAAGACTTGTTAGGTATCAAAATCAACTTAGTTAACCAAAAGCCAAGCCATCTCTCACTTTTGTTTAAATCTTTAGGAAAAAAAAAAAAAAAAAAAGATAAAACGGATAAAACGGTATTCCGTTGATAAAGACTACGACAAATAATTGTAGTGTAGCCGTGGGTGTAAAAATATACTGTAGTTTTTTTTTTTAGTGGTGAATGTATTATAGTACCAACCGACACTCACAAAGCAGTCAACCATTTTCTATAATTGTGTGAAGTTGAATTCAACAAATCACTTGTTGATTTTTCATTCTTGTCACTAGAGTTATTTGTAGTTTGAGTATAATTGATATTGGACCTTACAGAGTAATTCAAGTCAAAATAATTCAAATCGGAATAATCGTCATTGCCTTCGACATCAACTAAATGTGTCTGCATGAATGGCGATGATCCTGGACCCAAATGTAGTTGCTGCTGTTGCTGCAAATATAAGGCTGGTGTTAACAAGGGAGAGACTAATTCCGACGAAGTTTGAGAAAGATCCGACGTTGAAGGATTAGATAGGCGTACTGACGAAGCTGACGACGTTGTAGATGATGTCAATGAAGATGTAGTACCTGTTGTATTGGCATTGGTGGTGGCCGAATCTAGTGATGATTGGTATTCAATCATCTTACACTCTTCGGAGCAATACACCAGATTTGTTGGACACAATTTGTCGCAGTGTATACAGTAGTTGTTAAATGCAAAGTCCGACATTGATTCGTATATATGTGGATGTGTATAAAAGTTTATGAAATGCTAATGAACAAAAAAAAAATAAAGGTAGGGAAACGTGTATAAAAAAAAGTGTATGTACTTCACGGATTTCTTGAAGTTAAAATGCAATAGCAGTAAAAGCCTATACCTGAGAATGGTCTGTGAAAGGGTGTAGGTAACGCTTGTATAATGACTCTTGGAGGTAAGTCGGTATTGAATTAAAGAAAATGATAGAAAACTAGGTATTGAAAAGTTTTTCATAAATCTGAGGGATATTTACTAGACTTTATACAAGTTCAATTGGTATTATGCTACCATATGCTCGTTTACTATGGCTAGAGTATGCAATATGCAAAGGGGGAAGCCATAATGAGTAATAGTTTATTTATTTTTTTTTTTTTTTATTTTTTTTTTTTTAAAGGAATAAAGTTTTTCATGGTCATGAATTGTTGCCTACTTTAGGTTGAGTGGAGTACACAAAACGGAAAAACCACAGTTTTTCAATCTCGGCTTTGGCTTTTGTGGATTAGTGCCAATAGCAAAAGTTTTACAATAAAGAAGGACTTAGGACCAAGGTAAGAAGAAGAAGAAGAAGAAGAGGAAAAAGTGCACGGACGAAGCAGTACTGGAGAGGGGGGAGGGGGGGGGGGGGGGGGGTTGAGGGTGATAAGTGAGTGATAGTGGTAGTAGCAAATCACAGTGGGAAACGTTATACGGTTAAGAGTCCCCCAGTTATTTGTTTAGTCCCTTGTTTTTCAGTTGCAAGATTAAAAACTGAACTGGAATAAGTCCAGATCGCATATGTATGTTCAAGCGATATTTTTGAGTTTCATGTTTGCTTCAAAATTCATTTTATGCACGGGATTTGCACTTACACAGACCGCGCATTACTCCTCCCACTAAGTCGGTTGTAGACCCACCACCATCGCTTATAAATATTTATTAAATAAGAAAAAAAAAAAATAAAAAAACCTTTATAGGCAAAAAAAAGATGGTTCGAACAGAGTGCAAGTGGTGACATCGTTACATATTTTTCCTTTTCATTTTTCTTCTTTCTCATGGTGGTGATCCAAATTAAATATTTAGTGATTAGTATTTATCAAAACAACGCCTTGGAAACACCCTGTAAACCATTTTAACCATCTACTCTTAAGTCCCCTCCTCCCCCTCCTCCTCCCCTCCTCCCCTCTCCTCGTTTGTCGTTTACGTTTACTTTTTCATTTCTCATTCTCATTCCTACTACGAATTTGCAAATATGCAATATTTGCGTTTATCTAGGGTAGTGCACGTTTACTCAAAGTTTAGTTTTGCCAAAAGTGACGTTTTTTTTATTATTATTACCACTATTTTGTGTCTAGCAAGCAATAAAAAAAAAATCAGAAAGCTCTCCACTAATAGCCAAGGAGTCTTTCAGAAGTGGTAGTCTCCTCATTATTCAAGTAAATTCAAGTCTAGAAAAGTTATCATATCATCCCCTCATTCTGATGTGCTTTGAGTAAACAATCAAAAGTAAAAATATTTCTTCCTTTAATTGGAAGTTATCACAACAAAAGTAGGCTTACCAAAAAATGAAAAAAAACTCATTGCCATAATGGCCCTGGGAAGAACGAGGCCACGCCATGTCATGTTTCACAATTTTGAGTTAGTCACATACTAGGGTAGAAACACGCATGTTACCCCCTTAACCTCGTGCCCCGAACTCCCCATTCTTATAACTGCATAACCTCCCCAATGTGCATAATAGGTCTGTCTATCTTTTTTGCTCCTCTCTGCAACACGTGGTTAGGTAGCTCTAAAAATAAAAAAACGAACAACAAAATAAAAATATCCGTATTATTTCCAGAGGTTAACACCAGACGGAAATATTCCTCAGGATGAAACGTCTCGGCAAAAATTATGCCTGTTTCGCCCTAATCACTGTCTCCACACCACGGAGTACCAATTTCGTTCTAGATTCAATATCTTATAGGTACCAAAAAAAAAAAAAAAGAAATCAATATAGTAACATACATATTATACATATGTATATATATATTTTTTTTCCCTCGCCGACATTGGTACCACCAACATCGCAACCTACAGGCAGACCCAAACGGTCCAACGTTTTATTTCCCTACCTAGTTTGCTCTTGATTATTCAATTCAGTCTTGACTTTTTTTTTATTCAATTGTCTTGACTTTTTTTTTATTCAATTGTCTTGACTCTCTTTTCTTGATCATATCTTCCGTTTTTGCCTTTTCTTCATTCTCACGTTTTCTTTTTGTATTGCCTAAAAATGCACTATATTAAGTTTAAAACAAAAGTTAAGGATAACATCTTATTCCAACCACGCTGTGACCACCTGATTTTTTTTTTTTTTTTTTTTTTTTTTTTTTTTTTTTTTTTTTTTTTTTTTTTTTTNCCCATTTTTTTTTTTTTTTTTTTTTTTTTTTTTTTTTTACTTTTATAAATGAGAAGCTTTTTTTTTTCTACTAATCTCGACCTCCACATAATGAAAACGACCCTCCCAAAAAAAAAAGCTCTAGTAAATGGGAGAAAGAGGAAAGGATGGTAATGATTTTTTTTATTTTTCGCTTTTTTTGGGGGAAAGGGATAAAGACGAAATGCTATTTACATAAATGAAAATTACTTTGTTCCGATTCTTCACATCTTCCTCAATTTCCTACATCTATATCATTCTCGCCATACATAATCAATCAAGTAGCAGCGCGCTTTCTTTGATTGTCTTTAGCTTTCTTTCTTTTACTGAAGGTGTGTATTTTAGTGCCGAAAAAGTCACTGAATCAAGAAAACAACAACTAATTAAGCCAAGCATGAGTAAATTTCTCACTCTTAGTTCCTAGTGGGAGGGAGAGAGTGTGTGTCCAAGAAGGGGAGGGAAGATAGTAAAAGAAAAGCCTACTGTATATTACTCTATACTTCCGACTTTCCTAATAAGGAAAAAGGGAAAAAAGGCCAACTTGTCTTTCCCTTCCCCTTTTTCATTCCTATTCACCTTCACCTTCACCTTTACCTTTACCTTCACCTTCACCTTCCTGTTCCCTTTTGTTTGTGAATATGATAGAAAAGGGAAATACCGTAATAGTAAACAATACAAAAAAATATCATTCATTGAAAAACAGATAGTTTTCGCAGTACTTGTATAACATTTTTTTTTTCTCCCTGCGTTTTTATGAACAATTCGTTGCTCTTACTCCTAGATGAGGGATGAATACCGCATTAGAACTAGTTGACAAAAGTGTATGACTGATTTTGAAACTATTTATTTTCGTATGTACAATAAAAAGAGTCCATTTTTTTTTCTTGAACTTGCCCTCTAAGCTTAGTTGGATGATTTGCGCTTCTTGTAATATTACGCTATGATTCCAACTAAATTTGCAACTAAACTAAATAAGCGCCTGGGTATCTAAAAGAAATAAATGCAAAGGTATACATATAGTAGTGTGTACAATTTGAGCACAAATACTCATTATGCCGTTACATGTTAACTTCAATATATTAGATACGTATGACCAACAAAAGCTCCCTGCTTATCCATCTTCACTGCCTCGTTTTCTTTAGAGGGGAAAATGGTATTAATTATTTCACAGGGCCGAAAAATAAAGAGGAGGTGATTATATGTACCTAATATAATCGATAGATTTATAATTAAGGAAGATGGAAAAGAAATGAAAAGAAAAGATATTGAAAATCAAAGCAACCAATAGTGTGGTAGGGGCATTCGGAAAAAACAGCTTGAGAAAAGAAAAGAGAGGCCCTTTAAAAAACTGACTCCAAAATCAGTATACTTCTCTCTCTCTCCCTTTCTGTATGCCAAAAAAAAAAAAAGATGGAGTGCAGAAAACAATCAAAAAGATCAAAAAGATTACCATATAGCCCCTTATGCTTATTAGGGACAAATGCGTCAAAAATCTAAAAATAGAACACCCCAAAAATATTTTTTCTCCTTTCTGATAAAAACGCACTTTTATTATTAGAAAATAGAGGGGACTGGTGTGAATGGTAAAGGAAACTTTATGCTCTTATCTAAATTGTTAAACTAGTATATAAATTGAAAATCATATTAGATCAGTTGTTATAACCATATTGAAGAAAAAACAACTGTATTTTCGGTCAGGCACATGATTAATATTTTTTTATCAACTGTCTTGATTAATTGTCTTTGTATAATTGATATATAGAGCGGATTCATTTGTAAACCATTTGTCGCATTTCTATGCCTATGTCACACTAGTTTGGAGTGTTTATTCAAGTTGACATTTAAAAAGCATACTTTAGATGTGATATAGATCTCTTTTAATTATACATTTATTTCTGGTTCTACTTTTCCAGTTTGCTCATGTCCGGTTAGACTATCGACAGGAGGTCTGAAAAGAGAGAGAAGAAGAGAAACGAGACATTTTCTTTTCTTTAGGTTTCACTTTATCAAGGACAAGTCGTTCAAATATTTTCGTATTCCCCATTGATTAAACTTCTGGAAAAACACTATTGCTACAATACATATTTATGTATTTGTAATATCTCTCCATTTTCACGCACTCTTGTACTTGTACTTTAACTGATTCAAATCCTCTACTGATTCACCAATCTCTTGAAACCAATACTTGAATAAAATTGGCAAACTCCAATTCAAACTAGATAGTACGGCAAAATAGTAAACTTGTTTCTTCGTAAGATCCATCCATATTATTTGTAGAGAAATCAAACCACTTATTACAGTGATCCATTTGTGTAATTTGCGTATTTGAAATGGTGGTTCAATTGTAGTAATTATATTCAAACAAATGTTCAACAAGAGCAATAAACTGGTCAAGTTATCCAAATCGGCCGCAGCATTCCGATATTTCAATGAAATTACGGTGATTGTAATTATTTCAATTATGTAAAGGTAAATCAATTGTCTTTTGCGTTTAGAGTATTGCTCCTGGTTGTATATACTCAATTCTTTGATGTATTCTATTTGGTCTTCTTCGTCTAGTAATGCCGAAGAGGATTGATCTAGAACTAGCTTGTCCAATTTGCGTAGCCTGCTGCCACTACTGCTACTACTTTTTTTGTTACTGCTACCGCTATTTTTGCCACTTTTGCTAATATAGGAGTCGTTGCCCTTGTTGGTGGTGGTCATTTATAGTTTTACAGATGTATATAGAGTTGTGGCGTATAATGTCATTTTACTTATTTTTTTTTTTTTTTCTTTTGCATGATTGTTGAAAAAAAAATATTGAAACACATTAGTAGCGGGTCGTATTTTGGCGTCTTGTATAATAGATGGCTAGGAAGAGAGGGATTGAAAATAATCTAGAGGGAAGTAGAAGTGAGAAAACGTGTTTGCTTAACAGGTTGGGATTTGAATTTAGGTGTAACCAACTAGACCGTTTCTGTCTAAGTTCCAACTCGTTTGCAAACAAGTCAGTAGTGAGCATTTGCTTTTAATGTTCTGCGCAATGGTCCCATACAGGAGGAATACCAAAAGTTTCACTAAACTTCTGGTTTCAGTAAACTTCTGATTTCAATAAACTTTTGATTTCAGTAAACTTCTGGTTTCAGTAAACTTCTGATTTCAATAAACTTCTGATTTCAATAAACTTCTGGTTTCAATAAACTTCTGGGTTCTTTCTTTTGCCGAACCTACCATCACAATGACAACCGCGAAAGTAATTCATTCTAGACGGCGAATTCCTCTTTTATGGATTTGGAAAATAAACAGTGAAAGAAGCTTTTCCTCGAGTTATAGGGATGAAAAATTTACGGATAGAAAAGACCAAGACAAGAAAATTTCTCTCAACAAAGAACATGACAAATCAAGTCAAGACATAGATACGTAGAGATACGCAGATAAACGATTTTTCTTTCTTTTTTCTTTTCACTCTTATTTTGTAGCAAATGAAATAGTTAAAAAGTTTAGCGAGTATTTTCAAATTGTCATTGGTTTAACAGGATTCAATATATTTCTTGAACTACTCATTTGGCAAAAATGAGTAAGGAAAAAAAAAAGCACCAAAATTTACCAACACTTTCTCCATGTTTCATTTATTCTTTTGTGTTACCAAATACCCGATTCGGTAAAAAACGTTTTTAATAATGAATGTATACACAGTACATGTCCAGATTCAATTCTCAAGCAACGGGTGTTCAGGCCTGTTGATGTCAGTATTTTATTGGCTGAACCATTATACATCGAGGTAGCGATTAATGTTCAAACTTGTTTTGAGCTGTACTCAAGTTTCTTTTGAATCTGAGCTAATTTCAGTGCATCCAAGTAAGTAATTGTGTTTGCCAAATTAGAATAAACAACTCGTTAAACTGAAAAACCAAACAAACCATAATCTCTTTTTTATTGTTTACCAAATAGTTTGCTTGAATTGAGACTATTTGCATGGCAACATTCATTTTTTGAACGATGTTTTGACGAAGAGAAAGGGTCTTTTAAAATAAACTCATAGTTTTAGTACCAAAAAAAAAGAAACAGAAAAACCGAGGCGCAGCAATAGAGTCAAGAAAGAATTTACAAACCCGACATTAGGGAGCGGAGCGAGCTAGTGGATATAGATCTAAATGATCCTCGATTATCAGGATACTTTGTAGCTTGTTACGAAACCATCTCGCTTTGCTCAAGAACACTTTGCAGCTTATTACGAAACCATCTCGCTTTGCTCGAGAACACTTTGCAGCTTATTACGAAACCATCTCGCTTTGCTCGAGAACACTTTGTAGCTTGTTACGAAACCATCTTGCTTTGCTCGATAGTGTCTGAGTAGATTGTTCTAATAGAGCAGTATATAGTATCAACCTCGTGCATCATTTAGGTGTGGAGAGGAGGGAACAAACATAAAAACGGAAAATAAACAAGTCCAAATTTTTTCTTTTTTTTTTTTTTTTGGAAAAGTAAAAGCCTTTCACCTCGTAATCATAAATGGTTTACTTGTAAAGTCAAATACATTGACGATAAATGAACCACTTTGGTCATACACATTAGAGGAGTATCGAAACAGCAGGCGTAAGAGGAAGGGAAAGGTCACTACTTTTGAATAGGCTTAGTTAGTGTGAAAAATGAACAAATCAAGGTTCTTATTCCCATTAAGGCCAATCCTCCATCCCCTCAGCTCCTCCATATATATATATATTTTTTTTAAATTTTTGCAAATCCTGCAAACACTTTAATTTCTGTATTTATGCATATTCTGCACTCCACCGTAATTTCTGTTTTCATACAAATTCTATCTATATTAAGAGATTCAAGTTGTGTTTCTTGTCATCCGAGGAAGATAGTGGTAATCATGGTTGGCGTTGGCGCTTGAGATAACCGCGTGTTGGACAGTATCAATTTGTAACCAACTTTAATAATAATTTTTTTTAACGCTTTACTTTGAGATTTCAGTGTCTAGTGTTTCCTCACTCTTTAAAAAGATCATGCCATGGTCCATTATTTGCACCTGAAGCACACTACTAGATTGTTACTCCACTATCGAGCAGAGCGAGATAGTGAAGTGTTTTATGTCGATGCCAGCTAATAATTCCCCACTCGATAGTGTCGAGTTTCATGAGCACGCTGACTAGATTGTTACTCCACTATCTCGCTCTACTCGATGGTGAAGGTCTTGCTAGCGCCACGCCTATATAAAAGTGTTTCATACAAAGTGTATGCCCAGTAAAAAGAGTGACGCTGACAACTTGGACTTGCAAAAGTAAGCTTTTTTTTTTTTTTTTTTTTACTTACAAGTTTTAAAATAATATGTTGAGGATGTTTTTCCAATTGAGAAAGGAAAGGGTATAGGCTGATTTATACCTGAGTATGCCATGATTGAGGCGTGACTGATCACAAGTAACAACGATTTTCAAGTTCGTAACGGATTCTTTTTAAACCCGCCAGTTCATAACCTATTCTTTTTGAAATTCGCCAGTTCATAACCTATTCTTTTTGAAAATTGCCAGTTCATAATCTATTCTTTTTGAATCCGCCAGGTTCTAGTTCCAGATCCATTAGATTTACACGATGGAATTTTTTTTTTTTGGATTTTTATTGCCTATTATGAACATTAAAGCTCGTTTCAAGAAGGAATGGAAAACAAAAAAGCCTAATGATAATATAAACGCTACCAAATGTCATTACTAGAGGTGTGGGTGTGGGTGTGGGTGTGGGTGTGGGTGTGCGGTTGTGTGTGGTTGTGTCAGAGAAAATGTAAAGAGTGATAAAAAAAAAAAAAATACAGAAGCTTAAATATTTTTTTTTATTTATTTAGACGCGCTTGTTTATGTCTCGTGTAAAGCTTATAGTTATTTTCTTCCTTTTATGGGTAAGGGTAAAAATAAATAGTGTTTATCATTTGATACTTTTTGACCACAATAACTAATGGAGCTTGGGTATAAGGTTGTACAATAAAAATATTGCTGGTATGGCTTGAGACTTTGAGGTGAAAACGATCAAGCAGAAAAGAGAAGCTTAATTTTACACTTTGCAGTGATTTATTCCTATTTAAACTTGTTTTGTTTACGAAGGAAAAAGTAATAATTTCAGGAAAAAGGTTATAATTTCAGGAAAAAGGCTACAGTTTCAGGAAAAAGGGCTACAACTCTAGAGGGGAGCGCGCGGTATCTCTGAGATGATCAAGAGTTCTAGTTCTTCTTTTGCCTTTTCTTCTCTTATTTGTTCTAATTTTTTTTTTTTTTTTTTTTTGTTGTTGTTGTTGTTGTTGTTCGTGTAGTAGTTGAATTTTGATGTACTTGTGGTAGCATCGGCAAGGGTTATAATTAATATATAGAATACGAATTCTTATATTTCCTATATATTATTTATACATCTTATCTTCACTTCAAACTTGTTTAACTAACAACCACTCAGGTAACGAACCCTACAACTAGCAAACCTTACAACCAACGAACTAACCTGTAAGTTGAACCGTCCACCAACAGATAAAACTGGCAGAGAGAGTGAAAAACTGACAGAGAGAGTAAAAGACTGACAAAGAGAGTATTAGACTCACAGATTGTAAGAAAAAAAAAAGATCCCTTTATCCCTTGTCGTCACTTTACAACTTATAGACAACAAGTCACCCATTCTTTTTCCATTCCTGTCTGTGCGTGTTTGTTTTTCTTCTTGCTCCCCTTTAACAGTTTTTTTTATATTCCTATTTCAACTTCTTTTTTCCCTCCCCATTTCAGCGTTCCCAACACTTTGAGATATTGAATTACTTTTGATTTCATTACTAAAAGGAGGAAACTCATTCAAACCCGTGGTGATAAAAAATTTTGAAGAAAAAAAAATTTTTTTTGGGAAGAGATTATCAGATTCACCAAAATTCGTTGAACTCTTTTCTTTTCCTCCCTTTATTACCAACTATTTCCCTTGTCATTCATTCGTTTTATTATAACCACGCCAACTAAAGAAAAAGGAAATAAGACATCTAATCGGTATCCTCCACCACCACTTTTTCACTAAATTACCAACTATAGTCACTCATTACAATAACTTGCCCATTTGCCCATTTGCCTGCCCTTACATCCCAGTTACCTCCCAGTTACCCCATTTTGCCTCCTATTTTAATCTTAAGCTACTGCTATTTTAAGCAATGTTGTCAAATATAAAATTGAGTCTCGCTTCAGCCGTGTATGTGCTTTCATTCGTTTCTTCAACCAATGCTTTACATGTGCCTCAGCATTTGGAAATTAGGGATAACAACAGCAAGAAGGAGTCACCATCCTTAACTGCGTCACCCGCAACCAATACATATTCCCTGGAGAGCGATATAAATACACTGTCTAACTCAATAAAAGCGAGATCAGTATCAGAAGAACCAAATCAATTTTTGAATTCATTTCAAGAAATTGTAAACAATATTCTCAGCCCAACTACTACATTAGAGGCGGCTCAAAGCAGCACTGAAGTAGCGTCACCATCATCATCATCATCACCATCAATACAACGGGCACAAGCAATTGCTCAAGATTACACATCACCAAATTCAATATCGCAAAGTTCCGTTAATTCACCAAGAACTCTGCAATCTATACGATACAATTCACCAGTGAATAGTGAAGTTTCGACAAGTAGTAGTTCACCAACAGTTGTTAGAAGTGATACTAGCAGAGGGAATATCTTTTCTCGTCAAAGAACTGCTCTTGCATCAACTACTTCCCAGCAGGTTCTGGTGAATGAACTTCAATCTGAAGAAACTTCATTAATTGAACCATCAACAACAGCGGTTTCTTCCACTGGTTACTCTTCATCAAAGTCCTCCTCCATTGACTCAAATTCAGCTGCAGCACCAAGTTACATTTTATCATCTTTGATGTCTGCTTTACAAACAGGTATAATAACAAGTTCATCAAGAGGCGATACCTATACCAGTGCTCTGGTAAATTCAGCTTCTGGATCATCAAGTGCAACAGCAGCTACTGCTACTGCTACAACTACTACTACTACTGCATCTAGTTCGTCTGACTCGTCCGAAACAGTAGTTCCTTTATACCCAAGTTCATTTAATTCCTTTTCCCTTCAATTAGCTTCTGAAGTTTCATTTTTCCCTTCAATAGCAAGTCAGCTGTATATTTTTGAATCCGATACCGAACAAACTCAAAGTGGTTCATCCTTTTATACATCTACCCCGACATCTTACCAGTCAGACTTTGCTTCCTCAGGTGAACAAGTTCTGGAATCAACAGCAATAGCAAGTGGAGAATCTTCGTGGTATGCTTCTGACCTGGCATCCAGTACCACCTCGTTTGATTTCGAAGACTTTGCCACTACTAGTTTCTTTTGGGCAACTGAAAGTGGCATGGAATCCCAATTTGTTTCATCTGGTGCGTTTTCAAGTTCGGAAACAATTATCGATGCTCCCACCACTTCTATCGAATCTACAGGCGTCAACACTACGGCTGACGCCTTTGATTATGAGACTACTTTGATTTATTCCGATTTCTTTTCATCGATATATGCCGCTTCAAGTACTACTATTGACTTGGACTCTGCATTAGCCAGCACTGCAAGTCCTGTTGAACCAGAAGAAGATACCGCAACTGCGTTTACAGGATCAGCAACCAACTCGACATCTTCATTGTTAGAAGTCACCACTACTGAATTATCTGATTCAACCGATTTGGAAACAGTATCCGCACTTTCTACATCTCTTGCATCTGCTGATTCTTCAGAAACAATTGACTCATTTTCAGCTGTTTCTGGCGCATCATCAGATGAAGCTACGTTGGATACATCTATCACCACTACTACTGAGGCATCTTCTTCTTCGGAGACCTCCGCTGACATTTTCATTGGTTCCGATGCTGATGATGACACTGCGACTGCTACTTCAACAGAATCTTCCGATGAATCGTTAGAGGTTGTTACCACTTCTCAAAGTATAGAGTCGGATGCGTTACAAAGCACTGAAGCCAGTGCTACATCATCAGATGGTTCTGAGGGTATTGAGTCGGATGCATTTGAAACAGGCACGTCCGTTGTTGCATTTGAGAGTGGAAGTTCCACCAGTGATGATCAATCTGTTGCCACAACTACTGGAGAAAGCAGTGCTGATGAATCGAGTCAAGTTGGATACACCACTGCGTCAGACAACACGGTGTCAACTACTGCTTCAGAAGCTGAGTCAACAAGTTCACAAGATGTTCCATCTGAGGTATCAAAAGCACCCGAATACTTATCTTCATCCTCCTCACCCGCATCTTCATTGTCGACATCTGAGCCAGTCGCGGCAGCAGCAGAAGCACCCGCAACTACTTCTACTTCGTCTACGAAGAATTGGTTGCCTTCATCTTTGGTCATGGCTGAAACACCTTCAAGTGGTTTACTTACTGCCTCACAAACAAACAACGTGCAAGCGTCACCCACACCCGATTCCACATCTGGATTACCAAGAGCTATCACTCCCGAAGTCACAGGTAGTTTTGTTGACGGCTATTCCGTGATAACTGTTGGATTTAAAGCGGCATTGAACTATCCGTTTGTTGTTAATCATACAATTACATCAGCTCAAATATTCCTGTTTTTGCCTGATGTTTTGAAGTTTCCATTCAAGGATAGCAAGAAATTTGATAATGTTGCAGTTATTCGGTTGATACCATACCAAGCTTCAAACATTGATTACACAATAACTGTTGCAGAGGTTTACTTCCCAACGGATAGTATCAGTGCATTGAGTCACTATATTACAACTGAGGGTTCTTTAATTTATAGAAATCCCGATCCTACGAGGAACACATTAGCGTCGTTGATTGATAGTAGAATATCCTTGACTGGTTTAGCTGAAAGCAGTGAACAAACATCGAGTTCTTCTTCACATAATGGGGTAACTGTCAACCCTAATGGATCAATGGATGCCACCTACACAGACCAAGAATCAGTCAACAAAGGAAGAGTAGCAGGTATAACCATTGGGGCAGCTGCCGGTTGTGGTATATATATGAGTTTGATGGTTTTGCTATTTAGACGATTCAGAAAGAGTAACAAGAATATCACATTACCCGTGAGTGACTCAGAACTGAATTTCTGCTTATCTGATGAAGGTTCACTTGTGACTACTGAGAGCGGATCCGGATTTTCAGCAATTTTTTCAAGAATTAACCATGGTGGAATAATGAGTGTTCATGATGACCATACAGATCGTGAAACGATGGTGCAACTAGGCAGAAATGGCGGAGAAAATATTTCAGAGCCTGTTCAAGCATCTAATTCATTAGGTTGGTATCATTAAGAAACAACAACAACAACAAAAAAAAAAAAGAAAAGAAAGGCATTTAAGGGGTCAGACTAGTTAGTTTTTTTTTTGTATCCATCCTCGTGATAAGCATCAGTATTGATTGTATGAGAACGGGCTTTAATCAAAATCAAAAAAACAACAAAAAAACAACAAGGTTTTCAAACTAATAGAAACAGAAATCCTTTTGCCCTCCTCCCCCCCCCCTCATCCAGTCCATTTTTATTCCACCCATTTCCAAAATTTTTCTTCAGCATTCATCAATAAGATATATTGAGCTACTCTTGTACAATTGGAAAGAACTAAAAGAGAAAAAGTTATCAAAAAGACGTTTTTTTAATTTTTCCCCACAATAAGTTGATTTTTTATTCGAGTTTCGTTAGATTGAATAGTTTTTACTGTACACTATACCTTTTCCTAAAAAACATTAAAAGAGTTGACATCATTTACATATATATAAATATATATAAAAATTCAAATTTTATGCAACCGAGTTTATGAAATCGTACAAATTGTTGATTAATGTTTCTGCATCTTCATCAAGAACTTCTTCAAGATCGCTCACCAAAGTTTTCTTGCCTTTGAGATTATTTGTTTGAAGGTTTTGGTAAATGACTTCGAGAAGGACATCATCTTTAACACCAAGACAATCTTCTACTAGATCGTCTATTTTTGATTTGATTTGTTCTTTTAGTTCAGGAGACAAGTCATTTATTACTATCGTTTTATTCTCTTCACTTGGTTCAACCTTTGTTTTCGTTTGCTCTCTTTCATGTTGTTGTTCAACTTTAGATTTCTTGAAACTTGGTAGAGTAACTTTTGCTACTTCTTTCTTCTCCTTCTCCTCGTCAAGCTCATCATTCTTCTCTTCTAGTGATCTCTTTGCATTTCTCTGCTTCAAGTATTCATTATAGTTCAGTTCATATAATGTAGCAAGTCCATTCTGGTAATAATTCTTAAACTTATCGATATAATCGAGTTTGTTTTCCAAGAGTTGAGGTTCATAATTGTTGGCAAGTTCCAATTCATGATAAAGTTGCGCTCTTTCATTGATTTCCTTTACCTTCAATTTTGCTAAACGTTGTTCATACTCCTTTGTATCCTCTGCAGTTTCTTCTGCTTTGATCATCGCATTGTATTCTGTATCATTCAACTCCTCGTGCTCGTTTAGTATCTCAATGTCGTCCTCAACAAGTTTTGACGTCGACGTCGCCGTCGCCGACGACGACGACTCATCGACGGCCTTTGTCTTTGTCTTTGTCTGCGCCTCAGCAGCAGCCTCTTGTATTTTCTCGAATAATTTACTCAACTTGTGTTTAGTCTTGTGTCTCTCCGTTTCAATTTGTTTTTGACGGTTTTCTTTCTCAATGGTCAACATCTTAGTTCTGAATCTGATGATATCTCGTATGATTCCTTCCTTCATGTCGTTTGGAACATCAATCAAGTCATTTTTGTCAACCTTGTAATTGCTGTAAGACCTCATAGCTTGATCTAGGTCTTCAAACCCTCTCTGTTTTGAACTTGCATAGTTTTTGGAATTGAATAATATAAGCTTGATTTGGGTCTTTAAGTGATCAGTAATGATACCTGGCTGTACTTTTATCTCAGATAATAATTCGTCAAGCTTATTGCTGTATATAATCTCAACTTTAGGGATAACCTGCATCATATCCAAAAACGTTTCCACAAACCATTTTACATCTTCGAGTTTTTGAAATTTGACAAAAATCACCTTCAGGTCAACAAACTCATAGTTGACTATTGACCAATTGAATTTCCTTTCGAAATCAACATTCAAGTTTATTAGACTGAGTAGCACTTTTTCAACAACGATGCTTTTCAAATTGGGGAAGTTATTAAAAATTATAGTTGATAATTGGTCTTTCAAAGTTTTCGGTCGTATTGACTCGATATCAATGTACAATTTTGGCTCTTGGTTTTCATCAACGACAATATCGGCAGTAGATTCTTCGTTTCTATTTGTCACTTGGGCTCGTTGTCCAGCAGCTGTTTGACTGAGGATTTTGGTATTGTTCAATTCAATTAATTCAGATGCATCAAATTGACTCACTATAGGAAGATTCAAATTAAATGGGGGGGTCAGCTCCAACTCTCTTTGAAAATCATTCGATTCCTCCTTTGAAAATAGTAGCGATAATAGCTTCGAATGGTTGGAAGCAGGGATCGTATACGGCGATACAAACGTTAACGCTAAGCCCGACCTATCAACAGTAACCATCTTTTCCCTCTTGTAAAACCAAACCCACCTACCCTTAGGTCCAATGAGCTGCAATAAAGAAGAGATAAGAAGAGATGAGCTGCAATGAGATGAGATGAGTTTAAGTCGGCGGCTAATTTCAATCACAGCGGAAAAATTCAAAAATTTTTCAGTGCACCCATAGAGAGTTGTTATAGAAGCTAGTGTTATTCACGGGGGGAAGCTAGGTTTGTATTGAATTGTATTGGCTCCTTATGTCGCTAACGGTACGTTTACCACATGACTTGGAGAAACATGACTTGGGATCTATAAATGACTTGCGGGTGCGCGAATTAGAAAGCATTCTTAGTGAGGATGCTAATAATATGGATGCATGGAATCAACTATTGAGTACGTTTGATTTATGGATAAGTTCGAGTCAAGTTGATGGTAGCCAATCCAAATTACTGGATGAACACAAACGGAAAATACGAGACGTATATAAAAGCCTTTTATCACGTTTCCCCAATTTAGAAGAGATTTGGAAGAAATGGCTGATTGTTGAGTTCAAGATGGAAGGAGTCGAGGCTTCGGTAGATGTCCTAAGAATAGCAGTGGAAAATTTCCCTCATTCTGTTGATCTATGGGTGGACTATCTAGCTGCATTGAAAGCAACAACAAAGAAAAATGAAGATTTGGATCAGGGGGAAACAACAACAAAGAAGAATGAAGATTTGGAGGAGGAGGAGCAAAAATATAGATTTGTTTTTACAAGAGCTTTGGAGCATAATGGTTATCATTTCAATTCGCATCCAATATGGGACAAAGCCATTGAATTTGAAACGGCCATTGCTAAACAACTGCAGAATAGCTCAAGCAAACTATTGGAGCTATATCTCAAAGTTATAAGGATCCCCTTGTATCAATATGCTCAATACTATACCCAATTCTCAGAAATTAATAAGAACTTTGATATACAAAACTTGATAAGTGAAAATGTCTTGTGCGAGTACATGGAGAAGTTTGGTAAACCAAAGCTTGAGGATCTATCTCTTATTGAAAAACATCAGATTATAGACGATTATTTTGCTGGAGTTTTTGCTTCGACACAAGCTAAAGTAAGCGCAAATTGGGAGTATGAACAATCCTTGATGAATCAAAAGTTCTCAACTGATAGAATAGAAATTGAATTGGAAAAGAAAACTTGGATAAACTACATTGACAAAGAAATCGGTGCTTATGAAGTATCACATGATCTAGATCAATTTAATCTCGTTTGCAATTTATTTGAAAGAGCCTTGGTGCCGAACTGCTTCGATAGCAACCTCTGGCTCAAGTATATCAACTTCATTACATCCTCGTTTTCCTCCTCATCTTCCTCAAATTTACCACTCGATAGGAAGTTTGATTTACAACAAGAACTTTATTTGCGAGCCAACTCCAGATTTATACCTTTAGACCAAAATGAACTACGGATAAGGTATGTGGAATTCTTGTTGGAAAATGATAAACCAGACATGGCCAATGAGTATCTTTTTGACTGGATTAAATTGTTTAGTGGCAATTTGAAAGTTTATTATAAATCACCATACATTCAGATGTCACAAGAACTATTAAAGTTGTGGAAAAGGCTACTAAGTACATCTAAATACCAACATGTGCTAGAATCTTTGATTAAAATTTACTTTCAAAAAGGGAGCAAAGCCAAAAAATTAAAAGTAAGTAATAATGAATCCAATGGAGAGCCTAAAGCGAAGGAGAATACAACCAGTTTTGATCTCCTGGAAGATTTTATTTTGCTTTTTGCAAAGTTTTTGAATGATGACTCTGTACCTCTAGTGGTTGTATCTTGCTTAAACATTTACAAGAGTCAGAATGACAGGGACAGAATTAGAAATCTATTCAATGAGTACTATGACGAATACAGCCTTAAAAAATCAGCAGCTTTTTGGAAGTTTATGTTTAAGTTTGAAGGCATTCACGAAGGCCACTTGCAAAACCTCAAAACAGTTTATAACTTTATCAAAACCGAAGCTCAGCTACCAAAAGCCCTTGTGGATGCGTTTTCAGATTGGTATTACGACTTTGCATCAGCAAATGTTAAGGGACTTTTGGACTTGAATAAGGGTCATTCAGATAGAACGATGATTTTAAAAGATTTGAACCAATCAAATTCCATCTTTTATAATAAATCCCTTCGCAACCGTCAATCCAAAAATAACTATAGAATCAAATTGTCGAAAACAAGAACAGAGAACGGAATGGATCAAGCTGTGCTTGATTATTTCGCCAGTCAAGCTGGCCATCCTGGCGCATTTCATGATGGAACTCCAGAAATCACAAATAATTTTATGACAGAAAGTAACTTTATTGACCTCGCAAAGAAAGATGTTCCAGTGCCAACATATCCAACGTTTAAAAACGTTGAAAAAGCTGCATCTGCCGTTAGATATTTAGAAGACTAGGAGAAAAAGTAGAACGAATATAAACAACACACACACACATAAATACATAGACACGCCTTTCTAGCTACCTCAAAGATCATCAGTTTGACGACCAATTACCATTAGACCCTCGTTGAAAGAGGCTCTACCGTTACATCTATTGTTCCCGTACACCTCGATGATTTGCAATTTGGGACAACTGTTTCCTATTAGTGACAATATCTCATTATCAACAGCTCTAACAAAAGAAGAATCCAAGTATGTCAATAACGGTAATCTCACATGATGATAATATGCGATATTGCCTTCTTCTTGTGATTTTTTCTTTAAAGCAGCTTTATACTGATGTTTATCACTGGTGAAAATTTGGGACAAAAAATCCTTTGTTACTTTGTACAAGGAATTTATACTCAACTCAACCAACGTATGACATGAATGATCAAGTAGTGAATATATAGCCCCATCACCGAGATTAGAACATTTCATCAAGTTTACTTCAAGTAGTCCACCAGCATTAATTTTTGAAAATTGATGAAAAGCTTCAGCAAATCCATCATTTGATACTTGATCCAAATTTTTCATCGATAGGCTTGTTAAGCTGCGACAATATTTTGCTACTCCGTAAATCAAAAACTTTTCGGTTAATGCTGAGCAACCGTCGACATTCAATGAATTGAGAGACTCGCCCGTTTTTGCCAAGATCTCAATGATCAAATCATCTGTAACTAGTTCCTCGTTGGTTGGATATGAAATCTCCAAATCAACTAAGCTATTATTGCAAATATACTTGGGAATATAACTATATGCCTCAGCTGAGGTGATTCCGTCCAATCGTGACAATTTCAATGATGTCAAATCTTTTCCACAACATACCAATAAACTTATCAAGGACTCATTACCAAATCTATGAGTATTTCTAACTTCAAACTTGGAAAGTCTTTTTTGGACTTTATCGAAATATGCTTGCCACATACGATCACTAATCAAGAATGGACCGTTTAGTGATAATGCACTTAGGTATTTTAATTTGGATGCGAAATATTCTAAATTATCATTATGCAACTGTCCGCACATGAATAGGGTTAAGGATTCCAAGTTGGGGCAAAATGACGCGATTTTGTTTAAAGAATCGGAATTAACGTTTGAGCAATCCCAAAACTCTAAACTCTTCAAATCAGGAAACAAGAACAATGAAATGGTTTTATCGTTTAGTGACCTATTTTTGGATAGTATCTTTGAGATTTTGTTCAAATTCATCTGTCCAATGTCTCCCAAGGCATCAACATCTTCAATATTCTGAGTGATTTTCTTTATACAAACATCTTGCAATTTTGGGAGTTTAACAGTAGTTTTATTCAACAAGGCCTGTGCCACTTTTTTTCTCCTCTTTCTTGCATTTAATTGATTAGCTTTTGCCTTGCGTTCCCTTTCTCTTAAAACGCGATTGCACGAATCACACAAGTACCCAGTCTTTTCCTTAATAAATCGGGAAAACACCGTTAGCTCGAACTTGTCACCACAGTCAACACAAACGTCATATTCTCCAAACTTTTTCATATTGACGTCACCCAACTCGTTTTCTTCATCCAGGTTGTAGTTGCTATCGTTGTCATCGTCACTATCGCTATCATCACTACTACTGTTTCCCGGACGCGTGCGCTTTGCACTGCGTCTTGCACCGCGTCTTGCACTGCGTGTTGCAGCTCTCAATTTCCTTTTCGCAGCAATTTTCATTTGTTTGATCTCTTCGTCTTCTTCTTCTTCGTCTTCCTCCTCGTCGTCGATGGAAATTTGAGGTACCCTTGAGGATCTAGAAGGGGTTTGAGGTATCCTTGAGGATCTAGTAGGAGTCCGTCTAGATGACGACGTATGACTCTCATGAGCAACCCCAAGATCACCATTCTCTTCATTGCTATCCTCGTGCACCGCCTGCCGATTTTGATCCTGCACATCTGGCACATCAGGCTCACCCTGCGCTTCTGGCGTTTCACTTTGTAATCTAACCTCGCGTTCACGTCTCTGTCTAAAAGCATCTGTAATACCTTCAGTTTTCAAAAACTCAGTAAGCGCCGAACTAGGGCCTTTTACACCCTCTGATCTTCTAGACCTCCTAGCCATAACCAAATACTCAATAAAGTCCTTCTGAAACAAGATAATTCCTATTATTGAAAATTTTGCAGTAATTCAATACTCCTTATATATATATATATCTCCGAGGGTTATTCACCTCTTCTCAAACGCTACCATATGCAACTTTTGTCACAAACTTTTTTTTTTTTTTTTCTTTTTTCCATTGCCACTTTGAAATTAGCCGCTGACCCTCAGTTTGGAAGAAAAAAAAGTTGAAAAAAGGCCCATCTATAAACTATAAGAAGAAGGATAGACCAAATACGTGGCAAGAAATTGACCATTATTAGGTAGATTTTAGGGTTAAGAACGAAGGGGCGTTTAAGAGTAAAAATGCAGATAATTTTTAAAGACTTTAAGAAGCAAACCGTGCCAGTTGATGTTGAACTTTCGGATACAGTATGTAAAAGTTTTATCCGCGACGCTGACTAGCTTCACTATCGAGTGACACTTCGAGCAGAGCGAGATAGTGGAGCACACTGACTAGCTTGTTACAACACTATCGAGTGACACTTCGAGCAAAGCGAGATAGTGGAGCACACTGAATGGCTTATTACAAGCAGAGCGAGATAGTGGAGCACGCTGATTAGCTGCCATCGACACTGACTAGCTTGTTATAACACTATCTCGCTCTGCTCGATAGTGTCACTCGATAGTGTCACTCGATAGTGTTTTTCGATAGTGTTTGTCCATAGTGTTGCTCCACTTTGTATCCAGAAAACTAACCCGTGTTACTTTGTTTAGGTTTTGTCAGCTAAGGAAAAATTGGCCAAGGAAAAGGATTGTGATGTGTCGCAAATCAAATTAGTATACTCGGGAAAAGTATTGCACGATGACAAAAGTTTAGAGTCATTTAAATTGAAGGAAGGATCTTCGGTCATATTTATGATCTCAAAGACTAAAAAGGCTTCTGCTGCTACACCACCAGTGCCTGAGGTTGCGCTGAGCTCGACTCCAACTAATTTAGAGACTGCTTCGGCATCAACTGGAGACTCGACAAAGGTAGAGCCTGCAGCATCTACGTCACGTGATGCCTCAATTGCACCTGGGGAAACAGCGGCCAATGCAATGACGACTGATCCTAATCCCACCGCTAATGCTAGTATTGTTGCTGATGAATCTACGTTTGCCCTAGGAAGCGAGAGAGAAACAACTATTACCAATATAATGGAAATGGGCTACGATAGACCCCAAGTAGAAGCCGCATTGAGAGCGGCTTTTAACAATCCTCACCGTGCAGTTGAATATTTGATTACTGGAATACCGGAGACATTACGTTCTGAGCAGCCTCGTCAACAACAACAACAACAACAACAACAACAACAACAACAACAACAACAACAACAACAACAACAACAACAGCAGCAGCAGCATCAGCAGCAGCAACTGTCAGCTAATGCCACGCATAATGATGACGAGGAAGACGATGCAGATGAGAGTCACCGTGGAGAAAATTTATTTGAACAAGCAGCAGCAGCAGCAGCACAAGAAGGAAGAGGTGACCGTTCAGCAGGTAGTGCAGCAGCAGAGTCCGGGGCACTTGGTACAGTACTGAGTGTCGAAGGAACGGGCAGTGGCAGCGGTGATGAGCAACAAATGCAATTATTAAGAGCAGCATTACAATCGAATCCAGAGTTGATCCAGCCGTTATTGGAACAATTGTCTGCATCAAATCCACAAATTGCAAGCATGATTCAACAGGACCCAGAAGAGTTTATAAGGACCTTTTTAGGTGCTGGCGGTGAAGATTTGGGATTTGAAATTGAAGGTGATGATGCAGATGCTCTTGGTGGTAGCGGTGGTGGAAGTGGTGAGGGAGCTGATGCTGAAGGCACAGTACGCATACAATTATCTGAACTGGACCAAAATGCAATTAATAGATTATGTGAGCTCGGATTTGAGCGCGACCTTGTAATACAAGTCTATTTGGCTTGTGACAAGAATGAAGAGGTTGCTGCTGATATATTATTCAGGGATATGTAAAAATAAAAGAAGAGTAGTAAAGTTATGTATTTTTTATTTTTTTTTTTTGAATTAGATGTCGATGTAGACAAGGCTCTAACAGCAACACTATCGAGCAGCGACACTATCGAGAAACACTATCGAGAAACACTATCGAGCAGAGCGAGATAGTGTGGCAACACCCAGTAGCTTGTTACAACACAATCGAGCAAAGCTCTCCAGCTTGTTATAACACTATCTCGCTCTGCTCGATAGTGTTTCTTGATAGTGTTTCTCGATAGTGTTTCTCGATAGTGTTTCTCGATAGTGTTTCTCGATAGTGTTTCTGGATAGTGTTTCTCGATAGTGTTTCTCGATAGTGATGCTTATAGTCTATAAATCGAGTTGAGCTAGCGAGTGGATTACCTTGTGTGAGGATAACTCGTTTTCTGGTATGGGTGCATTTCCATCTCTCACCACGATAAAACTTTGCATGCCTGCCTGAATTGCTGCTTTAACTTCATTGATGTTATCGCTTAAGAACAAGATTGACAGTTGTTTACCTCTTTTGTTGATTTTCTCGATAATCTTGGAATAAGAACAAGGTTCTTGCTTGAAACCTGCAGTAGTTATATCGAAATATCCACTCAATTGGGGATTCAAATCAATCGTATTATCGCCATTATCAACGTGACTGAATAATAGCTTTTGTGCATTAATGCTGCCCGATGAGTAAATGTAGATTTTTTTTTGACTTGTATTTGGAAAATCTTGTATAAACTCAATTGAATCTTTGTAAATGGGGCTCTTTAATTCGCCAGAGAGGTAACCCTGTTTCCACACCAAGCCTTGCAATGATTTCAAGACGGGGTCCTTGACATCGTTATCCACCAACTTTTTGAGATAGTCAAAAGTCGACTTTGCCGAAGTGGTGATATCGGGTGAAAGCTGGGTCAAAGTCTTGACTACTAAATCATTTGATGCTTTATCCAAGGGAAATTCTATTGAGTCTAGACAAGAGGGAAGTTTTGCGACGAAATAGGGGAACAATATCTCTTTTACATAGGATATTGGACAAATTGTTCCTTCAATGTCCAATACTACCGTATCAATTGACATCTTCCTTGCGACACTAGGGAGCGAAGTGAGCTAGTGGAACAAAACTGGCCATATCAACAACTAGCGAGGAGAGAGAGAGAGAGAGAGAGAGAGCGAAAAAATAAAAAACATAAAAGATGACGCACACACCGTTATGAGACATCACGTGACCAGAGCTCTTTTTGCCCCCCCTTAGGGCCCTTGCCCGCCCCTTTTGCCCCTTGCCCCCCTTTACTCCCCGCCCAAAAAAAACAACAACAACAACAACAACAACAACATGGGGTTTTGTCGTGCCAAGGGAGGGGGAGGCGAGTGGTTTTTTTTCTTTTAAAAATTACCCGTATTTCCGAAAGAGGTGAGTGAGTATATGTGTGTGTGTGTGTAATAATTCCTTTAGTTCATTTAACACCTTCTTAATATAATCACAGGACCAGATTAAGCTATTAGTAAAAATGCATCAGTGCTTTTTTTAAATAACGGCATAAGATTGTTGACCATTTGACTTTTATCTCCGTGCTGTGGAATCCACAGGGTTCTTCTATCACGTGACCCAATACTTTGTTAAGAAACAAAAAATTGTGAAGTCGATTGATGATGCACAAAAATATAATGGAGCAATTTTAACAAAGGGAGTAGAGCTAGGAGACACTAAGTAGTAGGAGACACTAAGCAGTAGGATAAACTAGGAGACGCTAAGTAGTAGGAGACACTAGGTAGTTGGGTAAACTAGGAGACACTAAGCAGTAAGAGACACTAAGTAGTAGGATAAACTAGGAGACACTAAGTAGTAAGAGACACTAGGTAGTTGGGTAAACTGAGACGCTAAGTAGTTGGGGACCTTGCAAAATGTCAGAGCGGATTCCGTTATTCGAGGAGGAAAAGGATTACATAAATGAAAACGATATCAGTGAGTTTGCCAAAGCCTTGGTGTGGCAAGATTATGATGAGACCAGTAGTACATCACCAACAACGCCAACGCATGAAATGATTGTCCAGGGCGCTCTCTCCCAAAACAGCAATAACGGCGAAGGCACAGAGCACCAGCAGGAGGAAGAAGGGGATCTCCGGATGCTTATTGACGAAGGAGCAGGCTTGGGAGCAATACCAACGACAAAACCAAACTTTGTCACGTCCAAGAATGATTGGTTTCCTATTAATAGTCAAGACCTCGAGTCTCCCAAGACAAAGTCCAAAAATAACAAAAAACAGAGAGGATCAAGTTCGGGCTCGGGCTCGGGCTCGCGTTCGGGTTCGAGTTCAAGTTCAAGTTCGAGTTCCAACTCTGCCGTGAAGTTACTACAAAATGAGTTTAGAAGTAGCGCTAGCTTTACATTACTACGATGGCCAATTCTAATCTTTGTCTTTGCATGGATTACTCTATTAGCATTTTTATATCTCATCGTACGAGTATACGTTGCCCTCCTGGAGTACTTTATCACATGGAGAGGCGAAAGAAAGAGATTGAGAGATAAGTTGAGAAACTCCAACACTTATGAAGAATGGGTTGAGAATGCAAAAAAATTGGACCAGTATCTTGGTTTGAATAAATGGGCCGATAACCCTAAATTCTCATACTATGATTCACAAACAGTGAAATTAACGATAACCAAACTAAGACAAGCAAGACTGCAGAATAGTAAGAGCGAATTGTTGTTGTTGTTACAAAGTTGTTTGAAGCGAAATTTCGCTGGTATCGAAAATCGCCAATTATATTCTCATATGTACTACGGCACTAAGAAGTTAGTTCAAGAATTTTACAAGGAGGTTGTTCTATGTATTGATCAAGTAATAGAGTCAACCGAAATCAATCCGGAAACCAAGTACAAATTCTTTAAAACTGTGCTGCAGAATTTTGGTAAATCGGCATTATGTTTGAGCGGAGGAGCTTGTTTTGCATACACACATTTCGGTATAGGAAAGGCACTACTTGATCAAAATTTGCTACCCAATATCATTTCAGGGACCTCTGGTGGCGGTTTGATTGCTTCATTGCTTTGTACTCGGACTGATGAGGAATTGAAGAAATTGTTAGTTCCTCAATTAGCAAGAAAGATCACAGCATGCGAAGATCCATGGTATATTTGGATTCCTAGGCTTATCAAAACCGGAGCAAGATTCAATGCTGTTGCATGGGCCAGAAAATCCAATTTTTTCACTAGAGGGTCAACCACTTTTGAAGAAGCAGCAGTTAGAACGGGTAGGAAATTGAATATCAGCACTGTTCCAGCAGATCCACACTCGCCAGTGATTTTGTGTAATGACATAACGTCACCTCATTGTATTATCTGGTCAGCATTGTTGGCTTCCTCAGCAGTTCCAGGCATATTAAATCCAGTTGTTTTGATGATGAAAAATCGAGTAGACGGAACAATTGTTCCTTTTTCATTGGGAAGTAAATGGAGAGATGGTTCCTTGAGAACCGATATTCCAATTGATGCGCTCAACACATATTACCACGTTAACTTTACCATTGTTTCTCAAGTCAATCCACATATATCATTATTTTTCTTTGCACCAAAGGGAACAGTGGGAAGACCTGTTTCTATTTCCAAAAGGAGAACAGCAAGTGAAAAGTTTGCTTCATTTAGAGGTGGGTTTGTTGCCACGGCTTTGGAACAACTATTTAGGTTGGAAATCAAGAAATGGTTACACATTATCAAGTCACTCGACTTATTACCGCATGTTTTGCAACAAGATTGGTCTAATGTTTGGTTACAGAATTTTACAGGCACAATAACAATATGGCCAAGAAACAAATTAAAGGATTTCTGGTACATCTTGTCGGACCCCACGGAAAAGCAGATGGAAGAGATTATGAAGAAAGGTGAGAGAAGCATGTACCCCAAGATTCTCTTTATAAAGAATAGATCATCAATAGAACGAGCAATTGATAAAGGTCGTAAAATTACAAGTTTAGCAATGAGAGGAAGGAAAATGAATATTCAGATGGACTCAGATGAAGACGAGTTTGAACCAAGCGATTACGATTTAGCCAAGTTCAAAAATACAATTGGCATAACTAATAAAGATTTGGAGATGTTGGATAGTTTCCCCGAGGGTGAAGACGAAGAGGAGGAGGAGGAAGAAGAAGAAGAAGAAGACGACGAGGATTTTGATTTAGAATACGCGTATGAAAGTGACGCATTAGAGTCACCAACATTCAAGAAACCAAGACGGAACACTGTTTTTTAAGAGACAATAGGAGGGTGCATTTTCTAAAACATAAAGACTCTACTTGATATAATAACTATTCCAGTATATTTTTCTTTATAACTCTAGAATTATACTTATCAATGTTGTCAATTTCGCCATCTAAGGAGGCAATCTCCTTCAAGTGTGTAATACACAAATCTAGGCTCTTGTCGACAATTAATTGCTTTTGTTGCAAAGTAAATGGCGAAAGGACCCATGAACTCATACTTGCTTTATTTGCACCACTTGGTTTTGGGCCTATCCCTATACCTAATTTGAAAAACTTGAACCTCACACCATCGTCTTGCATCATTACAGACTGTAGATTTTTTATACCGTTATGACTTTCGCTTTTCTTGCCAAACTTTGATAACTTAACTTTTGGTATATCATTTTCGAAATCATCGTATAGTACAATGACTATTGCTCCCGTAGGTATCTTCTCATTATCTCGCAACTTCAACCACGCTTTCGAACTCTCGTTCATATATGTATTTGACTTGACAAATATCAAACTTGAATCTTCATTACTAGCTATTGCGTAGAGATTCTTATTTACTGGTTGTTTGATGTCATAATTCTCCATCAACTCTTTCAAAACCATGTGTCCTGTTGAATGCCGGTTTAAAGGACCTGGGTTTCCGATCGAAAAGAGAACTACTGGTGTCATCATTATCTTCGTCTACGATGTAACAACCTTAACCTTAACGTTATCCATTGGCATTGAAATGAAAAAAAAAAAATGATTGCGAAATTTGAAAAATAAAAAAAAAAATAAAAATAAAAATAAAATTGCACTTTGGTATTGAGCTGGTACGAATCGACCTGGTAAGATTTTGATACGCCGGGATTGGTATTGACAGTTGGGTAATAGGTTTGGCTTGTATATATTACTGACCAATGTCAGATGGAGGTTATCAGGAGGTAGTACTTGAAGGGTCTCTGCTGAAGCTGTATATGGCAGATGAAGGGGTAGCTGAGAATTACACTCAAAGCGAAGACGAGAATATGCTGTTTGACATTAATGGGAATGGGGGTCACGAGGAAGTTCAAGTAAGCGACTCAAGTAACAATCTTGAAAAAACGGACTTGGAGAGGGTAGGAAGTAAGGGGAGCGATTGTCATGTTGCTGGTGAAAATGGAGACATTCTCGATGGGCTTGAAGAAAACAATCAAAACAACGCGATTGATCAGGAAGGGGAAGGGAAGGTAGAAGTGGAAGCAGAAGGTGAAGCAGAAGGTGAAGCAGAAGTTGAAGCGGAAGGTGAAGTAGAAGGTGAAGCAGAAGGGGAAGCAGAAGCAGAAGGTGAAGCAGAAGCAGAAGGTGAAGCAGAAGCAGATGGTGAAGCAGAATGTGAAGATGAAGCAGAAGTGGAAGAAGAAGAAGAAGAGGAAGAGTTTGGGGATTTTGACGAATTTAACGATTTTGAGAGTCTGCGGCTGCAACAGCTACCATCATCACCGTCTCCACCACCTATTCAACAACAACCATTTGAACTGGGATTTACATCCTTGGACACCTTATTTGAGTCAATCGCGATTCCCGAAAGTGCATTTTCCAACAAGTCAGAGTTTGAAACAAGGTTAGAACAGCTCATGTCCAAATTATTTATAGTTGTACCACAAAATACGCAGCAAAGTCCTAGAATGCCACCACACCAACAGCAACAGGATGATATTTCGGAGTCATTTCCACCACACCAACAGCAACAGGGTGATATTTTGGAGTCATTGCTATCTAACGATAGAGTCAAAACTATATATAAACAAATCTCCGAAATACCGTATTTACAACCTCCCAATTGGATTAAACTGGACATTCGCCATAACTTGTTGATCAAATTGGGTATACCTATAAACTTGGATGAGTTACTGGACCTGAAACCCATTGTTGCCAACACCTTGACATCATCGTCATCACCAACTAACACATCACAACACCTTACACGGTCAGGGAGTCGAGGTGGTATACATGCAAGAAGAAGATCAATGAGTGAGCAAGATATAAACTGGAAGGATTTTCCTATTCCAAAATTTGAAGATTTGAACTTGTCATCTGAAGCTGTTTCAAAAATTCTTGAAACCACCTCAGCAACACTATCAAAATTTGAGATTGATATTATGGAAAATTCAAGCAAACAGTATTTAGAATCTCGTGAAGATGATTTAGTCGATATGAAATTGGAACAACTTCGACTGAATTATCAGAGATTATTAACTATGAGCTGCATATGGCAGAACCAGTTAACTGAATTAAGAAAGGATTATGAAATTTACGAGAGCGTGGTACAGAGCTGTATTGGGTATAGTCAAAAATTACGCCGTGAAGAATTATTGGAAAATTTAAAAAGAACAAGAATGTCAAAACGGAATAGAAAATTGCAATGGAAAAAGTAAGATGAGTATCGATACATAGATAACTGCTCCTTCTGTTTTTGATTCTTTTCTTTATTATCCCTTTTTTTTTTGTTTTCCTCCTAAACTACATTGACCCTTAGGTACATTGTTTTCTAGTTCATGAAATTGAAAAATGAATTGAAATCATCATTCATATCGATTCCTGATTGTAGGTTCATATTGATGAAGGATGAATTAACAAAATTAGTCAAAAATCCCGGAGTAGAAGGATTGACAAGTGCATCATCATGAACTGGTTGAGACAAGGGTTGATTGTGCGTAGTCTGCTGTTGCTGCTGGGCACCCTCCACTTGTACTTGTTGTTTTTGTTTTTGTTCTTGTTTTTGTTCTTGTTTTTGTTCTTGTTCTTGTTTTTGTTTTTGTTTTTGTTCTTGTTTTTGTTCTTGATCATGTTCTTGATCATGTTGTCTTTGTGCGTTATCTGATTGATCAGGCTGCCGTGGACTTGTTGCAGATTCCATGGAGTAGAAAAGATCATGACTCTCGTTGTGCTCATTGCTTGGTGATTGTGCTCTTGTAACAGGTACACTAAACGTAGGGAATAATTGTGTAGGTTCAAAATTTTCAAAAAAGTTTTGCTTATTTGGAATATTCTCAGTGACAAGAGAAATATCTGGGAATGACTTTATTGATGATGAAGGTGATGCATCTGAAGTGTGCTTATCACTTCCATCACCGTTGGCTAGTTTCATCGGTACTTTATATTGTTGGATTAATTGCTCAATTTGGGGAGTTCTAGAATTGCTAATTCTTGGCGAGACTGAAGGTACATTAGAATATGCATGCACTGGCAAGGCAGTTGGTAGTTGTGGTTGTGACTGTGACTGTTGTGGATGGTGACGATGATGATGATGTTGCTGCTGTTGCTGCTGTTGCTGTTGCTGTTGCTGTTGCTGTTGCTGCTGTTGCTGCTGCTGTTGAAGTTGTGATTGTTGTGAATAGTATTCATTATAAGTATTCCCTCCAGGTGAAACTCCAGAGGTATTAGAGTCAGGGGAATACCTTGTATTTACAAGCGGCTGTCTCAGCTGTATTTGGGAAAATTGTTGAAGTGGTTGGTGCTGCTGTCTAGTAGAATGTGGATGAGCAGGTGCAATAAGCGGTTGTGTTTGAGCTCGCGGTTGAGGTTGCATTATTTGGTTCCCCCCATATGCATTTATTGAACTACTACTACGACCAGTTGAAGAATCCTTTTCATTAAGATTCTGTTCCCTTTCCTCCACGCGTCTTGAACCATTTTCAATCACGCTGGCTCTTTTTCTTTTATTATCTGCGTATTTGTCAAATAATTTAATCAAGACTCCGGCTATCGGCCAGTACAATGATAGCTTTTTCAATACAGCTCTTGATACAGATAACGATTCACTTGCAGTTGAAGCAATAACAGCGTTTGTTGAGTCAATGTGATAAATCAACATAATCAATGCACTGAACGCTATGTACACGTACATTGCTGGAACGTAAATGAGCAAATCTCGTTCCAACAAAATTTTCGATATAATTGAAATCATCCTTGCCGATTGGAAACTAATACCCCAGCTTGGATATTTGTAGTTATTCGGGTTAGTTGATGAAGATCTTGCCATTCTGATTAAATTAGATCTATGAATTAGGAATAATCTATTGTAATACTGGGCATTTAACAAGCAAGCATAAAAGTTTTGTGATGAACTATCAGCTAAGGAAAAAGATAATTGGGGTGGTAGATTAGTGAACCATATACCCATCAACATATCGCAATGCTCAATAATCGAAAATGCATTTTTTCTCTTCATAGATTCAGACTTGACGCTATATTGATGCTTGATAATAATTCCCGTGATTTCTGCCAACTTGATCAAATAAATAAAATATAAGGCGTGTACTTCATTAACAGGATATGGAGAAACAATACCTAATTCTGGGTCGTTCTCATCAAAGTCCTCTAGTGTCAACATGGGGACATCACAATCATTTAAATCAATAACCACTGGTCTTCCAAAAGCAATAGCAACGTTACGGTCTTTTTCAAACAAACACCACCAGATTTTTCTCCATAGCCTCTTTTCCAGAATGGTCAAGTTGTTGGATTTGGAGACATCTCGTTGAAATCCAAAACCTTGAGCCAATCCAACGGCTACTCTTGTCCAATAAAAGGAGTTTTTGGTGACATCTTCAGGTCCTTCCCAATAGGAACCAATAAGAATAACCGTTTGTACAATAGACACTGGATCACTTTCATAATTCATTTCATACAAAGCCTTAGCTCTCCTAAAGAAAGTGAGACTTGCCATATTACTTGAGCCGTTAGAATCCAATAGTAATGGACTTTTTGAGATTCTGCTACCACACAATAAAACGGCATGCAACACCATTAAACTAGGACTATCGTTTGGATCGTTGAATTTTTTCATAAACAAGCTCCTATTCAATACAGGCATTAATGGATGAACATGTTCAAAGTAGGCATTAACCAATTCTGTCGCGAGTTCCTTGCTCGGTAATAAAAATGCACCTCTTAGTTTCAAAATCTCCAACTCCACTGAATCTAGACCGTTGTCTGTTACTTCAAACACATCCTCTGTCAATTGAACGTGATTACCTCCCGAGTTTGGTGGAAGAACACCAGCTGAAGTTGAACCTAGAAAAGTCATTGATGGTTTAATCTTGGAGGTGAGTAGTTCCCTCTTGTGCATGGATGGTCTATTTTTGTAGTTTGAAGTAAGAGAAGGAGGCACGCTTACTTGAGATATATTTAATATTGGTTCATTGATGACCAGTTGCTTATGATGATGAGAAGAGTGGTGCAAGGAAGGATGTGATGAAGAATCCTGTGAATGTCGAGCTTCCCCTGATGCTAGACCCTCTTCTTGTTTGACGCCTTTCCTTTTTGAGCCCCACTTCTCTCTTGATGAAGATTTACTTTTTTTCAAGGGTTCTTTCTTATTGGTTTCATTAGAGTCACGTAATTCCCCAGAAGCATCTGCTGCATCTGAAACATTTGTAGTAGAAGTAGGAGATGCTGTTGTTGCTGTTTCTGTTGTTGTTGTTGTTGTTGTTGTTGTTGCTGTTGCTGCCGCTGCCGCTGCCGCTGCTGCCAACTTTTGTTTTTTTGCTTTTGATTCTCCCGTTTGATTACCTCTTTTTCTTATTTCTGGCAATATACAGTCACAACCAAATGTGATACAGTTTGTACAGGGTATGTGGATTTCCGCATCACACCTGACTTTTCTTGACCTACAAACTGTGCATGCTCTTGAACCTCGAGGACGTTTATACTTTATCGTAAACGCTTTTGGCTTTTCTGTTGAAGTTTCTGGTTTTTCACCTAAAGCTTCGGACTTTTCTGTTGCTTCTGTTGCTTCTGTTGCTTCTGTTGCAGCTTGAGACTTTTCTGTTGCTTCTGTTGCAGCTTGGGACCCTTGTGTTTCAGTGGTGTTGGTGACATTGTTTCCTTCATCACTCACTTCTTCTTCTTTAGTTGTATTTGGCGGTGACATTGTTGTTGAGGGTTGGGACGACGTACCTTGTCTATTTTCAACAATATCTTCTACTCCCAGTCGAGTATTCTCTTCCAGCATCCTTGCAAAGCCAGTAAAATATGCCTCTTTTTCAAGTAATGGCGGAATACAGAAAGAAGAGTATAAAGAATCTAATAGATTTAGTTTTTCAAGTCCCTTTTTTTTTGGTTTAATTTTTTTCCCCAAACTCCGCGGCGAGTTTGTTTTTTTGCTACCGGGGGACCGGGGACAATAAGGGTACTATCAAGCCACTATCGAGCGACACTATCGAGCGACACTATCGAGCGACACTATCGAGCGAAGCGAGATAGTGGAGCACCACTGACTGACACTAACCTTAGAGGAACAGTAACATTTAGGGATATGTAGAGGGAAAGGTATATAGGTGAGATGTAGAGGGAAAGGTATATAGGTGAGATGTAGATTACAAGTAGAGGATATACACAGCTTACAACTTAGAATATAAGAGATATATCATTCTAGAGTCACCATCGAGCGAAGCGGATAGTGACTCGATAGTGGCTCTATATAAACTCAAGTATATTTACAAGTGCTCCACTATCTCGCTTCGCTCGATAGTGACTAGATAGTGACTCGATAGTGGCTCTATATAAACTCAAGTATATTTACAAGTGCTCCACTATCTCGCTTCGCTCGATAGTGGCTAGATAGTGGCTCGATAGTGGCTCGATAGTGGGTGTAATGGGTTCTTAAACCAATTTAATTTACTGCAAAAAAGATTTCTATCAATTGAATACTGAAATTAAAATAGTATGCAAAAAATAGTATACAAATAATGCCATACAAGTTGTACAATACAATTTATACTATACAAATAATGCCATACAAATAAGGCCATACAAATAATGCCATACAAATAATGCCATACAAATAACGCATACATATTATACTATACAAATAATGCCATACATATTATACTTTTACAAATTATACGTATACAAATATTCTATACACATTATCTATACAACTTATACTATACAAATAATGCCATACAAAAAATACTATACAACTTATACCATACAACTTATACCATACAACTTATCCTATACAAAAAATTGTATGCAAATTAAACTATGCAAAAAATAATATGCAATTTATACTATATAAATTATTCTATACATCTATACATATTGTACTATGCAAATTATACTATGTAAATTATTCTATTTAATTGTACTATGCAAATACTGCTATAAAAATATAAGTATATTTGCAAACGCTCTCTTATCTACACTACACAACACTACACTACACTACACTCTATAATCTATACTACTCTACTCTATTTCGCTCTGCTTGATAGTGTTTTCTGCTGGATAGGGTTTTTTGCTCGATAGGGTTTTCTGCTGGATAGGGTTTTCTGCTCGATAGGGTTTTTGCTTGATATTGTTTCTGCTCGATAGTGTCGAGCTAGTCAGATCTATAAGTTACTAGCTCCACCTTAGTGTGCACAGCGAACAGCGAGTACACACACACGATAGTGTCGGTGACAACTAGTGTCATACACACACACGATAGTGTCGGTGGTAACTAGTGTCATGCACACACACGATAGTGTCGGTGGTAATGATAGTGTCGGTGGTAACTAGTGTCATGCACACACACGATAGTGTCGGTGGTAATGATAGTGTCGGTGGTAACTAGTGTCATGCACACACACGATAGTGTCGGTGGTAATGATAGTGTCGGTGGTAACTAGTGTCATGCACACACACGATAGTGTCGGTGGTAATGATAGTGTCGGTGGTAACTAGTGTCATGCACACACACGATAGTGTCGGTGGTAATGATAGTGTCGGTGGTAACTAGTGTGTTCCACTATCTCGCTCTGCTCGATAGTGTTGCGAGAGCAAAGCTAGCACAGCGAGCAAAGTGAGCGGGGTGGTAGGGTACTGGCAGTGGGGGTAGTAGAGTGGTGGTGAACGGAGATGGTAGCGCTATCCTGGCTTATTTAAATACTACGGTAGCGCCAATCTTGAAACAGAAGCGGTAACACAGGCCCCAGACCTAGCGTTGTTACCTCTACTATCGAGCAGAACGAGGCGAGTCACTATCGAGCGAAGCGAGATAGTGGCTCGATAGTGGCTCGATAGTGTGGGATACTATACTAATGAGTCACTTTCGAGCGAAGCGAGATAGTGACTAGATAGGGACTCTATATAAATTCAAGTATATTTACAAGTGCTCCACTATCGAGCGAAGCGGATAATGGCTCGACGGTGGCTCGATAGGGGCTCTATATAAATTCAAGTATATTTACAAGTGCTCCACTATCGAGCGAAGCGGATAATGGCTCGACGGTGGCTCGATAGGGGCTCTATATAAATTCAAGTATATTTATAAGTGCTCCACTATCGAGCGAAGCGGATAATGGCTCGACGGTGACTCGATAGGGGCTCTATATAAATTCAAGTATATTTATAAGTGCTCCACTATCGAGCGAAGCGGATAATGGCTCGACGGTGACTCGATAGGGGCTCTATATAAACTCAAGTATATTTACAAGTGCTCCACTATCGAGCGAAGCGGATAATGGCTCGACGGTGGCTCGATAGGGGCTCTATATAAATTCAAGTATATTTATAAGTGCTTCACTATCTCGCTTCGCTCGATAGTGGCTTTACATTACCAGTTAGCAATAAAGTTCCTTGTTTTTGTGGAAACAACTTCATTTTAGTTTAGCCCTCTAAATAATAACCCCTTTATTAGAGAAATGTCAAAAAATAAAAATTCTGTATGAATAAAGCCGCAGTGTAGCTTATTAGAAAGTATTTGATACATTTGCAGTATGTATTACTAGATAGTGTTTGAATGTATTTGCAGTGTCTTACTAGAGTATTTGAATATATTTGCAGTGTCTTACTAGGTAGTGTATGAATATATTTGCAGTGATTTTTATTAAAGTCGTGTGTTGTGTCCCTAGTCAATGTGCTCCACTATCAAGCAATACTCAGTAGCTTGTTACAACACAATCTCACTCTGCTCGATAGTGTTGCTCAATACTGAGCACTTTGTAGCTTGTCACAACACTATCTCGCTCTGCTCGATAGTGTTGCTCAATACTGAGCACTCTGTAGCTTATTACAACACTATCTCGCTCTGCTCGATAGTGTTGCTCAATACTGAGCACTCTGTAGCTTATTACAACACTATCTCGCTCTGCTCGATAGTGTTGCTCAATACTGAGCACTCTGTAGCTTATTACAACACTATCTCGCTCTGCTCGATAGTGTTGGTCAATAGTGTTGTACCCGCACTTGGCACGTGATCTAGTCCTTTCTCCTTCCCCCTCTTCCCTCCCCCCCCCCCTTCCTTCCCCCTTCCTCCCTCTAAGCATATCATTTCAAACCAAATCAAACAAAAGAGGGCTCTGAACTGCTTACACTACCAAGTCACGTGCCTAAAAGAGAAGCGGCAGAAGTGAAAAATTTTGTAACTAAAATTTTCATTGGTAGCGGAAATATAACAAACGGGTTATTAAAGAAGGATCCATCTTTCTTGTTAGTGTAGCTCCAAAGGTTGCTTTTCAAACACCCAGTGGAGTAAGAGGCTATTTTAGAAGGGGCTCTCATATATATATATATATATTTTTATTGTTTCATATTCAAAATGTCAAGCCAAGAGTCAGAAGCTGAAAAGAACATTGAGATTTGGAAAGTCAAAAAGTTGATCAAATCTTTGGAAATGGCGAGAGGTAATGGTACATCGATGATTTCGTTAGTTATACCACCAAAGGGCCAAATATCATTAATACAAAAGATGTTGACTGAAGAGTACGGTACAGCCTCAAACATCAAATCTAGAGTTAATAGACTATCTGTGTTATCGGCCATTACATCTACTCAACAAAAATTGAAATTATATAATAGTGTACCTAGAAACGGGTTGGTGGTGTATTGTGGTGATGTCATAACAGACGAGGGAAAGGAAAAGAAATTGAATATCGATTTTGAGCCATTCAAGCCTATAAATACTTCCTTGTACCTTTGCGATAACAAATTCCACGTTGAGGCTTTAAATGAGTTGTTGGAAAATGACGATCGGTTTGGGTTTATTGTAATGGATGGTAATGGTGCCTTGTTTGGTGCAGTGAGCGGTAATACTAGAGAAGTATTGCACAAGTTCACTGTAGATTTACCAAAAAAGCACGGTAGAGGTGGTCAATCCGCTGTACGTTTCTCGCGTTTGAGAGAAGAAAAGAGACACAATTATGTTCGTAAAGTTGCCGAAGTAGCGGTGCAAAATTTCATTACTGCTGACAAGGTCAATGTCAAAGGTTTAATTCTTGCCGGTTCTGCTGATTTCAAAACTGAGTTGTCCAAGTCAGACTTGTTTGATAATAGGTTACAAGCTAAAGTTATAAAAATCGTTGATATTTCATATGGTGGTGAAAATGGATTCAACCAGGCTATTGAATTGTCGGCTGAAACTTTAGCAAACGTTAAATTCGTCCAGGAGAAGAAATTGTTAAATGAGTATTTCGAAGAAATTTCTCAAGACTCTGGGAAATACTGTTATGGAATTGAAGATACATTAAAGGCATTGGATTTAGGTGCTTGTGAAAGAGTAATAGTTTATGAAAACTTAAACATTATAAGGTACACTTTGAAAGATATTGAAGGTGAAGAAGTAATAAAACATGTTAACCCAGAGTTACCAGATAAGTCATGGCAAGAAGATAAGAAAACAGGAACAGATATGGAGATTTTGAAAGAGGAATTGTTTTTGGAATGGTTAGCTGAAAATTACAAGAATTTCGGTGCAGAATTGGATTTTGTCTCTGATAGATCTTCTGAAGGTGCTCAATTTGTTCAAGGTTTTGGAGGTATCGGTGCAGTATTGAGATACAAGGTTAATTTTGATCAATTGGGTGATGAAGATGAAGATGAAGACGAATATTACGATGATGATGACGATGACTTTATTTAAGGGTAATAGCGCTCATATCAATTAAAATAGCAGCAGCAATAGTAACAGCACCACCAGCAGCAACAGCAGCAGCAGCAACAACAGCAACAGCAATGGCAATGGCATTAGAAGTAAATATTATTTTGTTGCTAGAGTCAGGAGGCATACAAATTACATAGAGTTTTTTTTTTCTTTTTTTTTTTTTTTTTCTTTTAATCACTTTACTGTTTCTAACAACCTACATATCTTTGACTAAAGGTTCTACTTGTTTTCGTTTAGCTTCCCTTTTGGCATCCTTTTTGCTCTTTTTCCTTTCATTGATTTTGGCAATCTTTGCAATTTTATCATTCTTGACAGGTTTAAACTTTTTCCCATTCTTTTGTAAATCATTTAAGGCGTTTACTTTCTTGTAACCAAGAACATCCTCATGATGGTTTCCCTGAACTATTTGATGAGCCAAGTTTTGTAAGCCGCTAGTGATATATGACCGCCTACTACTTTTCCGAATTGGAGTTGCAAACAACTCTTTTAATTCGTATCGAAGTCTCTTTTGTTCTTCTTTTGTCAACAGTTTACCTTCCTGTCTTTTCCTCTGTTTCTTTATGATATCATCTTCAAAATCATCAAGATCGTGTAGGTCATCGACGCCCAACTCTTCCGCTGCTTGTTTAATCCATGAACCTTCTTTTCTTGTTGCTGTTGATGCAATACTTGCATTAGCTAGTCGTGATGCTAATTCCACTCTTGGTTTCAACTGAGAAAGTATATCCATTTCAATAGGGAGTAATGTTACATCACTATGCACATTGATCTTGTTGCTATTTTTACTAGAAGCGTTGCTAGCAACTAGTTTGCGCAACTTTTTCAAAGGTCCTGATGCTTCTTGAGGGGAGCAAAACATAACCGAGACACCTTCTTTTCCTGCTCTAGCTGTTCTTCCAGATCTATGAATGTAGACATCTGCAGACCTTGGCAAGTGGTAATGTGCCACATGATCGATGTTGGGTATATCTAATCCCCTAGCAGCAACATCCGATGCCACTAAAACAGCAGTCTGATTCTTTTCACTTGCTTCTCTGAATTTCTCCAATGATCTCAATCTCTGTTTCTGAATCATTGATGAATGTATTGCAAAAGCTGGTATTTTCAAATTGTTTAAGAATGGCACTAGTCTCTTTACCGAATCAATTGAATTTGCAAACACCAATGTAGACCCTTTATACATCAATATAAAATAGTACAAGTACAAGTCACGCTCAAGGAAACCACATTCAACCAACGCTTCAGTGATTTGACCAGAGACAATCTCCTTTGGATTTGCATCTATTAATGCCGGTTTCTTATCTTTGAATTTTAGTTTTTCATTCAATAGCTCTACAATCTCCTCGTTCTGTACCAAGGAATTCTCATTGATGCGTTTTTTATTCTTTTGTTGTTTATCCAATTTCCCGAATAAATCTCTTGAGAAAGTGGCGCTGAAAACCAAGGTTTGCCATTTCCATTCCATACCCTTTTCATTTCTTGGTCTTGTCTTGTTAAACAACTCCAATATTTTGTCAAACTCATCGAAATGTCCATCTTGTAATAAACGATCTGCTTCATCTAATACAATTGTATCTGTCAAGCTTAATCTTCTCACCAATTCTTGATCATTTTGACATAACTCTAGCATACGTCCAGGAGTAGCAACAATTATACCTGGTCCAAATTGTAGTAACCTTTGCTGCTTCTGTATTGATAGTCCCCCTGTAACGCTGACTATACCCTTGGTGGAAAGTGGAGAGTACTGTGCTAGCTTGTTCAAATGATCAACAACTTGATGTGCCAATTCTCTAGTTGGAGTGAAGATGATACCTGTTGGATGATTTATCTTTTTATTCCTGATATTTTCCTTGACTTTATCCAATGATTGTATGTATTTCTCGAGTATTGGTATTCCGTATGCTAATGTTTTTCCCGAACCTGTGGTGGCTTTACCTACTATATCCTTGCCTATTATGGCCAATGGTATTGTTTGCTTTTGAATAGGCGTAGGTCTCGTGAAATTCAAATGAGATAATCCATTCAAAATGTAGGGGCTTAATGTTGTGTTGAGCTCAGACTCTCCCCATTCAGGCAAGTTGATTTCGTTATCGTCAGGTAACGGTAGATCTAAATTTGCAAAGGCATTATACCGAAGCTCATCATCTTCAAAAGATGATGTGGGATTCCCATTTTCCTTTGTCTTGTCGTCATACTCATCTTCAAATCCGGTGAATTCCTCCTCCTCCTCCTCCTCCTCCTCCTCCTCTTCCTCTTCCTCCTCCTCTTCCTCCTCATTCTCACTAGTTACCTCAGCTAGCTTCTTGCTAAGAACCTTTGACTTCTCAGTAGAGGATTTTTCTGTTTTGTCCTCTCTCATGACTAATTGAGGTTTCCCATCTATAACCTCTACATCAACTCCACTTATTTCTTCTAGTCCAAAGAATCCACCATAATCACCCATATTATCTGGTATCTCCACTGGTTTCCATGCTAGATCATTTATCTTGACAACTTTAGATTCCTTTTGAAGTTTTTGTTTCAACGTTGGCTTCCGTTTAGACTTGCCAACCTTGTGAGCCTGATTCTTCTTTTTGTTAGCCTTGCTCTGTACCATTCTTGACTCAAGTCTCTTAGTTCGTTGCCAAAAATATTACTGCAATTAAACCTGTTTGTGGAAGCATTGACAAAGCTCTTCTCTTCTCGAATGAGATGAGATGAGATGAAAAAAAAAGTGAAAGTCACGTGACATCATATATATATATATATATTTCTTAATCATTACAATAAAATAAAAGTGGAAAGAGCCACTTTAGCCATGATTATCTAGTTTCAAACGTTCAATTTATTTCTTTTGACAATGCTAGATTAATCCGGACCCATCTGCAAACCTTAGTCATATAGTGTCTTTTGATGGTTGGGAGAAAATTAAATGAGTTTTCTTTTTGGCTCATTTTGTAAAATGCAACATTAATTTTTCCGGGGGTTTTTTTTTTGCACCCAATATTTCATCCAAGTAAGAATGAGGATGTTAATAGGATAAGAAAGGTAATCACAACTGTTATAGTTTCAAAATCTCTTCTTGATGACCACATATCTATCAAGTATATTGAAAGTCAAACCCATACGTATATATATAGATATATATATGTATATATTTGCTAAGGTTTACGAAACAAGTTTAGTCGATTAATATAAGAGTTGAAAGGAGAAAAAAAAAAAAGCATCTCATCTCTTCTCCATACGAGATAGTATAATACAATTGTTCATCTCTTCTCCATACGAGATAGTATAATACAATTGTTCTTATTCTAATTTTATAGACTTGATGACTGGGAAAAGAAAACGAGGAGGAGGATTGGGGTTGTTACATCATGCAAAAACAATTACTGGAAATAATGGTGGTGGCTTACGTACTGGGAAAAGTCTCAAGCCTCAACAGACTCGACAAATTATACGACGATTTCATCAATTGCAAAAGAATAAGCATGCGATATTAACGCGATTACGACAGTTTTATGATATTAGCGGGTGTAAATACGAGGTTATCAAACAGGATAAACTATACAGGGAGTCATTTAACAGTTTCAAGATACCGGCAAAGTATTGTGATAATGAGATATACAAAATTGATAGTACCTTGAGCAGATCAGATTTGGTTGAAATTCTTGCAAAAATTGATTCCGAGATAGAACAACGTGGAGGCATAGAAAAGTATCAAACAGCGTCCGCCCAGGGCCAAACCAGTAAGCGAGGTGGAGACTCTTCAAAAAAATTAATTGAATGGTTGCGCACTGAGAAATACGCCTTTAAGATAGGCAATGATGTTACTGCATTAGAAATTGGGTGTTTGAGTCCTCGAAACGCTATATCAACAAGTGGGATTTTCACAAGCGTCATCAAGATTGATTTGAATTCACAGGATCCTTTAATCTTACAACAAGACTTTATGAAGCGGCCCCTACCAAAAAACAAAACTGAGAAATTCAATTTGATTTCGTGTTCCTTAGTTCTTAATTTTGTTCCTTCGCATGAAGAAAGAGGCAAGATGTTGAAGAGGATAACAAAGTTTTTAAAGGAGCCCAAGGATGATAATCTGATTATGAGTAGTTTGTTTTTGGTATTACCACTCCCTTGTGTTTCAAATTCAAGATATTTCGATAATACCCAACTCTTGAAAATCATGGAATCAATTGGATTTGAACAAACATTTTACCATGAAGCAAAAAAAGTTGCATATTGGCTATTCGATTGGAATGGGAAACTCAAAAGAGCAAGATTCTCCAAAAGAGAGTTACATTCAAGATCAAATGGTAACAATTTTTGTATTACTATATAATTAATTAATTAATAACCTTTTTTGGTTTCAAAGTTTCAATATAACTTATCCTTTTCATTAAACTCATGTCAAACAATAATGCACGGGGTTTTTGTCTATTTTAGATATACATTTAATATATTAGAAAGGTTGGAAAAAGAAAAGAACAGTAGTAAGGGGTGGTGGGTGGTGGATAAGGTTCAATTACCTTTTACCATCCTCTCTTTTCTTTTATGCGTGTTCGTGAACTGGCTTAGCGTAGCCAGTAGAAGTAGCCATGACTTCTGCCGAAGGTGGGACCCATGAAGATGATTTCCATGGTAATACGCGTTGCGCATACAACTCGTCAACTTCTTCCAAGCTCAATCCTTTAGTTTCCATAATGAAGAAGTAAACAAATACGAATGAAACAGCAAGACAACCAGTGAACACAAAACCATAGTAGAAACGGATTGAGTTAATGATGAATGATGATGTGAATGAGATAAGGAAACCCCAAAGCCAATTTGAACCAATGGCAACAGACATGGACTTGGCTCTGACTCTCAATGGATAAATTTCGGATAAGATGGTAAAAACACCACCAGCCCATGTTGAAGCAAAGAAGAAGATGTACAAACAAGTAATGAAGATCATAGCTTTTCCTGTAGTCAAGTCAGTTGTTTCCTCACCAGACTCGTCGGTGATGTACAAGTTGACTGATCCGAGAACTGAGTATATGATGAAACAAACAAACATACCAGCGGAACCAATTAACAAACACACTCTTCTACCAAGTCTTTCAATGGCCCAAATGTTGACAAATGTGGAAAGGAAATTCACGGCACCCAAGATGATTGAAGTAATAAAGGAGTCGCTCATTCCAACAGCTTTGAAAATGGTGGTTGCAAAATAAAAGAAGTAATTTACACCGGTCAATTGTTGTAATGAGGCCAAGGAGACACCAGTAATGACTCTTCTGAAAATTGCTGGTTTTCCTGTAATCAACTCCTTCCATGATGCATTACCAGCCAATTCCTCTCTATCGATACCTGCTTGGATCAATTGCAATTCCGAGTACACAAAAGGATCATTAACACTAAGTTTGTTTGATTTTGCAATCGACTTTTTGGCATCTTCAATTCTCTTTTTCTCAACCAAATATCTTGGAGATTCAGGCATAAACAACATACCAATAGTCATGAAAATAGCCCAAAGGAAACATAAACCTAAAGGAATTCTCCATTGGCTTGAGTTGTTCAATTGTTTGGTACCATAAGTTGTAACGTATCCAATGAAAATACCCAATGTGATACACAATTGGAAACAACAAACCAACGTTCCTCTCAACAATTTTGGTGCGGATTCGGAGATGAACATTGGTGCAATGACTGAAACGGTACCAACAGATAACCCAGTGACAAAACGGCCAAGACTGATTTGGTACCATTTGGACAGGGATGTGATTTGGATAACAATTCCAATAACGTAAATAACCATGGAAAACATCAATCCAATTCTTCTTCCATACTTATCACCAACTTTTGAAAACACTAAACCACCAATGCAACAACCAATGTTGAAAATGGAAATAATCAAACCAGTACGGACATCGGATAAATACTTTTCACCAGAATCGTTAAGTTCACCAAATCTGTCAACGAAATCTGGCATATTAACAAAACCTGAGATTGTACCGGTATCGTAACCAAAGACAAATCCACCGAAAGCGACTAATAAACATAAAATCGTGATAAAGATGTAATCTTTCCATGTTTTGTCGATAATAATGTCATCAGAAATACTTTGTAAACTTGGAGATTCCTTGTTAGTGATTGACTCGGCCTTTGGAGTAATTTCTCCATCATTGAGGCTGCCTTTGCCTTGGTTCTCTTCCACTAAAGTCATATCTATTGAAGTGAGGGGATGAATGAGTGGATTAGAGCTAAACTATATTACTTTTCGATTTGATAAAACTTGATTGTTGAAAGAATAAAAACAAGAAAGAAAAAGAATGAAGCTATAAACTCGACTGAAGAAAACTTTAACACTGTTTTTATACCTTGGTTTGATATTTGTTTCCCCAGGCATTTCAAAAAAGAAAAACACACCACCTACTTCTTTCTTTTACAACACTCGATACAAGTTTCTCGTCTCTGGTGATCATTACCAATTTACGTCTTACACTAAATGACCTATTTACCTCTTACACTAAATGACCAAAAGCTAAGATAAAAAAAAAAAAAAAGTGCAGTAACGAAAAGAAAAGTGCAGTAACGAAAATAAAAGTGCAGTAAGCAAAAGAAAAGAATGAAACACATAACCCGTATTTGTTTTCTAGATGTTCCACTTGCAACAAAAAAAAAAAAAAATTGCTGCAAAAAAAAAAAAAAAAAAAAAAAAAAATTTTTTTCCGGGTAAATTATTTGTCTTGCCCCCAAAAAACAAAAAAAAATACGGCTTCAACATTGACTGGGCCCACCCCCCCCCCACATGTTTTCCCCCGGAATAATCGACAAAACAAAACAAATGTCATGCGTGGGGACATGATTGCAATTACGATTAACGGTTGTTGCCGTTACTGTTGCTGTTGGATGTATAATTTAAGTTAACAAAGTTGTATGTTATGAAAAGTTCCAAGCCAAAGGAAGCCTTTTTCTAGATCATCAACGAGTGGGAAGATCTACAAAAAATCTAAAGTGTTGCATTTAATTTGAATTTAATTTTTTATTTTTTCCGGAAAAAATAAAAAAAAAATAAAAAAAGAGAGTCAGTCACAATGCAACAAAGAGCTTTCAAAAGCCAAAACTGTAAAGTCTGGCATAAAGATAGAAGAAATGAAGGAAAAGAAGGAAAGTAAAAACAAGAAAAAAAAAATATACGTATATTTTAACACTCCCCTCCTTTCTCCCCGCCGTTCCCTCTCTTTCATTTCCCTCTAGTTCTTGATCAAGTAACGTTTTTTAGTTAATAAACTCAATCCAACATTTTACCATATTGCTAGCAATAGTTTTCAAAACAGAATTAAATTTGAGTAATGAAAGGGTTGATTTGATCAAATGAAAAATTTTGTGTGAGAAAAATGCAAAATTGTTAGGCTGTTACATTACATTTTAGGTCTTGCGATCAAGCGCCTCGTTCAAAATCCGTAATTACGAAAAGACCATGTGACCAAAAAAAAAAATAAAATTTTTGAAAGCGACCAAAAAAAAATAAAACTTTGAAAGATACAGACAAGTAGCCTAGGAGCCAAGATTTTGCCAAGGGTTGGAACCGAAAAAAAAATCATCTCATGGTCTGTCCCTCGAGTTTTTGTTGGTTCTTTGACGGATTACTGATGCCCTCGATTTTGTTTCACAATTTCCTGGGAGTCGTATAAAGGTATCTGTTTGAATCATGCCATCTTTTGCAGTACTTCTATTACCATTCACTTTGAACCTGATCACCTCGTTATTTTTATTTTTACTCCCTCTGATCGATAGTAATTTAATAATGTTTGCATGCTCCACCATCTGCTCGATAGCAATCTAATAATATCTGCATGCTCCATCTCTGCTCGATAGAATCTAATAATTTTTGCAAGCGCCCCAAACCTCTCTACATACTGGTCCACTAGGGAGCGAAGCGCTCCAAACCTCTCTACATGCTACTCCAAACCTCTCTACATACTGGTCCACTAGGGAGCGAAGCGCTCCAAACCTCTCTACATGCTACTCCAAACCTCTCTACATACTACTCCACTAGGGAGCGAAGCGCTCCAAACCTTTCTACATGCTAATCCACTAGCTCGCTTCGCTCGCTAGTGTCGTGTATCTCGCTTCTCTCGCTAGTGTCGTGTATCTCGCTTCGCTCGCTAGTGTCGATCTATGCCCAAACCTGTAATTGTTCGAAATAATCGACTCTCTTTTTTCCATCATTGGCAATATTATTGACAACTGATGCTCTAATATCATCAACCATGGCGGGGTGTCCACATGTAACGAAACTTGTAGAGCCTTTTGACTCTTCAATGTTAGTTTGTACCAACTTTTCAATGTCAGGTTTGCCCTCTATAAATGTAACGTGCCGTAGTTCAGACTTTATTTTCTCCAAAAAATCATCACAAAATAGGCTATTGCTTTTGATGTATTTCTGTGTTTGTTTTGCCGCTGTAATTAATGGAGTCAACTCGTTGCATTCATCCAAAAATTCATCTTGACAAAATTGGCTATTGCTTTTGATGTATTTCTGTGTTTGTTTTGCCGCTGGAGTCAACTCGTTACATTCATCCAAAAATTCCAGTACTCCCATTCGCAGCTCAAAATCTTCTCGCTCTATAGGAATGCTAGGTCGCGTGATATACACAGTACTCTCAATCTTGGTATCTTTCAATGCTATCAACTCCTTATAAAACCAAAAAAGCGACTTGTACTCCCTTATAATCCATATAAATTTGACCTTGCGTTGAGACTCCGTTTTCGTCAAATCTAATGCCTCGGAGTATATACCAGCCAGACCGCTGCCTCCAGCAATAAATACAGCACTATCATATTTGCCTGCTGGTGTTGTCTCTCCATAGCTTCCTTCAACTGCTACTCTTATTTGTGTATATCTATCTTTGTGTGTTTTCAAATATTCTGCCAAAGCCAAAGTGACGCCTTTCTTAACTTTAATAAACATTACAAGTTCGTTTTCAGTAGAAATGTATGTAAATGGGTGTGATTGCCAAAAACAGCTTGGCTTTAAAAAATGTATAAACGCGTGTCCTCCAGGCACGGCTTCCCAATCTCTTGGTTTTGCAACTACTATTTTTAGTGTTTCATCACACATCAAGTATACTTTTCCATATGGAAACCCGAATGAGTAAAGTCGGCATATCCTAATGATTCTATCAAACGCCCAAATTGTAGCCGAAACCCAATAGAACCATACACAATACAAGTTTTCAACATGAATCCAAGCACCAAATATGAAGACGGCGGCGAGTAAAATGTGTAGTAGTAAAAAAATTTCATACCATCTCCTCCGTAGTACTAAAAGACCCTGAACCATTATTATTATTCCCGCAATTGTTCCTGCAACTCCAAAATAAACATACCTGTGTACTATCAGTTTGTTCAACCGCAAGTAAAATGAGTAGTTTGCAGAATGGATGAGTATCAACACCACTACAAGTCTCGACACCCACCGATGCAAGGCAATAAATGTTGAATAGTCCCATCTAGTCAACCACTGTAAAAAATTGTTCCTACCTCCGAAAAGTAAAAGTAGAGGCATCATGGAACTTGCAAGTATACTTGCACGAACGGCGTAGTAGCGCAATAATGCTAGCGTCTTAGTATGGAATAACGGATCTCCTTCAACATACAGTATGTTTGCTGTAAAAAAATAACCACAAAGAACACCTGATGTTAGGATAATTAAGGTTTCTGCTCGTGTAGGAACCAACATATCCAAACAGTTGCAGAATGAGTGATGATTGGCTTTGTTTTTTTTCCCCGTTGCAGGTAATGAAATCCTTTTTCTAAACCAGTTAGTCAAGGGATCTGTCAATCTCTTTTGTAATCCGGGGAACAAGATTTTGGACCAATTACCTAAAGCTGCAAGAAAAAAGACAGCAACCCAATATAGTACCAAATACGCCCCATAATTCACCGACAAATCAAAATTCCCCAAGAAGTTCTGATAAGCACGCTCAAATATATGCGTTTCGGTTTCGTTGAGTTTAACGGGGAAGGTTATCAACAGGGAAGTGTTTGCAGTATTTTCGATTGATCTTGCATGAGTGTCATAGTAAAGAGTAGCTTTCCGATAAATGTCTAAACCAATCGTTTTATTGTATTGTTGACACATTGTCAATAAGGAATCTACTTGGCTCTCATGACCTGTTTTGTAGCAGTGAGCAATTGTAGAAAAGGCATTAAAATTATTACAATAACACCATTCAAACGATCTATTTTCATTGCAGAATTTTGCTCTCGTTAATTGTATTTGATAGTTACATCCATAAAATGCAATTTTGGATTGTCCGTATTTATGGAAAGGAGCTCCAATCTGAGCAGTTTCTGGCGCAATCGCAATCAATGCAGATACAAGAAAGCATAAACTGATTGCTTTTTTTAGTCGATTATGTAGTATAGATTTGGATCTGATTTGTATTGAAAGTGGGAATAGTAGAATTAGCAACCCTATTGCAACGTATAGTGCTGGGGCATACATCGAAAGCTACTCCAAAATAAAAAGACAACAGTGAAAAGCTAATGTAGAATGTGTATTTAAAGTAGTTGGTTTTTGTCACAATATTTCTTTGCATTTAATATTTGTCATTTGATATTGTAGATCAAATAGATAAGCAACAAAAGAAAAAAAAAAATAAAATAAAAAGAAAAGTTTTTCCCTCAAGTTTTATCAAAGAGCTTCTTCCATAAACGAAGGGGTGAGCTTATATCCTGTGAAGGGGAAAAAACTGCATGCAGTAAATATGACTGATCTATAGTAAGGGAATTAGTTTTAGTGTGCAACAAATCTGTCTGATGAAATAGATAAAAAAAATGGAAGAAAAAAAAAAAAAAAGGAAGATAAAATCCCGTGTGCATCACTATCGAGCAGAGCGAGATGGTGGAGCAACACTTAGTAGCTTGTTACACTCGGGTAACTTTCTATTAAAACTATATCACAAATATCGGCCATAACTTGCTAACGGATTTATAGGTCATCTTGCAAAGACAATCATATTAAGGACCCTTTTTTTGGTAGTTGCTTCGGAGTTATATATACCCGAGAAAAAAAAACCCAAAAAAAACCCAAAAAAAAAAAAACACATCGAGTTTATTAAAATCTGCTACCAATCCCGAATATCGGGATGTGGAGTCCAACCCCGTGTGTGTGTTTGAGGCATAAATCCAGTATTGCATTACTCATGTCCCTGAATTATGGAAATTAATCAGCAAGGCTGGCTTAATTTCAGAACCAGACTTTTGCTTTCTACTCCCTTGCTTTTTCTTCTTCTTCTTCTTCTTCTTCTTCTTCTTCTTCTTCTTCTTCTTTTTCTTCTTCATTATCTTCCTCCTTGTTTACACTGTTTTCAGTCTCAGTCCCCCTTAAGACATGTCACGTGATTATCACGCTCGTTTTCTTCTTTACTAATAAGGTAGCAATTCTGGAAGTGCTGATCTGCTTACAATTATTGTTAGATAAGGGCAAAATTGCTTGCACATGTATATATATAAGTATGTGTTCAAATGGCACCAATCTCTTAATATACCTCTCTGTATTGGTTTACAAGTAATTCACCATGTCGATTCAAACAAGAGGGTTAAAAGACGAACTTGTACCACTTCATGAAATAAGACGCCCAATTCCACCAGTACTAGATCACCAGAAAATAGATGCTATGGTATCCACGCTAAAGGGTGTGCCCATGGAATCTGCTACATGTAAAATAGAGGATATAACAGGTGGAGAACTTCCTCCAATTGATGTTTTTAAAATAAGAGAAGAAGGCAAAAATTATTATTTTGCATTTGGTGGTTGTCATCGATTTCAAGCTTATGACAAAATTAGCAAGGAAAACGGTAAGGAAGTACTTGTAAAATGTCGAATTCTACCAGCAACTAGGAAAACGTTGAAAATCTACCTTGGTTCATCGGTAGATGAAATGTTCAATGATATCAAATAGTGCCTATAGATTATTTAATTTTTTTTTTTCCTCCTTCTATATAAAGGACTTATCAATAATCATAGAGTTTGTTAAAGATGTTTGTATGTATTCAGTTTCACTTTACTTACGACCATACTTGAAGTTGCTCATAATAGTCAACACGTTTATGGCCAGCATTGTTCACGTTTTGAGCAACTGCACTTCTCACATCGTCTACCATCAAGGGATGGCCGCAAGCAACAAATGCCACCGAATGTAGACATTGATCAACTTCAAAAGCTACTAATTTCGAAATTGTTGGTCTTCCCTCAATAAACCTAATATGGTTTAATTCCTTTCTGGCTATTTCTGAGGATAGTTGATTACTATTATTAGTTTTTGTAGAGTAAAAAACGTTGTCTCTGTATATTTCCCCAGACTGCTTGGTTTCAATTTTTTTTTCAACTGGGCCAGAACAATCACTACCATTGCAAGAGGTGTGCGGTCTCGTTATGTAAATAGTAGCATGGATATTTGTTTTTGATAATATCCGTAACTCCTCGAAAAACCACTGGAGCGATTTGATCTCTCTCACAATCCAAATAAATTTAACCATCTTTATACTGTGGGCAGCAACATCGCTCATTCTTATCGCCTCATTGAAAACACCGGGAGCTCCAGTGCCACCGCATATAAAGATGCATGAATCGGCATGACTTGCTGGTGTACTAATTCCATAAGGTCCTTCAACTCCTACTCTGATTTTTGCTGACTTTCCTGGATGGTCTGCCAAATATTGATATAAACCATTAGTCATGCCACCTTTGACTTGACAATAACAGTGAATAAATCCATTTTCTACAACAGAGTCTATAAATGTGAATGGATGTGACTGCCAAAAGCAAGCGGGACGAATAAAATGAATAAAAGCGTAACTGGTAGGTGGTGCTGCTGCTACCCAATATCTTGGGCTTGGGATAATCACTTTCACCGTTTCATCTGAGACCAAAGTAACATCCGCCAAGGGAAAGCCAAAAAGAAACAAACGGACTAATCTAATAAATCTGTCCAAAAGCCACACAGCTGCAACTGGGTAGACAAAAGATGCATATCCCAATTCATTCACATGAATCCAAATCCCCCCAAGCCATACCATTCCCAAAACAATATGTAACAAAAGAAAAAGTTCATAAAACCTTCTTCTCAAGTAAAGCAATCCTTGTATGAGCATTGTTCCACCAGCTACTGCTGCCAATGTCCCCGCTTGCAAATATTCCTTTGTTAGTTCATGCATGAAGAATTTGCCCATCAAGTTAATATAGCCAAATGCATGAACTATAATCAAACAAAACATAACTCTTGCAGTCCATCTATGTATAGTTACAAACCTTGAATACTGCCATCTAGTCACCCACTGCAAAATATTGTTTCTTCCTGCAAATAGAAAAACCAACGGCATCATCATAATTGACATAATACCACAACGGTCAACAACGTATCTCAAGCGAGCAGCTGTCTCAGTACCTAGTACAGGGTCGTTTTCGATAGTGTTTGTATTTGTGAACACCATAATAACAACAACGATCAAGAATCCGAAAAGCACAAGTGTTTCAAGTCTCGATGGTATGAGAAACTCAACTCGACCAAGGGATTTTGCTTGGGTTTTGCACTTGCCAATCAAGGCTGGCACAGTAATTTTTGCCCTAATAAAGTTAACAAAAGGAGATGTGGATTTTCGGATTGTCCTTGGTTTTAAATACCTCGTCCAGTTAGTAATTGAAGATATAATAAAGATAACTGTAAAGTAGCCATATATACCTAACCCATAATAAACCGAGTCGTCATAGTTGCCAAGAAACTTATCATAAGCATCTCTGTATAACTTGCTGTCTTGAGAATTTAGGACCACGGGGTGGTCGATTATCTTGGATGTATTGGTGTTGGTGTTGGCAGTAGTAGTAACAGTTTTGGTATTTGAAAGATAATTCTGATACGCTATTGCTAATTGCTCTGGTGACAATTCAACTTTACCATTGAGCATACAATATCTAATTAACCCATTCAAATACTTTGATGTGTTTTTTTCTCCATATGAAAGACAACCCATTACGGATGCAAGCCAGTTCGGATTGTTGCAAAGGCATGTATGGTTTGTATTATAAGGTGATATGCTTTCACAGTACCTAGCATTATCATTGACTAGTAAGTTACAAGCATAGGCAAATTTCATATACTCATACCTTGGATACGCCAAGTTTCTCAACGATGCATGTAGCATGTTCCAAAACAAAAAGAAAACCGCCAATGAAATGAGCTTCATTTTTTTTGATTGATTGATTCGCTAGAGCCCTTCATCATGAAAAACATTAGTGACAGCAAAGTTTCAACATTATTTATGGTGAATGAGATCCAGATTTCGTCTTATCAAAACTACACTTGATTCAATCTCTCCAAAAAAGTGAAATAATAAGAAAACAAAAAAAAAAAAAAAAGGAGAACACTTAACCATGAGAAATTGCCAAAAGTTTCAACAAACTCGTCATCTAGAATAATAGTCACATTTTACATTTATGTGGGTGTATATATTACGATAGTAAGCAAAATGCATTATCACTATCACAAAACGTCTCTCTTGGTTTGGGTCAGGTCCCTCCTTTTTTACTTCCCCCATTCCCCACACACCCTCTAGTTTGGTAATTGAATGATAACCCATAAAAAAAGAAAAGAACAAGAAAAATAAAAATTCAAGTGTTGTCAAACATTACTTATTTTTCCTCACTAAAACGTGTCAAGCTTGATATGATGGCTTTTTCAAGTGCAATGTTTACATTCACCATGGTCCAACTCAAAAGAGTTATTTTATTTCTTCTATAAAAATGAAGTTCTTTGCTCTATAAAAATGAAGTCCTTTGCGAAAGTAAAAAGTAGGAAACGAGAGACTTTTTAACAAGCAATTTGGACTGAATAAAAGCACACTGAATTGAGATACAAGCTTTTTCAATACTTTTTGTAGTTTATACCCATCAAGAAAAACTCCAATAAAGTAGTTGCTTCGACTTAACTTAAATGAGGGTGTAATGCACTCAACCAATTTTTTGTATGTAAAGCGAGTCATGTACAAAGGTTGCAAAATGCATGCATGCATGTTGCAAGGGGGTAAAGTCGTGTAGAGTACAGAAAAATACCTCCAAAGGTTAACCTTCTGTACAAACTCTTAGCAAATTATGATGGTACAAGTTAGAACAGCGGTAGGGCTCAATACTGCATTAGTTTCATTTGTTGTCAAAGACTTTTTGATGAGTCCTATCAACAATAACTAGTAATATATTGTGGTTGTTTATGCTACACATTAGGAAGATGAATTTTTCTCACTTGAAAGATGAGATTTGTCTATATTGAAAAATAAAATGATAATGATACCAAAACATACAACTAAACTGATTAAAGTAGAACTCTCAATATTTGGAAAGCAAATAATTTCTTAAAGTCAATCAAAGCCTTTCGCCCACAATTACACACAACTCAGGCCCACGTTTGAGCTTGTTTGTAGAAATCAACTCTTTTTTTTACAGTAGTTTCAATCTTGAAGATCGTTTCTGACTAGAGGTGAGAACTTCATTGTAGGTTGGGGGATAAAGCAAAGATCTGAAAACTAATAATTTTGAATCTTGTAACTCTGAGAATAATTTTTTCCTTGCATTGTATATTTTTAAAGGTTATGGGGAGGTGTCGCTATATTTACGGCTATGAAAACAGTACATACAATACATATGATATTCGTCAACCTTTTCTACCAAGAAGAAAACTAAATGACAAGTGCTCCACTGCCTTTCTTTGCCTCCCCCACCCCCCACCTCCCCACCCCTATTTTCAGTAAAGCCTTTTTAGTTATTTTTCTAGAGGATAACAGTCTTTACAAAGACTTTTGATGATGCTAAAAAACTTTTTCATCTATTTTATTTATGGTTTAGAGAAAAATTTTTAAAAAAAAACAAAAAGCTATTCTTTTCAGCTTACACAAAGTAACGCTTTACAACTATAAATGAAACTTACAATAATAAATAAGAACTCTTCCCTTCAAGGAAAAGCAATAAGTTTCTTCTAATCAAGCCCACACTTGAACTTGTTCGTAAAAATCAACTCTTTTTCTTTCTTTGTTGTCTACATTTTCAGAACAATAGTAACGTATTTGATCAACCATGACAGAGTGACCACAGGTTACGAATGCAACAGAACCATTGGATTCACAAATCTCTTGTGGAACAATTTCAGCAATGTCAGGTCTTCCTTCTTTGAAACTAATATGTGATAGTTCTCTTTTGGTAGATTCAATAATTGAATGTTTATTAGATTTCTCTTCGCATGAGCTTTCTTCAAGTTTTGTCACTTCCTTTATCGAGCTTTGTTTCTCACAACAGTCGGCACTTTTTTCTGATATCTCGTCCATTGCGGTAAGCTTGTATGCAAAGTTTTCAACATAGTCATGGCACGATGGTTGAGTTACGTATATTGTTGTTTCGATACTGGTGTTTTTTAGGCTCATTAACTCCTCATAAAACCAGTACAACGACCTCCATTCTCTGACAACCCAGATCAACTTCAATGATCTCCTTTCTTTTTGTGTGCTTCTTTTGTCAATGTCCATTATCTCAGAGTAGATACCAGGAATACCATTTCCACCTGCAATAAACACAGCGGTGTCTGCGTATCTGGCAGGAGTCGCTTCACCATATGGTCCCTCGACACCAACCCTGATCTTGCATGTTCTTCCAGGTGCAGTCACCAACAACTGGTATAAACTGTGAGTGATACCTCCCTTGACTTTGCAGAATAATACAATGCAATCCTTCTTATCAACAGCGTCAGTAAATGTAAATGGGTGAGACTGCCAGAAGTATGTTGGTTTCAAGAAATGTATGAATGCATGACCTCCTGGTATCGAGCGCCAGTAGCTTGGTTTTGGAATAACAACCTTCAATGTCTCGTCCGACAACAATGTCACATCAGCATTGGGAAACCCAAAGCTGACCAAACGTGCAACCCGAACAACTCTATCTATTGCCCAAACTGCAACTGCCGGGTATACCATTTGTATATATCCCATTTCAACAAGATGGTACCAAGCACCGACTACCCAGAGCACAGCCAATGCGATGTGCAAGAGTAAAAAGATCTCGTACCATCTTCTTCTGAGAAACAACATTGCTTGAATCATGATGAGACCCCCAGCAATAGTTGCAATGATTCCCCAGTAAAAATATGGTTTCATGACTGATGAACTATAATACTCTCCCGCCAAATAGGAGAACAAAGCCGCATGGATGACTATTAAAATGAACATGACCCTAGAAGTATGTCTATGGTATGCGAGAAACGTGCTGTAATTCCAGCGAGTCAACCATTGCAAGAAGTTGTTTCTTCCGGCAAATAAAAATATCAATGGCATAAACATGGTTGCAGTTATTCCAGTTCTATCTGCCACATATCTTAGTTCTGCTTTATATTTGCTGAAATAGAAAACTGGGTCACCTTCAATTGCTTCCATGTTGTGTGCATTGCATAGTATGGTAGCTCCATAGAACAAGGCAATCACTAAAGATTCGAATCTCGAAGGTATCAAGAACCCAAAATATCTCAAGAACGTCTGGTCTTGCATTTTCTTCTTACCAAATGTGGCAGGCATTGTAACATGTTTTCTCCAACAATTGACTACCGGACTGGTCAATTTTTTAGTGAAGCTTGGGAAAAGTATCTTACTCCAGTTAGCAATACCCCCTAAAACCATAACAGCTAACCAAAATCCTAGCAAACCTGCTCCATAGTATAAAGAATGATCGTAGTTACCAAAAAACCTTCTATATGATTCCTGGTAAAGTGGGGTCATGCTTTTGTTCAAAACAAAGGGGTAATCAATCTTTTTGGATTGGTTGAAATTAGGTATAGTAGATGCTGACCTGGCATTCTCATTATAATAAAGGATAGCATTTGCAAACCAATCACTTGGAAGCGTAATATTATTTTCTTTACAACTATCTATGAACGGCTTAATGTTTTCTTTACTTGCACCTCCAGCGAATTCCAAGCAGGAAGCCAACGTTGCCAAATAGTTGGGGTTTGTGCATGTGCATGTACTGTTACGAGGCAGACAAATTGTCACTTCATTTTTTATTTGCAATGAACAGCCAGAATAATATCTTTTTGACAATTTGAATGCAAAAGGGGTCCCATAAGCTGCAACATATGGAACTATTTGAACCAACAAAAGCAACTGAAAAAGCGACTTTGACCACATATGCTGTTTTTTCTAATGCTACTTTGGAGTGGGCCCTTATTGTTGAAAGCTAATTGATTAATGCATATATTACCTCCGAATAGTTTGTAGGAACCTTCATATTTATATAGGTATCTGGACGGTTTCATTAAGGATGAAAATGCCATCCGGAATAACGTACATCCTGTTATTTTTTACTAAAAACAATAGAAATTGAGTCCATAGAGGAGGTGCTTTTTTTCTTTTCTTTTTCTTTTTTTTTTTTTTTTTTAAGTTTCGCTTGCGGGTAGATCAGGGCCATGTTACAGACCGATATTCAGTTTGTTGAAGTAGATATTGTAACAAATACTATTCAAAATACACAGAAGGTGTATCTTTACTTTAAAGGGCTGATCATATCTTAAAAGATCGTAAATGAAAAGAGAGAGAAAACTCATTTGTATCACGCTATTATGGTTCAAGCAAATCAGATTAAAGAAAGTTTTTTTGCAGTCAAATATTCAATTCAATATGTGAGTGTCTGGCTAATATTATAATTGGAATTATAGGTTACACAAACTTTGCAAAAAACAGTTTCACAAAATGAAACTTTTGTAATCTAAAAGATCAACTATAAATATTTTTTTTCCCATTAGAATAACTATTATGTTTTGAAAGGAAACGCCAGAGCTAACTATTCTTCATTTTCAATTTATGATTAGCATTGTTCTTCACATGCATATGAAAGCAACCTCAACAAAAAGTTCCTTTGTAAACCATTTAAAGAAAAGGATGCTTTGATATATTGTTAGAATGTGACTTGGTATCAGCTCATATTTTGCAAGCAAAAGAATGGAGAGTATGGAAAAAAAAAAACCAGAAAAATAGCTGTTGCAGAACACAGCAATAAAGAGCACCTTGTTACTCCTTGATTGGGTCATTTTTGTAACAGCTCATATGAAAAAATAAATACATATGGAGAATACATGTTGCATGCTCCTTCTAATTACTACATGAACCTCTCTCTTATAACGTTAACCTGAGCACATTCACAAAGGCATTTAGCAATTTTCAATGGCAAAGAAAACAGCGCTTGAGTATGATTACAAGAGCGTTCTTATGCAGTCATGTGCAACGAGCAGATTTTTCTGGATTTTGGTCTGCCAAGTTGTATTGCATGGCAATGAAGTGATAAAAAAAACTATACATGAGTTCTATATTAAAGAGGTGACTATTCAATCCAACCACCTTGGTTATGAAAAAAAATCGATTTAGGAAGACTAAATTAGTATCACATATGATAAATGGGAGATCTTTCAACGCATTGTGAAAAGGGAAAACAGTTCTACATGCGGAACTGAGCCGGTACCCATATAACAAGGCACTTCTCATTGGATGAAATTATAACACAAATGCAATTAGCAACAGAAGCAAAATAAAGGGTGAAGAATCATTATAATCAATCAGTAATGTACATAAGCCAAGAAATTGTCTGATGGAATAGATAAAGATTTTTTTTTTTGATCGATGCGTGTAGCCCCTTGAGCATGTAGCGTTGTAGTATCAAGCTAGGATAACTATATATTACAAGAACACTGCAGCTAAGAATGAAATGCCAGCCAAAATATTTTTGAAACATATTTTTGCATTTTGCGTAATTTCCGTTATGAGCAGCAAAAAGAGTACAAGAATCTGTAATGAAGATGAAATTTTTGAGATGCTTCTGCACACAAAAACGCAACATTAACCAAGCAGCTATTTGGAGTTATAACCAATCGATGCATTTGCCGGCGTTTTGTATTGTTATTTTCTCCAAATTAATAGCATCAATTTATTCATTAAGGCTCTCTCGTACCTTAACAATGTGAAACAACTAATAATCCTTCATTTTCAATGCTTTCTTATTCTCTATGGCCACTGTCACACTTTTTGATTAGTCCAGACTTTTTTGTGGATAACAAAGAGTTCAAGTATTGACAGCAAGCGGGATAGTGTAGAAGAAAAGCTCAATCAAGAGATGATATTAAGATACAGACAAGGAAACTAAATGAAGGGAATGATGGTCAAGAAAAAAAAAAGAAACTTCTAAAACCCCTTGTATACTGTGTTTGTTATAGATCATTTTGTAAACTACTACTTTTCGCAACCAAACCTCAAATAAAAAGTTTGTGCCAATTTCACTTGATATTTTTTCTGAGTATTAATTAAGCTTTCGGAGTTGACAAAAAAAAAATTGCTTAATAAATTTCTTTTCAGTATGAGAAGAATAAAGGGAAAAGAAAACAGAATGTGGGTAAAAATGTAACGAAAGGTACAAGTGGTATTCTCACAAGTGAGATATGAGTGGAGTCGCACGGGGAAAAAGTATGTTGTTAGGGGAAGAGGGACACAGGGGACGCAGAGGAACGGTTGGGGAACAGGAGGGGAACAGGAGAGGAACAGGAGGGGAACAGGAGAGGAACGGAACGGGAGTGGAAAAAAAAAGGCGTATGTGACTTTTGTGTTATTAAACATGAAAGAATATGCGATGCATAGCTTCTAATTAAGAAAAACGCCATACTGCGCTAAAAAATGTAAAAGTGATTAAACTTAAACTAATTCAGGAAACTTAGCTAAATTTAAGCAAGGCGACTTGACCTAAATGACTATTTGATCATATCAGATTAATCTACATCTTCAACAAAAAATATGCATTTAATGGTAGTACATCACAATGTCTAGAACGTATTTTGTATAGCATTGTTCTCTCGTCTCTTTTTTTTTTTTATGGTAATAGGCGCAGACTTTTTTGACCAATTGTCGATCCCAGATTTAGATTACTTTAAAATATACCAGGCACAACCAATTTTTTCTAGAGGAAATTGAGAGAAATAAGGAAAGGGAGGAGGGGGGGAGGGAAGAACAGGTGGTGAAAGCCGCTTTTGTAGCAAATACTTGTTACAAATTATTCTTTGTCACAACGTACTCTGTCAAAGCCAATTGGGTCCCTCTCAAAAGGTGCTCAAAGAAAAAAAAAAAAAATATTGGACTGTAAAGCTTTGAAGCAGCCGATAAAAAACCTTCAATTATTATTATTACACATTTGGCTCGGTAGGAAAGAGCAAATATTTCGCAATATTAAAAACAAGGTTATTTGTTTAGTAGGGATAAATTGGAGATGTACACAGCACACACGCTTTATTTCTACCAATTCTTTATTGTAAAAACTAGTAGAAATAACATGCTGAAACGATTTATAGAGATTATCAACCATTGCTATAAAAAAGTGTAGGATACAAATAATTTTTCCAACCCAAAAATCAAACACTCATCAAGAACCAAAACTTGGATGTTGTTGGTCAGAAAGAAAAAAACACAGTGTGATTAATTTTTTTTTTTGACATATTTGCGCTAAGCTATTCAAATCTCAAAGTTTAATGGATTATTCAATTAAAACGACCGTTGTAATGGAGTGCCCGAATCGACAGACTCTAAACTTTGGCGTTGAAGTTCATCATTTCCCTCAACCACTTCGCTTCTGTCCAAAGGCTTATACAAATTCAGTCGTTTAGTGATACGTTGCAATTGCCACGATATGGGCACAATTGGTAAATATCCGTTTTTCTCCTCAAATAATAATGAGGTATAAGTGATGATTACAATTATCCAGTATACATTGTAGCCAATGACACTTCCATACGTTGCAGAATTGGTCCAGCCAAAGACGGCGGCCAATATCATCCAAAGTGCGCCATCTTCTTGAAGCTCTCCATTGCAGCAGTTTACATGCCACACGCTTTTGGCAATATCATATGAACCTGGTCCGTGCCCAGTCTCACTAACATCTAATCCTCCACATTGGTTGATAAACTGCTGTAGTTCGAAATTCCATACTCCCTTGGAGAATAGTCCAGCAGCAACCAAATACAAAAAGCAAGTGGATATGACCAAGAACCATTGCAATGATAACGTATTTCCAGAGCGGTACAAAACAAAACCAACAAGAAAGCCCATTATTATTGCCAGAATCGCAGAGTTTGCAATTGCCCACATTGAGGTTTCTTCATTAATTCCAATCCCACCAATAAATACAATAGCCTCAAGTCCTTCTCTTAGAGTGGTTACGAATGGTAAAATCAACATATTATACTTCTCGAGCAATGCTTTTATTTTATCCATCCAGGATGTCGTCAGTTCCCCGTGATTCAGCTGATCTTGAGTACCACCAAAATGCTTTGACTGTTTTAGTGCTTGTCCCAATTTGAACTTCCATTTCTTTTGCATTTTGCTGACTCGTAAGATTTTTATTCCCATTACAGATATAATTATACTTGCCAAAATGGAAAAAGTCCCTTCCCAATAATGTTCAGCAATAGTCCACAAGTCTTTTCCTACAATGTAAAATATACCAAGTATCACACATCCTACCAACATGCAAACTAAAAGTCCCAACAGTCCTCCTATCCAAATTTGCATCTGCAAATTCCTGTAAAGCTCATCATCCTTTTTGATTTCATTTGAAGAACTAACTGGCTCGTTGGTTATTGCTTCATACAAGTGATTTGAAGTATCAGCTGGTACCTCATTTGCGCCTTCTTCAGTTGATTTGAAAGTTTGATGCAAAAACGATAACAAAACAGATATAATAATAGCCGTCTCTAGGGACTCCCTAAACACTATGAGAAATGTCTTGATGGAAAAGTAATCCTCAAGCGTTGACATTTTTTGAGGTGGTTGTTGCCAAAGCTTACGGATCTGATCGAATAGATAAAAAAAAAATAAAGTAACATAATAAAAAGTTATCTAAAAGATCAGTGAAAGACAAGGGAAAAATATTAAAAAAAAAAAAAGAAGACAATAAGAAAACGAGATAGGTTTTTTTTCTTAAGGCCGTTTAGAAATATACTTTTAACAAGGCTTAGATTTTTTTTTCCTAATAATCGGAATTCATTTTCTTTTCCAGAAAAGAAAGAAAAATAAAGGTTTTATTAAGAAGAAGGAAAAAAAAACAAAAAAGACACTGGGGTTATATATTTACACATTTGAAACATTTCAGTGATCCACCAGTTTATTGAAATTCAAAACCTCATTCTGAAATTTTCTAAAATTTGGATCCCTCATAAGCTCCTCTTTTCTCAAAAATCCATCTAAAAGATGAGTGTTCTTTTTATTTTCAGCTGATTCCTCGGACTCGCTTAGATCACTGCCTTGCTCCAGAATATATTTAACTGTTTCTTTGTTCACATATACAGTAGCACTTGCTTTTAGCTTTTTCTTTGCTTGTTGTAGAAAACATGAAGATGGCTCTTCTCCGATTGGGCGGGACCTCTTTTTGTTTATATCATTTTCAACAACTCCTTCCGTTCTTGCTGGTTTGTGCAGCATACCATCAGGAGTATGTGTCGCTAGTTTGTTATTATATAGTTTCGAACTTACTGAAGTACCGGTTGTTGACTTTGTAAGTGGGTTCAATGAAGTAGTTTTGGCCACGCTTGGTGAATTTTCTGATTTCACATTTTTTGATGCTTCATCGATCGATGGTGCTGACCCGCTTTTTGGTAGGAACAGTCCGGTAACATCTGATGCTTTGTTTCTGGTAACAATGGAGGACGAATATTTCCTGCTGCTTCCTTTTGCTACCGATAATACTTCTTCAGAATCATTCAACTTTGCTTTTGTGTCTGCTTCAGAAAAGTGTTTTTGATCCTTAGTCAATGTACTTACCCTTGACTTCCCTTCAGATCTATTTTGATTTTCACTTGTTCCTGATTTTTGATGTGAATGAGGGCTCTTGTCTACAGACTTAGCATTCATCAGCCGAAGTTCCTCAGTTTGTTCAAAAAAGGAGTTCTTTGTATCAGTTTTTTCAAAAGAGCCTTCTTTTGCTTCCGAACCATATTCTATATCCTTGTTGCTCTGCAAATCATTCGCCTTGATTTCCAAGTCAGTCTCCTTAGATTTTACAGCATCATGCGGTGTCACACCTATACGAGTGGATGGACCTCTTTTGTTTGTCCACTCATAGCCATCATGTCGGTTTCCCAGCAGAGCACTATCAACAACCAGCGGTTCTGGTCTATTTCTTACAGTGTCAAAGTTAGCGCTCTTGTACAATATCTTTCCTTTTCCCACAGCAGATCTTACTGGTGGATCTTGAGGAAATTTACTTGTTTGCTGTTCAAAACGATTTCTACCTGAAAATGAAGGAAAATCCATTCTCGATCTTGAAATATATTCCCTTTCTGGTTGGTAATTATTAGGGTTCCTTGATCGTGCATGTGAATTTTCATCTCGAGTCGATTCCCGGTTTGTGTACCGCATCTGCTTATCATAAAAAGAGGATCCTAGCGATCTAGAATGTGTACCCTGACCCCGCCGCAGTGCAAGTGACTGCTGATTCCTGGGAACATAATCATACAGAGATGATTTCGAATACCTCAGTCTTCCGGACTGGTACTCATGGCCTTTCTCGTAATCTCCCTCGTATTCCTTTTCCTCGTGATATTCATTATCGTAATATGAAGCACCCTCATCTCGATAATTATGCTTTGTTCTGAAATTGTAACCATTTTGAGATACAGGCTCCTTCGCAACGTACCGGTGTTGGTTATTGGGGTCATTGTATCCTCGTGGTGAGTCTCGTCCGTGTGTAATCAGAAAGTTCCCATAATGCTCATTACTAGCAACACCCGCCTCGTTCTTGATAACCTTTTTCTCATAGCGCTTTTTTTGGCGCGGGTCATCAGTGATGCCTTGTGTAGCGTAATGATCACTTTTTGTTGTTTGTCGTGCTGTGTTTCGCAATGCTGAAAACTTTTCCTTATCAATTTCATGACACTCTCCAAACTGCGGCATTTGCTCTGGACTCAATGGTAACGGTTCAGTTTTGAAAAAATCGTGGTCAAGCGCATCCAACGCGTTGAATCTTTTAAACGGATCTAATGTCAAAAGCCCGCTCAATAATCTAATAGCTGATGGGGGCATTATTTTTTCAAATCTCGTTTCCAAGGTTCGATTGCAATTCAAACCAATGTTGAAATCGTTCTTATTCGGTAGCTTTGCCGCTTCTGGCCAAGATTTGGGCAGTCCCACCAATTCGAAAATAAGCTGTGCTTGATGTGCGTCCGTTTTCCCCACCAAAATCGGCTTGCCCGTGAACAATTCGGCAAACACGCATCCAATACCCCAGAGGTCAACCGAGGTTGTATACTTCCTTTCACCAAGTAAGATTTCTGGGGGTCTGTACCATCTGGTAACCACAAGCGCTGTATAAGCTTTCTCGCCACCTCCAGGCCCCATTCCTAGTCGTGGTACGTCTCCATGGTATACTCGAGCCAAACCAAAGTCTGCAATTTTCAAAACTCCATTACTGTCGACTAATATATTTGCCGCTTTTATATCTCTATGCAAATAGTTTTGTTCGTGTATATATTGTGTACCTTGGAGTAACTGTTTCATAATACATTTTATTTCGTCCAACTTCAAATCTATATTGGGATTCTCCAAAATGCCCACCAAGTCACTGGATATGTAAGGCGACACCGTGTAGAAAGATCCTCGTTGCGATACCAAGTCCGATGGGTTTGCCACATGGGCCTCTTCAAAAATCATTTCTTTGATATTCATCACGTTGCGATGATGTAGTTGCTTCAAAATGGTTATTTCTCTCATGGCCGTTATAGGGAACCCTTCTTTCGCCAGATGGTTTAGTAACTGTTTGATAGCAACAAGTTCTCCTGTTTCCTTTGATCTCGCTTTCTGCACCACACCGAAAGTACCTTGACCTAACTTATGTATAATTTCATAGTCCTTTAATCTTGACATTTCTTGTATCGACCCGCCGCTTAGCACTTTTTGTTTTTCTTCTTCTGCTTCTTCTTCTTCCCCACCATCAGCCACTACTAGCAGTTCGCAACCCTTATCAGCTGTAGCAGATTGATTCTTGTAGTCTGACATACCTTCTTATACCTTTTTTTTTGACTCTGGTTAGAGGTTTGTGGAATGTCCTGTTTACCAAGAAGGCATCTGATAATTACAAACTCGATTTTTTATTTCTCTGATAAGCATTTTTTCCTTTTTTTTTTTCGCTCTTTATTGAAAATGCTTTCCATGCTTGAGAAAGCGTTTGTTCTTTAATGTGACATTATGGAAAAGCACTGACTAACTACACTATCGAGCGAAGCGAGATAGTGGAGCACACTGACTAATGACACTATCGAGCAGAGCAAAATAGTGGAGCAGCACTGACTGACTAGTCAACACAATCGAGCAGAGCGTGATAGTGTTGTATTTAGTCATTGTGCTCCACTATTTTGCTCTGCTCGATAGTGTCATTAGTCAGCGTGCTCCACTATCGAGCAGGACCAGAAAGTGGTGCAACACTGACTCGAGAGCAAATAGGCACGAAATGGGCTTTCTTTTCTTTCTTTTTTCCATGCATAACGCTTAATATAAGATAATTGATTATTTCAAAAAGTATGGTTTACACTACAAACAAATAAGAACTATACAAAACTTAATTAGTATGAGCAATCCTTTCTTGAAGAATTGAATATTGGAAAACAACAAAACAAACATTTTCTAGTTGAGCTTGAATAAATAAAGGAATCGGGGTCTATAGGTCTCTCTCTCTCTCTTTTTCTCTCTCTCTTTCTCTCTCTCTTTGTTTCATGCAGAAACAGGTTTTGCATATTTGGATTGCTTCTTTCGTGCTTTCGATAATGCAATGGATTGGTTCACGTTGAAACCATTAGCTAAAAAGTTTGTAGTTTCCTCCAACTCTAAACCAGCTGTGTCTGGTAATAAGAAATACACAAAAAAGAATGAAACTAAGCATAAACCTGCAAAAAATGAAAACGTTCCCGTGGGTGTAATCTTTTGCAACATGGTCAAAAAAGTAGACGCAATCACTAAGGATCCTGCCCAATTTGTAGCTGTTGCATACATTGCACCAATAGACCGAACATTCACATCTGCGAATAATTCAACACCAACCCATGCCGCATTACCTATTCCAACTGCGTAAGATGCCACATATAAAATCATACCAATAATAACAACAATCCCCCATCCATTTATGCCTCTTGTAACTATCTCAACTCCCGAGGAAAAATCCACGTTCAAAAAGTGAAACGCTATTGCGCAAACCACCAATGATATGCACATACACGGCATCCCGACAAGTAAAATTCTCCTTCTGCCTACCCTGTCAATGATACAAAGTGCTATTCCAGTAAACACAAAATTAGTAGCGGATATTATTATCGACACGGCTGTTGGATTGTTAAATCCAATTGTTTCGAAAATTGTTGCACTAAAGTACATTAAGGAATTGAAACCGGTAAATTGTTGGATACCTTGTAGTCCACATGCGAGAATCAATGCACGAAAATTTCCGGGAGAAGTGTGAACAACTTTGATGGACTCCCAAGCCTTGTGCAATGGGCTATGGCCAGAAATAGTTGAGTTGGAATTCATCATATCTTCAATCGTGGCGTCCACGAAAGCCTCTGAAGGACTATTATAAATCTTTTTCAATACGGCCTTGGCTTTTACCACGTCTCCTTTCATTACGTAATATCTTGGAGTATCGGGTAAAAACCAAAATAAAACAAACTGTAGAACGGGGGGGACCATGCACAATCCTACAGATACTCTCCATCCGTGAGCAACACGAGTTAATCCCCAATTTATGAGATAAGCAACTAGTTGACCTCCTGTGATGAACATTACATTTGTCACAATTAGTCTGCCCCGATACTTTGAAGGTGCAAGCTCAGACAACATTAAAGGAGCAATCATGGACGCAATTCCTACGCCCCATCCCAATATAAACCTACCAACAATCATTGTCCAAACAGTTTTCGAGACCAATTGGACAATTGTTCCCACAACAAATATAACGTTTGAAACTAGTAAAACTCGTTTCCTTCCAATCATATTGGCCAATATACCTCCTATCACTGCCCCTAGCAAAGCGCCCAAAGAAGTTGCAGAAGTAATGAACTCCTTTTCTCCATTTGTGAGTATTTTATTTGACAAGTCTGTCCCTATTTGAACCAAGGCTGAAGATATATATCCTGTATCATATCCAAACATAAACCCCGAAATCGACGATACCAATGCTAAAACAATCACTGTTCTCGAAGGTCGTGAATCCGACTCGGAGATTTGCACTGAGGTAGACTCAAAAGAGGTGTTGATTCCTGATTTCGATAGTAGTGCATTTGACGAGGTTGTTGATGCAACAGAAGCAGACAGACTAGCAATATCTGCTTCGAAAACTCTTGTTTCGTTCTGGCTCTGTGAGGGTTTGGATGGTGTATTTGATTTCATGATGGGAACCGCCTAGTGTGTAAGGGGACTGCCTAGTGGTAAGAGGACTGCCTATTATGTTCAAGGGGACTGCTTAGTACCGCCTAGTGTATACAAGGGGAACCTTGTCTTAGGTAAGAGAAATAAGGAACGAAAAGTGAAAAAGAACTTTTCACTTGGTAAGCAAGAAAACCTAATAACCCACCAAAATCAAAACGTACAGATGTTCGTTAAGAGGAAAGATTGAAGCAAATGAAATAATTGTTATTATTGCTACTCTTATATCTTTTATATATGTTTTTTTTTTCTTGTATTTTCATTCTTTTTTTTCTCTCCCTCTGTCTCAAAATAGAATAAGTGGGTATACCTTTTTCAGGCCAACATTTCGCCGAAAACTTTTTTAGAGCATCAATTAAAGAGGAGGGTGGGGGAGCATGACATTTATCCCACTCGAAGCGGGCAAGAAAAAAAAAAGAGAAATAAAAAGAACAAAACTATAACCTACTTAAGAATAGAAAAGAGGCGTATACTTATTGAGGAACAAGTGAATAATTTCGTTCCTTTAATCTAACAAACCCACCTCTCGTTTTACAGATTTTAAAATTGTATAATTGACATTGAAAATCATCTAGTCGTGTGGAGGGTTAGTTTCACCGAAATTTAGCCGGACCGAAAAAAAAAAACTAAAACTAAAACTAAAAAAGGCAATAATGTATCACGTGACTGGATATTATTATGTAGGAATTGAATTTTCCCGTGTGTTGACAATTTAAAGCGAAAAGAAAAAATAAAATAAAATAAAGTAAAATGATATAATTCAAATTTTTTTTTTTTTCTTTTTAGTGCATACATTATACAAATCAAGTGAGTACGCTATTATAGATAGATATATGTATATATATGAATTAAGATCTGTTCTGATTGTTCTTTTTCCCCTCCTCTTCCTCTTTACAGAAGAGGGAAAGGATTCTTTTTTATTTCACATTTTTGCAAAAAATAAAAAATTTCTGGAAAGGGCAGCATCATATATGTGTCAACTACTTTATAAAATTTTTCCTCGAGTTTTTGATTGGTTGCTTTCTTTCTTTACTTTCTAGCAAAAAAAAAAAAAACAATTGTCTATTTCTTTGGTGGGTCAAATCTAAACTTTCTATTCTTGATTGGAGTCCACTTGAATCTCTTTACCCAGATAGATAATAAATACAATGACGAGAGCACTATAAGAGCTTTCAATCCCCATTTCTTTCTCTCGTCATGTTCTGGTTCAGATGCCCAATTCAAAAACGTAGTCACATCTTTGGCCATTTGAGAAGTTGTAGCTGGTGTACCATCTTCATATTCCACCAAGTCATCAAATAAAACTCTACCCATCGCAATAGCACCACCAGGGAAGTATGGATTGTAATTAGATCCTTCTGGTAATACTACTCCCGCTGGTGCTTCTTCTGGATAACCGGTCAATAAAGAAAAGATATAATCACATCCACCGTGTCTGGCTTTGACAATCAATGATAAATCTGGTGGTAAAGCTCCCTGGTTAGCAGCTCTAGCAGCTTGTTCGTTTGCATATGGACCTGGTATGTAATCTGCCAACTTACCTGGTCTTTTTCTCGGATTACCTTCGTCATCTGGCTCATCATCGTATTCAAATTCTTCAGCCATTTCTTTAGCCTCGGATGTGGTATGAGAGCTTCCAACCAAGTTTCTCCAAGCAATTCTTTCCAAAGAATGACATGCTGCACAAACCTCTTTATACACTTGGTAACCTCTTCTAATCGAAGCATGGTCAAAGGTCTCAAACATACCATTGTGTGGCCAGTTGTATGCCGGAGGATGCAATCCGTGTTCTGCCGCTGTCATGGCATTAGCACTCATTGAGTCTTGGTATAATAAATACGACGCAGTCAACCCGCTTACACCAACACCACCAGCTATGAATTTCTGAACCAAAGGTTGGCTCGCAGTTTTGAATGCCGATCTAAACATGATTTTGATATATGAACCTTGTCTCAAAATGTCACTTCTTCAACCTTATATCTCAAGTAAGTTTATAAACAAGTTTGCTTTGTATGATACCCCCTAATAAACTCAGTTGCACAAGAAAAAACCACTGCTCCGTTTTTTTTTGAGATGAATATCTGGGCTTTTGTACCGCACTGGAAAACTATTGATGGCAAATGGGTCTTCCTTTTACCGCTTCTTTTTCAATATCTACAAAACGTAGTAGCACTTTTTTTTTTCAAAACTTAGTTGGAAAGAAATCGAGAGAGGAATGAATTTTTTGGCATCCTATTGAATACACTTGGTAGTTGCAGGTATTTTTCATAGGTAGAAAATTATCAAATTTATAAAACAAGCTCTGTTATTGGTTATTAGGGAAAAAAATTATTATGTAATAACTTACTATTAAAAAAAAAAAAAAAGAAAATCGTTATTGACAATTTAGAGACGTCGTTAGTTATGTGTCTTGAAAACGTTTGCGACAGTAATTATGACACTATCGAGTAGAGCGAGATAGTGTTGTAACAAGCTACTGAGTGCTGCTCCACTATCGACACTATCGAGCAGAGCGAGATAGTGTTGTAACAAGCTACTGAGTGCTGCTCCACTATCGACACTATCGAGCAGAGCGAGATAGTGTTGTAACAAGCTACTAAGTGCTGCTCCACTATCGACACTATCGAGCAGAGCGAGATAGTGTTGTAACAAGCTACTGAGTGCTGCTCCACTATCAAGCGGAGAGTGATAATGGAGCAGCACTTAGTACACTGACACTGACGACACTATAAAAAAAAAAGCACAACTATATTAAAAACAATAACTCGATACATAACAATTGAAATGCGAATAGAATGGAAAGTGAGGAAAAAAAGTTTTTGATACGAATTAGTAAAATTGAATAACTGTTATATGCCAAAATGTCTATAATTGACCCCGCTTCACTCGAGTCTTTTTTAACTAACTTCTAGTATCGAGCAACACTCAGTGGCTTGTTACAACACTATCGAGCAGAGCGAGATAGTGTTTTTCGATAGTGGAGCAACACTTACAACACTATCGAGCAGAGCGAGATAGTGTTTCTCGATAGTGGAGCAACACTTACAACACTATCGAGCAGAGCGATTGTTTCTCGATAGTGGAACAACACTTACAACACTATCGAGCAGAGCAATTGTTTCTCGATAGTGGAACAACACTTACAACACTATCGAGCAGAGCGATTGTTTCTCGATAGTGTTTAATTTTTATTTTTTCTATCGCTTATATCATTTCAAATCTCTCTATAAACTGTAATAGTGGAGCAACACTCAGTAGCTTGTAACAACACTAGCGAGCAGAGCGAGGTATTGTTTCTCGATAGTGTTTCTCGAAAGTGGAGCAGCACTCAGTAGCTTGTTACAACACTCTCTCGCTCTGCTCGAGAGTGTTGTTCGAGAGTGTTGTTCGATAGTGTTTACCATTCCTCTTTAGGATTCTTCTTATATTCGATATATTCTTCCCAATTGAAAATGCTGATCTCGGTTTCATTTCGAACTCCCAAGTCCCATAATCCCTTATCCGATATACTTTCCCCCTTTTCTAAAAGAACCAAATCTTTGTCGTTATCAAAATTAATAACCAAATTCATAGACTTGGATCCATGCGCTTGAGAGTATATTTTTAACGAATCATAAACTACGTTTCTAAAAGGCCTAAATGCTCCTAAAGTATTTATTTCCGTAATCACTTTGGTGAAAAGTTGCGCAGGTGTTGTGCTCTTCAAATCAATGTCTTTGATTATTAGATTTTTCACATTACGATAAGGAAAGGATTTAATAATTCTCACGGTTATAAGCGCATCGGTTGCGGGACGCACATTCGACGTTAGCGGCTCTTCTTCTGACATGGGGTGCGCTGAAGTAAAACTAATTATGGTTTTGTTTTTTTTTTTTTTTGCTTCTTTAATATTTTAATTTTTTTTTTCTCTCTCTCCTTTCCTCAACTCCGATATCACTACTTCTTGTTGAAGCTCTGTCAAAATTTAACTCCACAGAACCTTCACTAAAGTAACGGTTGCCCACTAAAAGGTATCCTTTTGCAACCCCTCTCTTCCTTCCAAAAAGAAAAGAAAAGAAAAGAAAAGAAAAGAAAGAAAGGAAAAAAAAAGAAAACAATTAATTTTTACCTATATATATATATATATACTTTCCTGGCTCTAAGTTACTGCAACTTGAAAAAGGGATGATTCATGGCTTCCTTGGCTGTCGGCCTAAGCTGATGATCATACTGAAGTAACTTGTCTATCAAATCCAAAACCTCTTCACTTATCAAATGTCGGTTTTCGTTACTAATAAAAGCTTTCCAAGGTTTCCTGGGGTAGTTCTCCAACATATCATCATAATCCGAGCTCAACTTTATACTGTATTTGTTTGCATACCTCATCAACCCATCGGTTCCCAAGACTTTTGCAATTTGGACTAATTGGTCGTTATTGGAATCGCCTCTGAATAACGGCTCCTTTTTGAAAATTATTGCTCCCAACATACACCCAACAGACCACAAATCGAGCGAGTAATCATATTGTTGCAAATTTATTAGCAACTCTGGGCCCTTGTGATATCTCGAAGCAACTCTCACGTTATAATCCATACCTGAATGATAAAACTCTGCCAACCCCCAATCTATTAATCTGAGTTTTTTGTTCATTGGATCTATCATAATATTTTGCGGTTTCACGTCTCGATGGATTATTCCCATGGAATGAGAATAGTCTAGTGCAATTAATAGTTGTGTGAAATAATATTGAATATCTTTGACTGTGAATTTCGGATACAAGACCCGGAAATCAACATTGTTGACTTTTTCAAATATCAACGCAGGTATTTTAGACTGTTCATCTCGAACAACGTCCAATAATCCAACAATATTCGGCCCGCCTGTTAGATTCTGCAATATTTTCACTTCTCGAAAAATCTTCTTCAACTTTACAGGTTTCAACACTTTGATCACACACGGCTCATCGTTCAAGACATTTAGCCCTTGGAACACTTCCGAGTACTTGCCTCGTCCTATTTTACTAACAATTTCGTAATTCTTTATATCCCCCCATACGATTTTATGGTTTTCGTAATCCCAATATTCTGACGGCTTGGTGTTATTCACATCAGAGTATACTCTGGCTATCGAGTATACTCTCGTTCTAGTAGTCATTTTGCCTCGAAAATTTTCTATCAAACCCGTGTCTCTCTCTCCAAACTCTCTCACTCTCTATCTCACTCTCACACTTTCTTTCTCTCTATCTCACTCTCTCTCTCTCTCTCTCTATCTCACTCTCTAAACTCTCTTTGCTTTTTATACCTTTTCTTTCAAAGATGAAAAATTTTTCTCTTTCTTTAAGGCTGCCCAAAATTTTTATCTTTCTTCAAGGCTCAAAATTTTATCCTAGTGGCTTTAATGTGTTACCTTAATACTTTCAAAACTCAATTTTTCTTTTTTTCTTCTTTATTAAAGTCTTCCCCAAATACGAAAGAAAATGAAGAAAAAAACAAGTGGACGTATATCGACCATGTTCTTTCATAAATTTCTGTTTTACAATGTGACATAAAATTAGTCGTGTCTAATTTTTCTCTGGGGGGGGGTGAATGTAATAATGTTTAAGAGCCGAGATGTTTTTCAAAGACTCACAAAGTAGTATATTTTAAAGAGAGATGGAGAGAGAGAGAAACCGGTGCGAAATTGTGTAGTATTAATAAGGTATATTAATTAAAATTGTGTAGTATCAATAAGACATATAAGTTGGAGATCCCACGGTATTTATGGCGCGTACTTTACGCATCGCCCAATCCACCTGCTTTTCACTACTTTTTTTGTTTGGACACTATCGCCACTATCGACACTACACTATCGAGCGAAGCGAGATAGTGGAGCACACTAGCTGTCACTGACACTAGCGACACTATCGCCACTATCGCCACTATCGAGCAGAGTGAGATAGTGCACACTAGCTGTCACTGACACTAGCGACACTATCGCCACTATCGAGCAGAGTGAGATAGTGCACACTAGCTGTCACTGACACTAGCGACACTATCGCCACTATCGAGCAGAGTGAGATAGTGCACACTAGCTGTCACTGACACTAGCGACACTATCGCCACTATCGAGCAGAGTGAGATAGTGCACACTAGCTGTCACTGACACTATCGACAATATATACTGAAAAGGCAAAAGAATAAACAAGAAAAAGAAAATCAAATGTAGAAATATAGATAAGAAAATCAAGTGTAGAAATATAGATAAGAAAATCAAGTGTAGTAATATAGATGAGAGGCTCATCAATACGATGTGAGAGGCTCATCAATATAATGTGAGAGGCTCGTGAATATAATGTGAGAGGCTCGTGAATATAATGTGAGAGGCTCGTGAATATAATGTGAGGAGCTCATCAATATGATGTGGTTGTATGGAAAGAGTATGGTATAGGTTGCTTGGTGATATACCAACATGATATCAAGATATATCTGCGAAACAGTAAAGAAGAAAAAGAAAATCGATGGCAGCTAGTGTGCTACACTATCTCGCTTTGCTCAATAGTGTCGATAGTGTTGATAGTGTTAGTGACAGCTAGTGTGCTCCACTATCGAGCAGAGCGAGATAGTGGCGATAGTGGCGATAGTGTCGCTAGTGTCAGTGACAGCTAGTATACTTCACTATCTCGCTTCGCTCGATAGTGTAGTGTTGATAGTGTCGCTAGTGTCAGTGACAGCTAGTGTGCTCCACTATCTCGCTTCGCTCGATAGTGTAGTGTTGATAGTGTCGATATTTTTTAAATCTTTTTTTCCTTCATCTCCACATCATCATGGTTACCTCTTTACAAGTTTCAATTATATGAATCACAAGTTTAATGCGCGCTTAGCTGATGAAAATGAGAGTCTAGGTGATATTCAATTTTGGTCAGATAATAAAGAGGAAATTCCGCTGTTTAAAACAGACTTGTTAACATTTGTTGCCTATATTCGCTACGACAAGATCCCCGTATATTTAATCAGTAGCCGTCCGTTTTCAATATTTACCAATAATACTAATACGAGCAACTATTTCGAGAGAAAGTTGGTTCAGAAATCATTGATTAATCAAATTGGTCTTGGTCTTCTTGCAAAAAAAGGGGCTACAGAGGGTGAATACAGTGTGTTTTATTATGATGATCTGCAAGTTAAATCGTTTACTATAAATTTCAATTTTTTGGAAACCGTTCAAGAATTCATAGCAAATAAGAAATATACTTTAAACTCTTTTATCACTAACGATAGACAAGCCCCTAATGAAGCAATATTGAAAAGCTTTGATAAAGCATTGGAAAAAAGACTAGAGCCAAATCCATTCATCTTGAACGAGAAGAAGAAGCATTCAAACTCGCTGGTATTGTCGACGCCTGAACAAATCAATACCGCAGTGACCAAAATTATTCTGTCAGGGTTGAGGATCCGTGGGTTGTCCGTGAGTCTGGCTACGTCAGTTAATGAAAAACTCAAAATAAAAGAGATTTACCAGATGACGCAAAGAGCAACATTGTTCTCGCTAAGAAAGTACAATGACACAAATGTCAAGAAACCAGGTTCAAAGAGACACCCAATAACGCTATCGGAGTTGCAGGAAATTGTCGAAAATTTGTTGCACTTGTTCATTGACTTGGAATGAACATGGCTTTTCAAATTGTCTTTTAAGCTAATTCTTGAATATTTACAGTTCTATTTGTTGGTTTGTAGCCGATTGAAGATGCCTCGCTTAATTGTTCATATAAGGACTTGAATTTAGATGTTTTCTTTTTCGGTTTGGCCGTTTTTGTTTCTTCCCTAGCTTTTTCCAATGGTTCAAGTAGTATCGATTTGTCCTTGATTAAATATCCCCTTTTTTCAGAATCGCTATAATAAGCAATGTTTTTCTTACTGGTTGGCCTTGCTTGTTGAGGCACATATCCTTTTTTCAATAAAAATTTGGCGGGATTCACATGAGCTCTCAATCCCAATTTTGTAAAGTACCTTGCTGTAAAAGACATTTTTGCATCATCTTCAATCTTTTTAACGGCCTCAGTAGTTGCCTTTGAAGCCTCTATGTTCAAGGGGACAGTATATTTACCCAAGGACAGCCCCAAAAGTTTTACTCCGTCCTTTAACGAGCCCGTTATGAGCCCACATTCTCTCATAACTCGTATTGTCAAAGTCTCTCCAGCTTGCAAAGGTATTCTCCCCGTGTCCCATAAATCCTGAATTCTGCTCAAGTTCACTTCATGGAAATCCATTGCATTGTGTTTATTACTGAATCCAACCATGGGAAGTTGCTTGAAGTAGGGTGTCTGTCCACCTTCCATCCAAATGGGCACTTTCCCTCTTGCCTTTTGACCCTTTTGCCCACGTCCAGCAGTCTTACCCTTTCCTGAAGAAGGTCCACGTCCTAAACGTTTATAATTTTTGGTCGAACCATCATTTGGTTTCAAGCGTCCTAAATAAGATACGTTTCGTACTAACGTCTTTGTAGTATTAATCTCAAAGGCAAGAATCTTTGGAAACAAAAGCCTTCCAAGCATTTTTGTCTCACTACCACTATAAAAAAAGAATGAGCTAGTTGTTGGCAAAGGCACTTTTGACAAAGGTTGAGTATATGTGGAAAATTTTTTGAACTTTTGTACAAGAGGGAGAAAAAAAAAATGTGGATTGTAGAAAAAGAAAAACGAAAAGAAAGAACCTTTATACTAAGCACCAAGCTATAGATTCAAATTTAGAGAGCTAGGTTGAAAACTTACTACTAATCTACAGTCCAAAATGTCAGCTGCAAAAGAGAATCAAGTTTCTGAATCCGAACAAGAGGATCGTAAAAATATTAAATCTTTAGAAGAAGATGATGAGTTTGAGGATTTTCCAGAAGACGTAACGCAATGGTCAAACGATAGCAAAATAAAGGAAGAAATTTTATGGGAACAGGACTGGGATGATGATGATAATCAAGATCAGTTTTCACAAAAGTTAAAGGAAGAGTTACTCAGGTCTCAAAAACCTGCCCAATCTAAATGAAAAGATTAGTTTTATACAAGAACAAAAGAAGAAAAAAGAGAGAGAAGTGGTGGCACTGGCGAGGTAAAAAGAGAGACGTGGTGGCACTGGCGAGGTAAAAAGAGAGAAGTGGTGGCACTGGCGAGGTAAAAAGAGAGAAGTGGTGGCACTGGCGAGGTAAAAAGAGAGAAGTGGTGGCACTGGCGAGGTAAAAAGAGAGACGTGGTGGCACTGGCGAGGTAAAAAGAGAGAAGTGGTGGCACTGGTGAGGTAAAGAGCCGGAAGTGAGTATTGAAATCATCAATGAGATAAACTGGAACCATGCTGTTACTGTATCATTGAAAGGTGTTTTTTACAACTTTTGCCATGTATCTCTTATATCGAGCGAAGCGAGATAGTGTTGGTGGCAGCTGCTAAGTGCTGCTCCACTATCTCGCTTTGCTCGATAGTGTCGGTTGCAATTGATATTGGTTTTGCTATGTTTGTTGGGTTATCAGTTACGCTGAGTGGCGAGTAACTCCCCCTCCCCCATCTCACCTTCTCGTTTGCTGGCAGATATGTGTGTACCTACTTGTAATATGTTTCCGAGATTTTACCTTTGCTAAAGAATACAAGAAATTTGTCCTAATAGGCTAGGAAATGTAGGTCATATTTTCATCAACCTTTCCGAAAAAAATTACACAGTAGGTTTCAATAGTGAGTCAGTCTCTACATACACTATATGAGAGAGATGAAGAAGAGAAGATAAGAGGTATGAGAAAAAGTATTCGCTGGATTTTGAACCAGCTTCATAAACACGAAACTGTATGGCCTATATCGGGCCTCAAGAGGCCCGATAATGTAACTCATTGGTATGGATGCCATGCGCTGCAGTTTATTTCTTTATTGTTTGTTCCGCCTATTATTCAGCTTTTCAGAGAGAGAGAGAGAGAGAGAGAGAGAGAGAGAGAGAGAGAGAGAAAGAGAGAGATTTTTCCTAACTCTCTGCCGCCATACGCATTCCCTTTGTTTGATGGCTATCCTTACATAAGGTTCCTTCTACAGTACTCTTGAAGTCGGAAGCCTCTCTATCATTCTTTGGCCGCACCGAGTTCCCGCTGAAGATGCAAACTTTCTGATCTATTTTGTGTGGGACAAATTCTCCTCCATGAATTATCTTTCACTAGATTTTTCCATTGTTTTTACGTAATAAGGGTTCTTTACTTGAGTAGTGGTTATGAGTCAGGAACACAAGTTTTTTATACATCCCTAATCACAATTATATCTAGGAAACAGTTTTGCTAGAATAAATGAATTAAAGGTATAGGGATAAACTATCTCTTTCTCGGTTCTAGATTCATAAGGGCAATTATACATATCTTAATAGTTTTATGATTCTCAACAATTTAACACAACAAGCGCAAATGGTTTAGTGGTAAAATCCAACGTTGCCATCGTTGGGCCCCCGGTTCGATTCCGGGTTTGCGCAGTTCTTTTTTTTTCCCAACAACATGTCTTGTTTTTGCTTAAACACCCTTTGAACTTGCTCAGTGGGCTCAAAAGTGTGTTAGCATCCCTTGTGAGGCAACCTTTCCCTTCTTTTTTAAAGTTAGCCTTTTCTGTCAATTTTGTTTTAGAATATAAAATATTCGGACTTTATTGAAATTGAAAAAAAAAGGAAAAGGAAAGGAAGAAAGAGGTGATTGGAAGGAGGGTTTCAGGGTTGATAAAATGCAGCATGAAAGGAATGAGTATGGTAATACTTGGAAGTCATTGTTGAAAAACTGGGAGTTTAAGATTTCATTTTTTGTTATAGCGTATTTTGTACTTGTACATACGCTTTTTGAAGATCAGAATGCATTTACTAATGATAGCGCATTGAAACGTCATTTGAAAATTCTACCGGAGGAGGTGGTCAATTATTACGACACATTCCCATTGGAGAATACTGATCGACTAGCTTATATGCAATATGCAACAAACTACGATTACTTGAATTTAGCAATTTTGAACTTTGTTGAGCTAAGAAATGCAAAGACGCAGATTCCTAATTTGGTTATACTATTTGATGAGATACTTCAATATTATTCTAGTAATGTGTGGAACCAATTGTACCTAGTGGCAAACCATTACAACATAACCTTGAGGTCTACGCCGTTACTTAAGACAAACTATATGGATGATTCGCCGTGGGCGGCGTCTTTTACAAAATTGCATGTTTTCAATCAAGATGATTTTGAACGAATTGTGTTTTTCGACTCTGATTCCATGTTTGTTAATGCATCGATTAAAGGTGGTGCCATAGACCCTGTTGGTAGAAACTGCCACATAGATGAGTTGTTCAAATTACCTCAGGAACTCACCTTGGCGTTGCCTCAGGCATATTGGTTGAACAACGTTGTAGAGGGAAAAGCGCCGCCTTTGAAGTACAAGCAGAAATTTGAGATTCCAGATGAAAGAAGGCAAAGGCTAAAGATGAAAAAACTAGTCTACGATCTATCAACAACAAATAATTGGCAAATGCTTCCACTGTTGTTGTATGATCTGCACAAGTTTAGCAACGTTGATAATTTCTTTGCCAATCATATCATGGTAGTCAAGCCATCAAAGAGACTATTTACTAAGATCATGAAATACGTGTATAATCCATGGTATTGGAGATTTACAAACAGAAAGAATTTGAGAAAACTGTCCGATTATGATATGGAAATTTTGAATAAATTTTTGGATACTGAATTGCACAAGGGACATTTGAATGTTGGTATTTTACCACATAGAGTATATGGAGTTCTAACCGGAGAATTTCGAGAGGAATGGCACGGGCGTTTTACGGCTGAGCCTCAATATCTACCTTTTGTCAAGAAGCAATCTAACAAAGGGTGGAACCCAATGCAAATATTGTCCAAGATCAAATTGGTGCATTTTTCCGATAGTCCTATTCCAAAACCCTGGGAGGAGCACGAAAAGGAATATCCGTATAATACAAAAAAGATTTTTTGCAAGAGTTGGAACATGACTGAGTACAATATCAAGTACCCTAACTATAAGCCGCGACTAGTAGAAGACTGCGAAAGTGTTGAAATATGGAACTGGTTTAGGACTCAATTCGAGGTGAGTAGAAAAGATTTGTGGTATGCTGGGTGAAATTGATTGTCCATTTAAAGCTACAACAGTATGAGGATGCTGATAAATTCTATTTTGTCTTGTCTTGTCTTGTCTTGTCTTGTCTTTATTTTGTTAGCCATGGCCCTTCTTCCCCTCCTCTTCTCCCCACACCCGCCTTCCCTTCCCTTTTTATTAGCTGCCTCGGTGGTCATACCGTTGCATTTTTGTATAGATCATAGATCCAAATATTGTGCAGTACAGCAACATGCATGTTATTTATAGAAACGAATCGGAAAAAAAAAAAAAAAAAAAAAAAAAAAAAAAAAGAAAAAAAAAAAAAAAAGAAAAAAAAAAAAAAAAAGAATATCATAGATTAGGTCAACAACAACTAGTAAAAAAACTGGNAAAAAAAAAAAAAAAAAAAAAAAAAAAAAAAAAAAAAAAAAAAAAAAAAAGAAAGGACCAAAAGGAATCAGGAGAATATATTGGATCATTTAGTTCAAGAGTGAGCCAAAGATTCATCAGCTTTCAAGTTAGACAAGCAAGTATAAATGCGAGATCCTGTGGCGACTATCCTTCTGGGAGCTACAACAATGTTGACCAAACGAGATGATGGCCCTAGTACGACGGGTATGCCTGCGATGGATATGCCCACGTTGACAGACTCAGGTTCGTTCACTACACCTGTTGTTTCAGTGCCCCCAAATAACAATAATCCTTTTATAATTAGGCAAAACAATCCATCAGGTACGGTGTTTATAGCGGTAGGAGCTATTGTTGGGCTGATCTTACTTGGATTCATACTTTACCATTTGATTCTTTCCTTGAGTGCATCTAGAATGGCCAAGAGAACTAGTGCATACGATAGACATATGTACGAGAAGTATCAAAATAATAATAACAATGCCTATGGGTTTGCTAAGGTTACCCCCACTTCGACGCTTAGTAATTTTGTCAATGAATATTCAAACAATCATCATCAAGCAGGCTCCATTTCCAAATTACCATTGTTGAATAAATCATTTGCCTACCAAGGTGTCGGTGGTGGTTCGCAGGCAGGCGATAATTCTACCATTTACCAGTCAGAAATCGCTGCCCCAACCTCAAAACACGATTTAACCAAAATGTTCATTTCCCCAACAGCCGAGGTTATGCAACAAAAGAGATTCAAAGCGCCATACAATCAGTCGTTAACAAACTTGGCATTTGGCGGATCAACGTCTAATTTGTCGAATCCGTCACCTGCTTCGAACCGACACTCTCAACTAGTGCCAAGTTTGTATATAGATAACGAGATGAACAACAGCGACTACTCGCTCGCTCAAAGTCAGTTTCCGCACCAGCAAGGAGCTCTTGACCAAAACGATATAAGACCTAGACCTCCCGTGCCATCAATGTACCTTGAAGACTTGATCGACAAAAAATAATACTAAACAATTACTATTCACATATATATATATATATATATATATATATATATTATGGATTTGCTCGAAATAAAACACTGTAAAGTCATATTTATTCAACTCTCAGGTAGACTTTCCACAAGAAGCACCAATCTTTATGTCTGGGGGGGGGACACTACATACAGCTCCACTAGATATTTTTCTCAACCTGTGTGGCATCATCCAAGATTAATCCACATGCGGAACATTAACCACAAAAAAGTAAAGAAAAAAAAAAGTCCAAAAAATAATAAAAGTAAACACCACGTAAAAAATTAATCAGGTTGAATAATCAGATTTTTTGTTTCAGTAAAACAGTTCTTTTTGAATAAGAGATAGAGCCCGTATTCTTTTTTTTTTTTTCTTTTGACCACGCCGTTTGGTCCCATTAGGATCCAGTACTATTCATTGAATTTATAATGCCATTTTGTGGGAGTGCTCCTAAAACTAGTATGTATATGCCCATTCTTTTTTGAATATATATATTTCCCACCACGTCTTTTGTCATTATGCTAACACGAGACGAAAAGTTCATAGAAAAATAGTGATTCTAGGGGATGGTGCTTGTGGAAAAACCTCCCTTTTGAATGTGTTTACCAGAGGTTACTTTCCTCAAGTATACGAGCCGACAGTTTTTGAAAATTACGTACACGATATATTTATTGATGGCCAATCGGTGCAACTATCATTGTGGGACACAGCTGGTCAAGAGGAGTTTGATAGGTTGAGATCACTTTCGTATTCCGATACGCATTGTATAATGTTGTGTTTTTCAGTGGATTCTCAAGATTCACTAGAAAACGTCCAGTCAAAGTGGGTAGGTGAAATAGCCGACCACTGTGAAGGAGTCAAGCTAGTTTTGGTGGCATTGAAATGTGATTTAAGAAACAACGAGGACACAAGCGACGAGAATTTTCAGGCAACTTCTGGTAACCCATATTCGTCGTCACAACAGAAAAGAATGATTACTTACGACGAAGGGTTAGCGGTGGCGAAAAGAATCGGAGCTTTGAGATACCTAGAGTGCTCGGCAAAGAAGAATAGAGGTGTTAACGAAGCATTCTCAGAAGCAGCCAGGTGTGCACTTAATGCAAAACCAAAAGGTGCAAATGATAACGAACCCAGAAAGAAAAGCTGTGTTGTAATGTAACAAGCACAAGCAACAAGCAACAAGCAACAAGCAACAAGCAACAAAGTAATAAGTAACAAATGTAACAAACGTACCCTTTTTCTATTGTTATTCAAAGGTAAAACGATGTTGAAAAAGAAAGAAAAAACAAGGAAAGGAAAAAAAAAGGAAAAAGAAGAAAAAAAAAAAGATTAAATATTCATCGTCTCGTCTCACCTAAATGGATAACTTTTTGCTTCTTCCCTAGCATCCCATACATCTTCTGAACTTCCATTACTTTTCTCTTGTAAAAGTCTCTTTTTGTAAAATTCTTGCACTTGAACTTGATTCTCTAACTCCGTTTCACTCAACTTTTCCACCTGTTTGTCTTTTTGATCAAATAACGACCCATGTTTCAATGCAAACCAAAACTTCTTTCGTTGTTTCTCACACAAATCGTATGAGCCGTATCTATAATAATGTTTGAATTGTCCTCCCAAAGCAAAACATCCAATGAGCTCGTCTAACGCAGTCATTATGGATAGTTTACATGGGTAGTCGTTTAAACCTGTATTCCTGTCGATTGTTTCTATAACTTGCTTCCGTTTCTCATCGAGGGCATCGCTAGAATCCTGGAATTGTTCCCATAACTTACGAAGCTCCTCGTCGTCGTCTTTTTTTTCTTTCAGCATGATGATAAAAACAGGTGCCCAATTCACAAGTGTCCAAATATGGTTCAGTTTTTTTTTTATTTTGAAATAAAGATGTAAAATTGAGGAGACATAGTGAAAAAAAAAAAATCAACTAAGAAGGCTGATGGAGATGAGACAAAAAAATAATTTTTAATGCTCTCAGCAGGATTCGAACCTACGATCTCCTCATTACTAGTGAGGTGCCTTACCAACTTGGCCATAAGAGCAATTTCATGTTGTTTGTTGCCAATATAGAGTCCTTGATAGAGATATTTATTTCTGTCATCCTATACTAGTATTGAAGTTGATGGATAGAAAGATATTATTGACAATCACAAAGAGATTGTTTATGGAAATCAAAACAACACCTAGTATACTTGAAGGTTGAATATTCTATTACAAACAAAAGTTGCTTTGGTTAGAGTATTGCTGAAATATTGTAGATTATAAAATAGATGCTGTCTTTGAGTCAAATTTATACCAATTTTTTATAATAGAATCTTGTGATTAAAGTTTTACTTTTTGAATCAGAAAATTTGGTTGAAAGTTCTTCTTGTTCAACTTTGATTAGTTACACTATCGATGGACACTATCTATAGTGTCAGTGGCAGCTAGTGTATAGTGTCAGTGGCAGCTAGTGTGCTCCACTTTCTCGCTTTGCTCCATAGTGGAGCTATCAATTACTCGTAAATTAAATTATTGCACTTGGCTGCGAAAAAAGAAAAAAAAAAACAATAATAATGCAACACACCTGAACCTGCACAAAAAAAAACAATACGATTTTTGACTTCCATCTCTCATACAAAGAGGATCCTTCTGCCCCCCCCCCACATCTAAATTAGTTATAGAAACATCTTTATAAAACACACAAACAGTCTTTTTGGGAGATATTGGGCCTTATAAATTGTGTAGCATAAACCTTCTACATCAACAATACCTAACACAACTTTCTCTGAAAGCCATACATTTTGCACAAAATCAAAAATATACATGCATGTAATTAAAGCCATTACTTATTAAGGAAATATGAAAAGTGAAACATAAAAAATAAAAAAAATGACAAATACAATAAAAGGAACAAATTGCAACTTGTTTGGTTTCAATTATTTGTTGACAAATGTAAGGTCTTCAAGACAAGTAAGAAAGCCCGTTATAGCTATGAATGTTTACAGGTACAAGAATGATTTGTTTTTCAAGATATTACGCAACTTTTACGTTAAAAAGAGGGCATTAGTGTTGGCACTTGTGAGACGACTAATTATTAACATCCGAAGCATCTCGAAAGGCTCGATTCGTGTTTTCAAAGCTATTTTCCTTCAAAGATCCACAATATTTATCTTTTCCGTTGCGTACTTGAGTGAAGTGTTGCCGAAACTATTTAGGGTTGTAACAACCAGCGTCTTGGAGCTAAAAGTGAGGAATCTACCTCGAGATATTGCACAGACATTGATACTTCCCTTGAAATCGGATAAACTTTCCATGTTTTTAATTCGCCTAACTGCAACCATGAATGTTTTGAACCCTTTATTTACCAAGATCCTTATTCCCTTTTGCAATGAACAAAACACTTGGAGTATTCCATTTGTTTCCAGTTTCCTAGCGGCTTTGACGTCTTCTCTTTTGAATTTTCCCGAATTTCAAAAGCAACGTGTTTTAAAAGATCGATATTATACTTTTGATTGGACTCTTATTCTAGTCACAAAGGCTCTTGACACAATCATATCGTCCACTGTTCCAAAATTTATTGATTTACCAAGTAGAACAAGCAAAGTAATCGATTCCTTATTGGTGATGCTGTCTATTTATTTTTTAATGGATGCCTGGTTCTTTAATACAGAGAAATTGAATCCATCATACCTGAAAAGGTTGAATAAAATGTCGCATATTGACGAGGATTTGCTAGCGGGAATGAGATATTTGCGTGATGGTTATTTGGATTATAAACCCAACTCTCAACTTTCCCACCAGGACCACTTTATCAAGTTTGCAGAAAAGTACTCAAAAGATCCAAAATTGGGTGATTTGACAATTCAGGAGAAGTTACCTTGCGTGGTGTTACATCAGTTTGTCAGCGAAAGTTGTTTGCAAAATGCATTTTACAAATTCATGATGCAATTCAGAACGGCCCTCAAATTCTATGGTTCAATCAACTTGTTTGTATACATATTGGTAAAGAAATTGTATGCAAGTCCTATTGCCATGCTAATAAAAACGGTGAAATATTCTCTCTTTTTAAGCTCATTGACAACTATCCAATGGTCTTGTATTTGTTTAGTAAGAAACTATCATCCAAACATATATGATCAAAAATTCTGGGATCTACTTGGTCCACGAATTGGTGCTGCCTTGGCTGGTATGGGGATTTGGTTTGAGACTGGAAAGAGAACAAGTGATTTGCTTATGATTCTAGCTCCTAAAGCATTAGGCACTTTTTTCGATTCCACGCCAACCATGAAAAATTTGAGATTCGAATCTTTGGCATTTAGCTTGAGTTTCGCTACATTGGTGGTTTATGCGAGACTGAATCCAAAAAGACTAAGAGGTTTAATTGGTCGGGGATTTAGCTATATGATCAAATGAGCAGCAGCAACAACAACACAACACAATACAACACAATACTCATCTCATCTCACCGCAACTGTTTCTAATATTTATATACAGCTCTTCGACCATTTTGTGGATGTCTTCAAGAGACAACACAATCGTCACCTCTTCGTTTTTATTACTATCAATACTTTCATGTCCATCCTTTACTTTCTTTTCCTCTTCCTCCTCCTCCTCCTCCTCCTCCTCCTCCTCCTCCTCCTCTTCCTCCTCCTCCTTCTCATTCGCAATCTTTTCAAAAGTTATTTCAGATTCGTTTACTTGGCACAACTGACACCATAGTTTGTAACCGAGGTTTTTTAGTTCAGCCTCAGTGACATTTTCACTTATCAAGTACGAACACAAGTCTTCTAACCATATCTTATCATAGACATAGTAAATACTATGAAATCTGAACAATTCTTTCATACCCAATAAAGATTTGAGAATTAACCTTTTGCCCCCCCGGATAATGTAGGATACGTCGAGCCAGACCTTCTTGCACATTTCAAAACTTCTATGAAGCGGAAGTGTGACTGCTCTTCTTATACATGTTATTATCGCCGATTTCAAGAGATTCTCATGCTTCTGCAAGATCAATTTCGAATCCAAAAAAGAAAACTGTGGAGCAATCTTGCCTACTGTCCAAGCACTTTCAACGTTATGTTCACCTTCAGTCTCTCTCAAATCAAAATGATAAGCAAAAAGTAGACAACACATACTTACTAGTACTTCCCGCTTGTATGAGTCTTCTATCAAGTACGATCTTCTAGGTAGATTCATCATCTGCTCATGCTCCTTCTTCGTAAACTCAACCGGTACCACTGCAGTTCGCTCCTGTTCATGTAATTCTGCTTGAGATGCATACCACTTCACATATTCCTGAGCCGCAGGATCTTTCCATTCCAAAATCTCTTTAAATGATTTATCATCATCTTCAACTGGATACTTTTCCATCATATAATCGGCTGCATAAATTTCTGGATCAAATTGAATATTCTCTTTAATCAATCGCTCTATAATTCTATCATTTGCTGGGGTTGCCTCGGGATCGCCTAGACTATTGATGTCATTTCCATTGGAAACACTGACTCCAATAATACCGTCATATTGATTGTTGAAGCCATATTTAAACCCAGATGAGATATTGAGAGTTATACCTTCCTCGTCTTTTTCATCATCATCACCACTACCTCTTCCCACTTCCAAAGTAGGATTCCTTGGCACTTCTTGCTTTACCTCCCAATCAAAATTCTCTCCTTCTTCTAAATCTCTTTCAGCTTGACGATTTTTAATCTGATTGTCTACATCCAACTCTTCAATCAATGGTTTCTTGGGCAGCGGCAGCGGCACCAGCAGCAGCTGGTGCAAGTTCCCGGGTTCGTTTGTTCTGGCCAACAACTTGGCTGTCAAGTCTAAATCTGGGAAAAATTGTCCTTTGTTTTCCTTTGGTATTTTAACTTTCACACATTCTGACTTGGAGTCGAACACTGCATTTGCGCGCTCATCGTCCACACACGGATATGGTAGTCTCAACCGTAAATAGTATGGTGCTAACGAAAATATGAAAAGTTCCCCCTCCATAACCATCTCTATATTGGAAGCACTGAACCGTATATGCAGAATCTTCACATCAACGTATACAAACTCGTCATCTTGACTTATTGTGAAGAATGGGGTTATCATAACTTTGGATGATGATATGAAAAATGACCCTTTAGGCAAATCGGTTCCAGACTTTCTTTTTTTTTTTGGCGATGAGCTCGATGAGCATCACGTGACCAATGTATACCTTGAGTTGAAGAAGATCACCAAGTTAATAAGTTAATGAAGACAGCTGAGTTCATGAGGATTACTGGGCCCTTTGGCGATAATCGGGCCTTTGTGAAGTATCCACCTGTTTCCTCCACACTATTTAAAGGCCTTTCTCTTTTTCTCTTTCTCTCTTTTTGGTCATTTTCAACGTTTCTTATCTTTTTCTCTTTACTTACCTCTAATGACCGCTTCAACTATCATACAGCTAGTAAATATCGGCTTATTTTCATTTTCTGATAGTCACTTTGGTGAGGCTACTTTTGGGGCCTTTCATATAATCAAAATGTGTTGGGCAAGTTATTAAAAGAAAAGTTTTTTGCATTTTCTACTAAACTCTTGTTTCTTTCTCTTTCTCTTTCTCATCTCATCTCATCTCATCTCATCTCTAAAAATCAGTTATGAGTCCCATTGACGAGGCGCCCAATGAAAGACCAAAAATTGCAAAGAGGAGGTTTGTTGGGAAAAAGACAACTTCCTTATCAGACCCCACAACTCTATCACCGTCACAAGATCAAGCAGTTATTAAGAAAGTAAATCCCAATCGGCATATAGGACGAGTGTTAAACCAGATCCCAGAAGACATATTAAACGACAAAGATATCAACCAAGCTGTAAGTCTACTACCTTCGAATTACAATTTTGAGATACACAAGACGATATGGAATATCAGGAAACAGAATGCAAAAAGAGTAGCCTTGCAAATGCCCGAGGGATTATTAATATTTTCACTCATCATTTCAGATATTCTTGAGGAATTCTGCCAAGTTGAGACCGTAGTGATGGGTGATGTTTCATATGGTGCTTGTTGTATTGATGATTTTACTGCACGCTCCTTAGACTGCGATTTTATAGTTCATTATGCTCATTCGTGTCTTGTGCCTATTGATGTCACCGAGATCAAAGTATTATACGTTTTTGTCACTATCAACATAAACGAAGATCATCTTGTCAAAACAATAAAGAGGAATTTTGACCGAGGGACTCAAATTGCCATATTTGGAACAATACAATTCAATCCAGCTATACACAGTGTTAAGTCCATCTTGGAAAACGATGCAGAAAAACCAATTTATCTAATCCCACCTCAAACTAGACCATTGTCAAAAGGTGAGTTATTAGGATGCACGTCGGTGAGGTTAAATAAAGAGCACATTAAAGCAACAATATATGTTGGAGATGGAAGATTTCACCTTGAAAGCTCGATGATCCATAATCCAGATATCCCCGCTTTTGGATATGATCCATATAGTCAAAAATTCACTAGAGAGTACTACGATCAAAAGCAAATGACTAGTGTAAGAAAAGACGCAGTGGTTACTTCAAAAAGAGCCAAGAAGATTGGATTGATTTTAGGTGCATTGGGAAGACAAGGAAACCCAGTAACATTGACAAAATTAGAGGAAAAATTGTTAGAAAAAGGTATAATAGTTGTAAAGATTATCTTGAGTGAGATATTTCCCCAGAAATTAGCAATGTTTGATGATATTGATGCATTTGTACAAGTGGCTTGTCCAAGATTATCTATTGACTGGGGGTATGCTTTCCATAAACCACTTTTAACACCATATGAGGCAATGGTTATGCTCGAAAAGGACGTAATGTGGAGTGAATCGTATTATCCAATGGATTATTACTCAAAAGATGGTTATGGAAGAGGACAACTTCCAAATCACGAGGAGATGTTGCCTTCCTCTTCAACATAAACAGCATTTATATATAGGTCCTCAATACCCAACATCGTCGCCAAGTCATAATCCGACCAAGTGAAGGAGTATTGTAAATATTCTTCATTGATAATATTCAATTTTTTGTAAAATTTCACAAAGGCTGTAAAGACATTGTTGATCACATCGTCAACAGTGACTGGGGAGTTGAGTTTTAGCAAAGCCTGTTGCAAGTCCATCATTGCATTGGGCAAGTATTGTTGTATTTTGTCATTGACAAGTTCCAACTGCTCAGCATTGTATAGTTTGTTCTCTTTCATTGGTTCATAAATGGAAACCTCAAAAAAATCATCACTAAAGGGGCAAATCATATTGACAATGTTGTAATAATCAAACAAGCCTGTGCTTTTTAGGATAGTAGTATATTCCAACTCTGTTATCTTACTAGTCAATTCCAAATTCATGTCATTTATCTCCAAAACTTTATCGGATAACAAAGAAATCGGCATAATTTTCGACTGTATGAGGTCCAAAAAGTTGAACTGAATAATGTACAAATCTCTTTTATCTTTAAATTGCTTATTGCAGGTGAGCACATGTTCCTTGAATATAGCAATCGGTTGGTTGATAATTAGATTCAAAAATTTTTCATGATCCCCAGAAGATAAATTCAATATAGTGGGCGTTATGATTTGGTCGATCATGTGCAACACTTCGCTGTAAAAAGAAATAATCCATTCCGGCGGGTTTAGATCCAGATTCAATTCAAGTTTCGCCAGATTGCTAGAGCCAATTGTGGCCAACTTACTCGAAACAATGGAGAAAATACGGTCCTGGCAACTTGTAACTAACTTTTTCATTGTTTCAACCAAATCATCAGACTCGCTCAACTGCTTAGCAAACATCATTGAATATAACTCCACCAAGTTGAAAATCTGAAAAATTGTATTTAACTTTATCTCTGTTGAGATTATTTGTTCAATTTTAGACCTTATTGGACGTGCTAAGGATTTCAAAATCTTGTTTGTAATTTCTCGAATTATGGCATCAAACTCCTGATCACTATCGTTTCCCATTGTAAATATATTTTTTATAGTTTCTGATTCATTGACTGCTAGTGAGTGAATATAGGCTAAAAAATCACCTACAAATCGTACAGGGTCATGAGCCGACATATAGACAGGCCGAGCATCGGCGTTGGAGAATAAACCCGTTCCCTTTGCACTCGAGCGTCGACGTACTTTTTGTTGTTGTTGTTGTTGTTGTTGAGCAGAAGAAGATAAAGCAGACGAAGACAGAGGAGGTGCTTTACTAGTTAGCTCTTGATTTTCTTGAATCTGTTGATGGAACTCTTCCAATATCACTTTTGATCTTGAGTCAGTGAACTTATCCACAATAATTGAAAGATAATTCTGTCTCTTTTTAAGATACTTAAAACATTCGTGTAAAGTGAGTAGTCTTGATTTGGAATTAAGTGAGTATAAGTTATCCAAAGTCTTGTTACAATAAGTTACTGTCCTTTCAACTGCTTTGTTTATAATTTGGTTATTCTTGGACATTATTTTCAACCCTAATTGAAGGTTATCTTCGGAAAGCAAAATTGAACAATTTTCAACAATAGTTTCAGCTTTACTTAATGCCTGAAAGAATTCTTGATTCAAGTCGCCCGAAGTTAGGATAACCTCTTCATATTCTGTTAGCGTAAACTTCTTTTTAAACGCAATCAACAAGTTTTGTTTAATTTCAACGAGGTTTTTTGTTGTATTCAATTCATTCACTTTGACATTAAAGTCATTGAAGGAGTGTAGATTTTTATTTAATTTATTATTTGTTTCTTTGTTCAAGTCATTCAATTTTTTCAACCTCAATGCAAGCGCTTTCAACTGCTTGATCATCGGTTGATAATCCTTCAATAATTGAGATTGACTTTTGATTAAATCAGTTTCTATCCTCCCTTTTAGTTTCTTTCTTGCCGTTGTTCCTTCAAAGCCCGGTTCGACCAATTTCTGGAAATACGTTTCCCTATCGTCGTTTTCAGCGTTTTCTTCAATGTTTGTGAATATTTCTTTCAATGTGGCATCGCTCATAGTCTCATTAAAAACCCTTGCTAGTCTTGGACCTAGCGAATCAACAATATGATTCTGTTGGGTCAGCGGAAGGGACTCGTCTTTTTCGAGGAGGCCAGAATCGGCGCTATTTTCCAATAAGGATAGGGATATTTGAGCATATTTGTCCATTGAACCACCACCGTCTTGAAGCTGAGTGCTGGTGGTGAAACCACTCTCCTTTTGAGTGTTTGTGGTGAAACCACTCTCCTTTGAGGTGTTTGTCTTTATGGCATTGGCCAATGTGAAATTAGTCAACCTTTTACTTAGCAGTTCTAAATTGGAAGCTATAGGGAGTGATAATGCCGGCTGAGGTTGTGGTAAAGTATCATCGTTAGCTGTGAATGTATCAAATTCTATAAAGTCCATTGTCCCATAAAACGTCAAACAAACTAGCTCTATATAAACGAACTAGCTCTATATAAACAAACTAGCTCTACTCCATAAGAAATTGGCTTCACAAGAGGCTAGCTCTATTCTTATTATATCACCAAGTTTTTCAAACCCGTATACAAGAGAAAAAAGATTCTTTCTTGTTAGTGAAAAGAGATGAAGAAGAAGAGTTGATTTTTATGTTTAGGTTATGTCACCAATGTAAAGAGCGTAAAGAAAAAAGATTAACCAAACAAACAAGTTTCAATTCACTATCGACACTATCGCCACTATCGACACTATCGCCACTATCGACACTATCGAGCGAAGCGAGATAGTGGTGCATACTAGATGCCACCGACACTATCGACACTATCGACAGTATCGACACTCTTGAGCAGAGCGAGACAGTGGAGCAGCACTGACTAGCTGCCACCAACACTTCTTTCAACTAGCTAAGTACCTCTTTACAAGCTTGCTTTGCTCGCTAGTGGAGCATACTAGCTGCCACCAACACTTCTTTCAACCAGCTAAGTACCTCTTTACAAGCTTGCTTTGCTCGCTAGTGGAGCATACTAGCTGCCACCAACACTTCTTTCAACCAGCTGAGTACCTCTTTACAAGCTTGCTTTGCTCGCTAGTGGAGCAGTCAAGTCACCGATTTTCATACTCGGTCTTGGGTTATCAAGTTTTTCATTGTTGATTAGGTATTTGTCAAGCAGCAAGGAGGCATCATTATTGCCTTCTTTCAACTTTGCAGCTAACAAAATTGAAGAGATTCCAGTAGCATCATTGTAAAGTTTCTTATTTAGCAAAACAGTATAATTGATATCTTCCTCATCTTCATTTTCAGTAGCTGCATCGTCATCATTATTATTGTTATTATCATTGATCTTTCTCTCGGTACAAATCTCAGAGAGGCTCTTGCATTTTCGAATCTTGCAATCTCTACCTAAAGATTGAAGACATTTGGAAGCATTCATTATTTCAAGCAAGTCGCTATAGCTATTTCCCTCACCATTATCAGACGTCATATTGCCAGTTGAAGGAGTCGCTGGCTTTTGCAAAGATTCACTGCCTACTGAATTGCATTGGTAATGGTGGTATGGTATTTCCAGTGAGTCAATTCGCTTTTGTTGTTGTTGTTGTTGTTGTTGTTGTTGCTGCCGCCGCCGCCGTTCTTCTCCCTCTCCCTCTCCCTCATCATCATCATCATCATCATCATCATCATCATCATCATCTTTTCTTTCTTGTGGTTGCGGGGTCGAATGGAAAATGCCCATTACTGGAATTTCACCATTACCAAGTTGAACATCATTGTCCTTCTTTCCAAGGCTAAGGGGTGATCCAAGTGCTGCCTGTTGAGCCAATTCATTCTGTGATGCAATTGAGGCAGGCGGTGGTACAGGTTTGGGCAACAAATCTTGCTCAAAATCAGTTAAATCATCCAACTTCAACTCACCAAACCCTTTTTCATTTGGATCGAGACATGATTCAGGAAAGTCAACTCCAAATATAGGTATTAAAGCATACCTAATATAGTAACAGAATCTTCGTGCTAGTATTTTGCACAATTCAAAAGGTAACCAAGTACCTTGAATTTTCAAAAACCCACCTCTGATTCTCTTGATATATGCCTGGTATTCTTTTGGTGTTGATTCCAATAATTTGACAATATCGGCTTTTAAATGATTAGCTGATGGTATGGCATGGTTGGAATCCTCAACACTTGAAAGAGAAGCTTTCCAAATTCCTGTTAAATGGACAAATCCCGTTTCATAATCCCATATAATCCAATGATCATTCACCACGTACTCATAAACAGTGAGGAAATTTCGTACAGGGTCTATAGCTGAAGTAGAATATTTTTTGGTTTCAATCCTGGGGTAAATAAATGTGTTTAATTGTTCAACAGTTGCACTGGGAACATTGGCTAATAAAACATCTTTATGAATTGGGTAATGAATTGCCTCTTCATCGACAACAAGACTTTGTCTAGGCTTTCTTTTATTGTAATTTTGCGATGGAGGTGAAAAAGATAAAGAGGCAGTGGATTTGGAATGGAATCTAGAATAGTTGGAACCGCCTTTACTAATTGCTTTAGTATACTTTCTCTTCGTTCTTCGTTGATCCAGATATGAGTTGGTGCTTGTTACAGGAGACACTGTTTGTGGTACGTTAGGCGAGGGCGCTTGAAATGCTGTGTGATCAGTATTTGACAGGTAAGATAAATGACTTGTCATTTTAAAAGAAGGTTGTGGTAGAGGAAGAGGTAGTGAGGGTGGTGGTGTTTGTGAGTAGTTCCCTAGTTTATGTTGAAATTGCATTTGCTGGATTTGCTGATTTTGCTGATATTGATGATTCTGCTGATATTGTTGATATTGCTGATTTTGTTGCACTTGGTATGGAGAAAAGACGGGAGATATTGGCGAAGTAGGAGAAGATTGTGTGAATATGTATTGTTCCCCGATATATGATGATGAAGCTTTTGGTGAGGTACTTGTGTGTCCTGTAGTTTGAGGATAATGGGAGAGAATAGAGTATGTATTTGGTTTTATTGGTAACCGACGATGGGAAACGCTCGGCTGTAGTTGTTGTAGTTGTAATTCAACAACAACAACAACAACAACAACAACAACAACAACAACAACAACAACAACATGCTGTTGTTGTTGTTGTTGTTGTTGTTGCTGTTGCTGTGTGCTATAAAAGTTTGCTTGTTCTGTGAGAAAATGTATAGGTGGAAGCTTTGGCAATGCATCTTTCTCTGCAAGTGAATGATTAAGAGACAGAGATATTGAAGGTAATGGGTATGATGGAGAACTGATACGGTTGTTGTTATTGGACCATTGCTGAGATCGAATTTGTGGTATCATCTACGAATATACTTTAGAATAATCAGGATAACTTAGCTGTTACCATCTAACAAATATGTAAAGTAGTGAAAGAAATGAAAACGAATATAAGCCAGTTTCCTTCCTGTTGAAACTTAATGCCTCTTTATATATATCTTTAAGAAAATTTGGACCAAAAGGAAGTTTTTATATTGTCCAAAAGTCTAGTAAACCAAGGGGGAGGGGGGTGGGTGGACATTGTATGACATATATTCAATTCAGATTTAGTTGCAAATCAAATTTAAATGCAAATGTTCAGTGTGTTAAAAGACGTATTATAAAGGCTGCTTTTGTGCACAGTATATTTTCTAGAATTACCAAGACATGTGGTAGCAGCCGGTACACCGTTGTTTTGTGCAATCTCTTTAAAAATATAGTAATACCATTTTTTTGTGCTGTACAAAATAAAGATAGAGGGTGGTTTTGTGTGAGAGTTGACTATTTTATTTTTTGTAACAGGTTTCAAAACCGAGGACTACCCACGGTGGGCCCCTTTTAGGTCATTTAATAACGTACAGATGCATAATATAGATTAAGCACTAGCTGTAAGTAGAGATAAAGATAATCCAAAAAACAGAACCAAAAAAAAACAAGGGAATGGTGTTACGTGCAGATATATGATTGCTGGAATAACAAAAGAGAAACCCGTTTAGTCAGTCATTTGATTTATTAATATATGAAGTTCTTGAAATTGTAATGGAAATGAAACATGCACCAAGGTATGGATATTTGCACCGTTAAAGTAAGGGCAGATAAGGGGCTAGGGAGGAAGAACAAGCCAAAAAAATATCATTTTGAACAACTGTTTTAGATGTACAGGACTTTCTTTTCCATTGAGTTGTTAGATAATAACAATAATCAGGTTTAAACCAATGTTTATCATATGTAGGAAAAAAACATTTTTATCCAAAACGTCAAAAAAAAAAAACTCTTTCCAAAGTTTGGTTTAGATTGGGTTTCTACGGATTTAAGGGGGTAAATGAGGAATTTCAGTAGTTGAAGTTAACCAACTGTATTCTTTTAATCCAAGTAGCATTTCTTATCCATCAAAGCAGCAAGAACGAGAGGAAAAAAAAAAGATTCAGGGTGAAAGCAAATGTTGAACCATGATCAGTTTAATTTTCCTAATAACCAATGCAAATTTCAGAATCGATTGGTAATGAAAAAGAAAAAAAACAGGAAGCAATTCACCCTTCTCCTTAAATATTTTCAAAAATTATCTCATGAAATCTTCTTTTTTTTGCACCCTCTCTCTCTCTCTTGAAAAAAGATACACACACGAATTCGGTTCGAGAATCACTAATTGACATTGAAGTGTTCCCTTGCGTTGTTTTCAAAAATAAATTTTGACAATTGTCTCATTTATTTTTTCTATTTTATTTTTAGATTTTTAGTTTAGTGTATTATAAGTCATGGCTGAAGTGAATTGCTGCCTACACAGAAAAATACCTTTCCGATTTCCTTCATGTCAGAAGGTGACAACGGTAAAGATTTTTGATGTTGAACTTCAACGATGTTCTAGCTAGAAGATAGACAAATCATGCTTCAAACTTTTTTGCTGAATGAATTCAACTTCAAACGTCTTTATTTCAAGTGTGAGAGAAAGATGGTATAAAGTAGCGTGGCGTATATCTCTATTGATTTTTTTTTTCTTTTTCGCATTTAACTGATTATAATCTATAATCCACAATATGGAATTCACGTCGATTGAGACTTCCATTGTTCCATGGCTCTTTTAGTTTCCAATCCCCAAGTTTTCTCAATTTTTTTTTTTTTGATTCATAGATCAACCTTACCATATTGTTTTTATTTTTATTTTTATTATTATTATTATTTCAAATGAAAATTATGAGAAAAATTTTATCGAGCCATTAAACCATTTCCGATTTTTTTTTTTGATTTATTTATTAGGACTCGTTCATTTTACTCTGATTCGACACTTAAACCCCTCAATTTATTGCTCTCTTGCTCTCTTGCTTAATCTGCAAGATAAAAATTACACGATCAGAAGGGGTTATATGGAAGTAGCAATGTTTGAGCAAATAATACATTTTTTTCTCTTTTCTTTTCTTTCTTTCTTTCATTTCTTTTTTTTTTTGTGTTACGCTCTTGTTTTTGTTGATAACACCCCGTAGAACCTTGGCTTGAAGAGTTTGGAGAAAAAGAGTTTTGATACTTGTTCTAGATAAAATTAGTGTGTTATTTTTGGTTTGTTTTTTTTAGATTAACAGATTTGCTTTATATCTTCAAGAAAGGCATATTGGCACATGCATTATAAATAGCGATAAGCATCAAATTTGTATGTAAACCGTATACGTATACTCTTGAAAATGAAGCAAAACAAACAAACAAACAAACAAAGAAAATGTACTTGAAATCATTCATATGGCTTAAAAAACAAGGTTGAGGAATTGGCTTATTAATACAAATAACCCAGAAAATCGGTAGCTTCTACTGCTTTCAAAGGGATTGATTAGAACACTTAAATGCCGTTGAAAAACTATGACGAGAAAGTATACTTGAGATTTTTACCGATCTTACTTCTTTTGCGTAATGCAAGTATATGCATCTTCCTCGAAACAATAAATAGTTCTCTTAAAAGATGGTAGCATGGAAACTATGAAAAAAACTTGTCTTATCTTGAAACCCCCCTTTTTTTCAGGCAAGACATTGGTGATGAGAGTTGGACAGTGAAGCAGCACTGACTACTCTGGGTCAAGAAAGTGAAATTTGAAATTTGAGTAGGGCAAAACGACTTTGTAATTTGGTTGATCCTTATTTAAATTTCCAAAACCATTTAGTGGTTTTCAGTTTCCTAGGCCTGGTCGAGAGTAATGCATTGACGAAAAGGGGGAAAGGGGCAGTTAGTAAAAAAAAGTATGGTTATTGACATCACCATCACCGAAATGGTTTACCATCGTATCCTCTTTTTTTTTTCCCCCTTGCTGTTTCGGGGTCGCACTCTCCCATACAGAGAAACACTATCGAGAAACACTATCGAGAAACACTATCGAGCAGAGCGAGATAGTGTGGCAACACCCAGTAGCTTGTTACATCACAATCGAGAAAATCTCTCTAGCTTGTTACAACACTATCTCACTCTGCTCGATAGTGTTTCTCGATAGTGTTTCTCGATAGTGTTACTCTGTAAGTTTCTAAACACCAGCTTCAAAGGAGTAGCAAGCTGTAAAATAATCTGAAGCGAGATAGAAAACAATTAGCAGTATAATCAGATACACGCGGTTAAAAGTTTTTCCGATGCGATTTGTGCAAAATACCCTTCTTCCCACCTCCCCAAAAGAAGAAAGAGACATAGAGTCGGGAGTCTACCTATTATACCAGCTCCATTCAAATCATATTATTAAAAAGCAACAGAGATTGAGAGCGGTTGTGTAGTTATTGAAATAAACAACATTATAAAAAGGTTTGCTACTACTTTTCTTTTTTTTTAGAATAACACCATCTCATTTCCTCAATCTACTTGCCACAGCGTCTAAAAATTCAGTAGTAGTGACATAGCTTGATCTGTCAGTTTTGCCCATTGCCAAAGCTAAATCTTTAGTCATTATTCTATCTTCTTGGACAGTATCAATAGTTGCCTTTTCTAGTTTATCTGCAAAACTAACAACTTCGGGAGTATTGTCTAATCTCCCACGCTGAGCAAGACCCCTTGTCCATGCAAAAATAGAAGCAATCGAATTTGTTGAGGTTTCCTTGCCTTGTTGATGTTGTCTGAAATGTCTTGTTACAGTGCCATGGGCAGCTTCCGACTCATAAGCTGATCCATCTGGTGTCATTAATGCTGAAGTCATCAACCCCAATGAACCAAAGCCTTGGGCAACAATATCAGATTGAACATCACCGTCATAATTTTTCAACGCCATAACGAACCCGCCTTTTGACTTGATCATTTGGGCAACCATATCATCAATCAACCTATGCTCGTACCATAAACCCTTTTTCTCAAACTGTTGCTGGTATTCATTCTCGTAGATTTCCTGGAAAATGTCTTTGAACCTACCATCATACTTTTTTAAGATGGTGTTTTTGGTAGACATATATAATGGAAGGTTCTTGTTCAAGGCCATTTTGAATGATGCGTGAGCAAAACCTCGAATCGATTCATCTGTATTATACATGGCTAATCCAACGCCAGCACCGGAATACTTGTATACGGTATGAGTTTCAACTTTTCCGCCATTTTCCGGAGTGAATCGTAATTCCAAAGTACCTGGTTCTTTGATAACCAAGTCAGTAGCTTTATACTGATCTCCAAATGCATGTCTACCTATAACAATTGGCTTTTCCCAACCAGGAATTAATCTGGGAACACACGGAATTATGATACTTTCTCTAAACACAGTACCACCAAGAATGTTTCTGATTGTACCATTTGGCGAGAGCCACATCTTCTTCAATCCAAACTCTTTGACTCTAGCCTCATCTGGCGTGATAGTAGCACATTTGACACCAACACCATATTTTTGAATAGCATGAGCTGCATCTATAGTGATTTGATCATTTGTCGCATCACGAGATTCAATACCCAAGTCATAGTACTTTAAATCAACATCCAAATAAGGATGAATTAACTCTTCTTTGATTTTATGCCAGATTATTCTTGTCATTTCGTCTCCGTCTAATTCAACAATTGGATTTTTTACTTTGATCTTTTCTGCAAGTTTGGATGATGTGGAGAATGTGCGAAGATGTCTCAGCAACATTGCAGTACGATTCATAGCCGTTACACTAATCATATTCTAGCTACACTAATTGAACTCCAAAGATAAAAGGGAAAAAAGAGAGCCGTTGCAGAAAAAAAACAAAGGGAAAGGGTTCTTTTTTTGACAAGATTTTGGCAAGAGATTATGGTTGAAAAATTTCAAATCCGATTAGAGATTGATGTTTTGGAGAATGAAAAGAGAGAGAAAAAAAAATCAGTTTGTGGTTTCGCCGATAACGGCCAAAAATTATAAGACTAACTTTGACTCATTGGGGCATTCTACTAGGTAAACATGAATAGGTGAAAAAGAGAGAGAGAGAGAGAGAGAGAGAGAGAGAGAATTATAACAACCAATTAACATAAATCTTTATAGCTACTTCATAGAATGTTTATTGATTTATATTACTGATTAAATAAATATATATATTGTCTTAAATACTCTCTCTCTCTCTCTCTCTCTCTCTCTCTCTCTCTCTCTCTCTCTCTCTCTCTGTAGATATATATTATCGGGCGCAGCTCGATAGTCTATAGTGAGAGTTGAGAGAGTAAATAGATAGAGTGTAGAGAGGAGTAGTGATGTCTTTTCACTCTGCTGGATAGTCTTAGTGTAGTCAATAGACTATCTCGCTCTGCTCGATAGTCTAATGGAGCACATTGACTAGCGAAAAGGATCTAGAATCTAGGATCCTTTTCTATCAAGCACAGCGACGGGGTGATATTGGGGGAGGGGAAACCGACCCCACTTTACCACTATTTTGTAAAGGAGTTAAATGGCCAAACCGATATTAAACACAGTTTTCAAATATTTCAATTATCTGTCAAAAACTAATTGTTTTTGACACTATCGAGCGAAGCGAGATAGTGGAGCAGCACTGAATAGACATACTATACATTCAAGTTAATAGACTATCTCGCTTTGCTCGATAGTCTATTAACTACACTAAGACTATCCAGCAGAGTGAAAAGACAACACTACTCTCACTATCTACACTCTATCTATTTACTCTATCTACTCTTTCTACTCTCTATCTGTTGTAACAAGATATTCAGTGCTGCTCCACTATCTCGCTTTGCTCGATAGTGTCGGTCGATAGTGTTTGTCGATAGTGTTTGTCGATAGTGTTGGTCAGTGCTGCTTCAGAAGGAGGAAATAAAAGGCTTGTTCTAATCATATATATATATGTATGGATGCAAAAATTCTGAAATGCTTAATAAAGAAAAAAAAAAATCTGATTTCTCTCAAAAGAAGTTCTTTTTCCTTTTAGAATTGGGGCACATTTCACTAGTAACAACAACGAAAACAAGACCACAGGTATAGGTATCAATAATATTGGTCTCGAAAATAATACAAAAAAAAGAGACCGGGATCTACCAGTTAGAGAAAGTGACAGGGATCTACCAGTTAGAGAAAGTGACAGGGATCTACCAGTTAGAGAAAGTGACAGGGATCTACCAGTTAGAGAAAGTGACAGGGATCTACCAGTTAGAGAAAGTGACAGGGATCTACCAGTTAGAGAAAGTGACAGGGATTTACCAGTTAGAAAAAGAAAAAGAATATCTTATTGAAAAAATCTCTTGAAATAGTTTTTTATTAGTTTTTGTTCTTCTACTATAAGGGAGTTTCCAGCAGAGCTGAGTAACTCCTTCTCCTGACTTGATACGTATATACATATACCATCATCAAGAGAACTTACCCCTTAGAGAAAGAGTTTTCAACAGAGCCTGTAAAACACTTTCTTTTATAACTTTTTTGTGTTTTTGTCTTTTTTTTTTTTTATTTTTTTTTACCCCCTTCTTCTTCTTCTTCTTCATCCAGACGAGAAGCATACTTGTCTCTACAAGGAGGACAGGTACTAAGGTACATTCTGAAGAAAGACGATACATTGGAGGTGCAAGAGTCCCAAACCGGCGCTGTTTTCTGTATTGGTGGAAACAAAGGGGGGCGGTGAGAAAAAGATATTATTGTCGCAAAACTTTTTTTGTCAAATATTGTTTGCGTCATTGAAAAAAACAAAAAACAAAAACAAACAAACAAACGTTTTAATATGTCAGCTTTGGAACACTTTGAGAAGGAACTTGAACATTTATCAATTAAAACATCAACTCTTAGCCATTTGGCAGGTCTTGCAGTAAAGTATGTTGACCAAGCGAATGAAATAAAGGATGCCATCAAACGCAAATTGTACATTTCCCCTCCCGAACGGAAAGTATGGGTGATGTACTTTATCCACTATCTTTGCGTAGAAGTTGGAAACCCCTATGATTTGCTATTTAACGCCGAGATATATGATTTGTTTTGTCATGCCTATACGAGTGTTGGAGACCAGTATTTGAAACCAGATAAGAAGATGAGAACAGCATTACAGGAACTAAAAGATATGTGGTACGGAGAAGGTGGAGAAAAAAGCCGATTTGATAAGACCCAGTTGAGTAGGATAGACAATTTCTTAGTGCAAGCAGAAGCATTATTGAGAAAAGACAATTTGGCCTTGTCAAGAGGGTTGAACCTAACTCCGGAAGATTTACTAATTGAAGGTAGAAAACTATTATCATATGTGGTTTATCTAAACCAGGCATTAGATCAATTGACGTTTCAAGAGGATCATTTGACTAGGAACCAAAAGCGTGAAATCCGCAGATTTGAAATGATCGGGAATGACTGTATAGATAAGATAAATCGGACAATTGACTTGATTGAGCAAGATATCCAACCTGATCCTTTGAGTGAAAACCCAACAACAACTTTTAAAGCATCTGGGTTGATTAATTTCCGTGATAATGCCTCACAATACTATGTAACATTACAGGAAGTTCGTAAACTACTAGATGATCAAAGGCGACAACAAGAAGAGTTTGTCAAGAAAACAAGACGACAGTTGGCTCAGATAAAAATTAAGATGAAAAAACGCGATAACAAAATTGAGATCCGTGCCAAATTGGATGATTTTTTACAAAAATTCAAGGTTGATATTGATCCAAAACCCAAAAAGGAGTTTTTCATACCAATGGAATCATCAATCGATTTTGAACTGGTTGTGAAAAATTTTGGCAAAGAAAAAGTTGTTGTTGACTCTGTATTTGTCAACATTGAGGAGTCAGACAATAAAGATTTTGAATTGTTGGAGATTCAACAGAGTAAGCCGTTGAAGAAAGTTGAAGATGTGTCACCAGTTGAAGAAGTAACTAATGATGTACAGAGTACCGCACCAACTCCCAAAGTAGACTTGTTGGGGCTTTTAGGGGGTACAAGGAGTAGTAGCTTATTTGGTGCTTCGAATGAAAACAAGCCCATGTCACTTTTGGGTTCAGTCTCTGAGAGTAGTACAACAATAGCAGCTTCAACAGGAAATGATGAAGATAAGAAAATATACTCTAGCAATGAAGAAGTAATCAGCCGCCAATCAAAAGAAAATTTATCGCCTCGACTTGAGAACAATTCTTACACGCAAAATCCAAGCTCACACGAAGTTGAAGTTTCTATGGCGGATCAAACTGGCACAGGTGGTTCTGAGAAACAGGATAATGATAGTGATAAGGAAAGCGGTGGAGTCAAAGAACTACGACTTTTATCAGATTCAAACAAGAGAATAAAAGGCGAAGCGCCGCCATTATCTCAACAGATAGTGGAAGCAAAAAAGAGCCAACTTGGTCCAGCTCTATTAGATCAGGTTCAGCAGAAAGAATCAAATACTGAAACTGATAAAGAAGTCTCAACAATCGTTGGTACTAAAAGAAAAAGTGGCAGTAACGATATTGAGTTTAACACCTTCAACCACGGGCTCGCAATATCTACCCTAGGAGAAGGAGGAGATGACGAAGAAGACGATTCACTAACAGGGGCTGAGAATGATGGCCCTCACAAGCTTGCAACAAAGCCATCTTTGAGTTTTCAGGAAGTTGAAACAGATGATGCAGTTGAAGACTCAACAGACGTGCTCCCAGTTCGTGCACCTACCCCTCCACATGCGAGCCACACTATCCCGGGCTCCGAAAGAACATCTCTTTCCACTCCATCTGCCATAGCTGGTGATAACGCCAAATCAATTGACAAACTCAATTTTAAGAAAAAAATGAGTTTCAGTGATTATAAATCAAGAGCACAAGACAACACTAAACCAAGCTCACCACCAACACTCCCCCCTGCTCCTCCATCCTCTACGCATCAAGTACCTTTGCTGGACTCGAGTTTGGAAGCTATTGATCTGCCTGCACTTTACAATTCATCATCACCACCACCATCACGCATACCTCAAACGATAGCAGACCCACCACCATCACGCATACCTCAAAAGGTAGACCCACCACTTAGGTCTTGTTTAAAGAGAAGAGACCTTAGAGAATCTTCAGATGTGAGACAAATTAAAAGAGTAAAATTTGATGATTGAATGTTGGAATGTGGGTTAAGCTTTTAATGCCAAAACCGTAGTTTAGCACATTTCACCACTCGTCCCATTCAGACATATTCCCTCACTTTCATTTCATGACTAATGAACAAATAGAAATTTTGAAATCAGTTTATTGTAAAATTATCCATTTACTAATAAAAAAAAAAAGTAGCTTTCAAAATAAACTTAGCATCATATATTTTCCTACAGCGTTGAATAAATATAACGCATCCACAAGACTCGTGAACACCATTTCTCTCTCTCTCTCTCTCTTTCTCCCTCTCTCTTCACTCCACGTAGTAAGAGTTGTCAAAAACATATCAAAAAGGTGAAAACATTGTTACAAACATTTTCAAGCAAATAATGGTCAAACGTTGTTACAAACATTTTCAAGCAAATAATGGTCAAACGTTGTTACAAAGATAGAATGGTAACATTTTTAAGCCGATGATCTTTTCAAAGCACCGGACTTGTACATCAGCCATGCAGTGCTCAAGAATGGAAAGGCAAAGAAAAAACCCAATACGCCCCAGTACCATACTGCGAATGGGATAAACTTTCTGTTTTTAACCTTGAAAGGTAAATTTGAATAAACACCTTCTTGAGGAACACCATAAATCTTTTCCGATAAATTTCCACTTAACAACATAGCTGACCTTTGGAAGGATCTTTTTGGCACCATCATTTGGGTCAATTGCTGGGCTGGAGATCTAGCACATCTCTGTAAAAGCGATCTGGAGAACATTACTGAATACAAACTTGTTCTTGTTCTTGTTCTTGTTCTTGTTCTTGTCTATAAACCTACTGGCTATCTGATAATTACCAATCAATATTTATCTTGTTAACTTGGCTTTCGACTTCTTATATAGAGGGTAGTGCAAAATAAAACAAATATCAATTATAGCCAATAGTATTCGATAGGTTAGTAGTTTTATAATTGGTAGCAACTTTGTCATTTCAAATAAGGTGATTTTTTTTTCTTTGGTTTGTTTTCTCCTTTAGTAAGTTAGGGAGCGCGCCTTAAGTAAGAGACAAAGAGAGACAAATAGAGAGAGACAGCGGCTAAGAAAGATTTTGTTAGCGATGGATGGATTTTTGTTACCAAGTCACCAATTAGAAGGACCAAAAAAAAAAAAGGTATTGGAGTTTATATCTATATAGATATATTGTAGAAATTAGCAAAGTTTTTTAGGATATATATACACAATGGCGTTAGCACCAATTACAGGTTCATTGAAAAGGAAGATTATAACTGATATTACCCTCTCGTTTGTTGTTGGGTTCTCGTTGGCTACTTTTTATTGGTATACTGAACATACCCCAATCGTTGCCAAAAGAGAAGCATTCTATGCTCAATTGAAGCAGCAAAAGGATGCTGAGGATGCGGCTTGAGGCATAGGGGGAGGGAAACACACACACACATGAGAGTAGATGACGACTTTGGTACTGGAAAAGACTACCAAGACAGGCTGCTGTTGTATCTATGTCAATGGGGGGTTTTGTCGCATTAGCTCCTTTTATCAATATATATGAGCTCAATGAATATACGTTTATTTATTCCCGAGAGACACTAAGATGGGGACTTTTTCTACTAAGAGACTCTGAGACTCTTTGAGACTCTTTGAGGGTGTCTTTTTCTACCAAGAGACACTTTGATGGTGCCTTTTCCTACTCCGAAGAGACACTTTGAGGGTGCCTTTTACTACTCCCGAGAGACTCTTAGAGACACTTTGAGGGTGCCTTTCGCTATTTCCGAGAGACACTTTGAGGGTGCCTTTTTCTACTCCCGAGAGACACTTTGATGAGGACTTTTTCTATTCCCAAGAGACTCTTTGAGGGTGCCCTTTTTCTACTTCCGAGAGGCTCTTAGAGACACTTTGAGGGTGCCTTTTTCTACTCGCAAGAGATACTTTGAGACACTTTGATGAGGACTTATTCTACTTCCGAGAGACACTTTGATGAGGACTTTTTCTACTCCCGAGAGACTCTTTAGTGTGCCCTCTTTCTACTCCCAAAAGACTCTTTGAGGGTGCCCTTTTTCTACTTCCGAGAGGCTCTTAGAGACACTTTGAGGGTTCCTTTTTCTACTCGCAAGAGATACTTTGAGACACTTTGATGAGGACTTTTTCTACTCCCGAGAGACTCTTTAGTGTGCCCTCTTTCTACTCCCAAAAGACTCTTTGAGGGTGCCCTCTTTCTACTCCCAAAAGATTCTTTGAGACACTTTGAGGGTGCCTTTTTCTACTCCCAAAAGACTTTTTGACGAGGAATTTTTATATTCCCGAAAGACACTTAGATGGTGCCTTTTTCTACTCCGAAGAGACACTTCGATGGTGCCTTTTTCTACTCCCAAGAGGCTCTTAGAGACACTTTGAGGGTGCCTTTTACTACTCCCGAGAGACTCTTAGAGACACTTTGAGGGTGCCTTTTTCTATTCCCAAGAGACACCAAGACAATACCTTTTTCTAGACTCTTTGAGGGTGCCTTTTTCTAGACTCTTTGAGGGTGCCTTTTTCTAGACTCTTTAATGGTGCCTTTTTTGTCTTGTCTGAATCTTGATCTATTGGTCTAGATACCGCCATAGCTTATGATGGTTGATAATTCCACTGGTCAATACTATAATTTCCTTTGGTGTCCCTTTTCTTTTGAACCTTTCCTCTAAATATTTCAAACAAGTAAGTTCGCTTCTGGTGATGCCGCCAATTACAACAATAATCAAATATTTCAGCTTGTCGTCATTGGCATTCTCTAAATCCATATCCACCATCTTTCCCGCAAACATGGCATTTAGTCCAAGATTATCCCAATTGGGCCTTCTCTTTATGTTGTTTGTCGGTTTATATTTCAAAAAGTCCCGAAAATATAGAGATTCAACCAATCGATAGATCAAGGGGACCGTGTTTCCAGGTAGGGTGAATGATGGTGTTGGGTATAAGTTCATAAGAGATGTCAGTTCTTGCTTGCTTTCGGATGCCTCAAAAGTACTTTCTTTGGTGTCAAACTCATCCTCCTGTAATGGATGTAGGTTCCAAAATTTATTAATTAATGTATAATTGCTCTTGAATACGTCTTTGCCCCCACTTATCCCCATATCACCGTCATCTTCCTCGCTAGACTGTTGCACTGCGATTTTCTTTTTCTGACTAGTCAACCCAAGCGACGTAAAAAAGTCATTACTTGAGTCATTGATCACTCTTATCAATTTGAGATGTATCAACTTCTGCAAAGATAAAGCTGCTTCTAACCCATAGTTATCCTGCATCTCCATAGATATTTTTTCTATATCTTTATTCAAAATCCCATCATTGGTATACCCTATTAGTAAGAGAATAGTCCATAAATTTTCAATAGGATAGTTGCCGTTGATGAAGGACTTTAGCTTGGAAATTTGTAGTTTATAATCCATTTCAAAGATATCATTTTGAAATGCCAAAAACCTCTCATATTCACCTTCAACCATGCCAACAATGCTCTCGCCAATAATTGTATGCTTCTTTATCAAATCTTGCTGCACCGATAGAGTTCCCAAAGTTGCAACTAAGTTCTTCATCTCGCTTATATTCGGGTCATTTTTGTGCCCCGTGTCTTCAAATCTCTGTTTGATATATTTGGCAAGTTTGTTCAATCTTGCACCAACTGTTGAAAAATTCAAGTGCTTCAAGTCTTGATTGTACAATTCATCACGCGATAAATCCTTTGACACTTCTTTATCTATTTTGACAATATTTTCAAAGTTTATACCAAACATATCATCAACAATACCATGGTAGTTCAACTGGTTGAAAAGCACAGGGAAAAAGTCGAGATTTCTTTCTAGAACAACCAAATCTGTGTTACTGTGTAGTTTATCTTTGTAGAATTCAATTTCGGTCTGTGACATATGCTCATTCAAAAAGCTCGGGATTTTTGATTTCATCAACATGTTTATAAGTAGCTCAGAGTTGTTTCCTTTTCCATATACGTTTCGTAATTTAAACAAATGACGATGCTTTTCTCCATGATGTATGCCCATAAATAGCAATTTCACCAAGGCATCTGTTAATTGGTTGTTTTGTCTCAAAGGTTTTTCAAAGTAGTCGTCAATTCCTGCGAGGTATCCAGAATCAGTGATAAATGTGCCATCTGTATATATTGGCTCATTGGCCCACCTGAATATTTTAATTTTTGATGTTATGGCAATTGGTTTGGACAAATCGGGCAAGCTCAAAATTTTATCAAACTCGTTAATACCATCGAATGCTTGATTGATTTGGTATAAGAAAGATCTAGTCAAACCTTTAACGATAACATAATATTTCAACGCATGTACGTTCTTCTGGATTGCATGAATGCACTTTTTAACCTTTGCAAGGTTCTCTATCGACTCGGATATCAATAAGACCAAACTCGAATATTTCGATAAAACATTAGCCGGTATGACAACCGACTCGTCATCTAGCCATGTTACGTTTTGACATTTCCCGTGTTCCTTTATCACCAGAAAAGATGTTAGTCGATTGAGTAATGGCGATAGTACTGGATCGAGAACAAGCAAATTATTGGAAGAATATATCCTATCAAGTTGATCAAGTAGGTTACTCAATGTCCCCTCATTAAACCGCCCCCAATCTGGCTGCAGGTCCTCTTCTGTCATTGCTTTAGGAAAAGCACACACACACACACACACACACACACACACGGGGGTTTACTTACCTGTAACGTTATACGGCAATATCGTTAGTTAGTACAATAATTTTTCAAATTAATTTCTCGCGCGTATAGTATCAAACGGTGCAAGGTACAATATCGGGCCCCCGATGAGAGATAAATAACCTACATAAAACGGAAAGCTAACCAAATTAAAGTAAAAGCGATGGCTAACGTCAAATGAATACTGCTCTAAAAGAAAGATTAAAAAAGAATTGAAAAAGAAAGGAACCAACCAAACACCTTTCCAAAGCTTAGCACCTTTTTCCAAAGGTTAGCACCCTTTTCTAAAGCTTAGCACCCTTTTCCAAAACTTAGCACCCTTTTCTAAAGCTTAGCACCCTTTTCTAAAGCTTAGCACCCTTTTCTTTTCCTTCAAACTTGATGAGACCTTCTTGGATGATTGTTGCAATATGGGTACCTTTGTGGTTATATAATTCACCTTCCATGATAATTCTATCATGACTGAATCGTATAGCTTTGAAACAGTATCCCATCCATTGAGTTACATCGAAATCGTCATCATGAATGTACAAAATGTGATCCAAACTAACGCCAAAAAATGTTTTGTGATAATCTGTCAACTGTACATCTTCAATTCTGAGCACTCTCAATAGGACATTTAACAACAATGCGTCTGATAAATTGGCCAAACCAACTACTTGAAACTGTTCATCAACGTTTTTCAATGGCTGGTTAAAACCTTGTTCATCGTCTATACCCCATCTCACCAAAAATGCCAATCTTCTTTCTGCCACAGGTATTTCGTCTTCGTACTTTGATAAATCTAAATGTAAAAATTCTGGGAAAAATTTGAAATATGACAACAAATTCGACTCAATCGCTGAGACTGGCAATTCCTTTATATCACGTTCTTTGAGCCATTTATGCGAAGGCGTTTGAAAGCCAAACGGTTTTGTAGGACCTTTGTCATCATCATCGTCGTCGTCATCTTCTTCGTCATTATCATCTTCAGCTTTAGCCTTTTGTTGGATCTTAGCATGATGTTCCTCATATTTTTGCATACTTTCCCTAAATGAGTTTCGCTTTGTCAATGAGATGTTTGCAAAAAAGACAAAAGACCCATTTTGTAAACCTCGAACCGTTCTATTGCAGAAACTTTTCCCCGACGAGATCTCTTCAACTTGCCATTCAACAGGCTGCTCTGGACTCGCAGCTCTAACAAAATACGAATGCAAGGAATGCGGTTTGAATTCCGGATCTACCGATTTCATAGCCACGAGCAAAGCTTGACCAATAAGATTTCCACCGTATACTCCTCTTGAATCGGCATGTGGCTTTGTTAATGGTTTCTTTCCCACAAACTTATTCTTGCCAATTTCAACAACACCAAACTCCTCTTGTACGTCAACAACCTCACCTCGCTTGTAGTTTATTTCTATCATCCTCAAATTTCAACCTTATTGTAATACGAACCTTGTGTCTTTTGCAAATAACCAAAGTAAAAGTATGGCTTTTAATACTTGGTTCTAGTTATTCCCTGGTTCGGTTAGTTAATCGACACCCCGCAAAACGGAACATCGGAAAAAAAAAAAGAAAGAGAGAAAAATATAAATCCGAGTTTTGGAAATTATTGACGGAGAAATCAACAAAGGTAAAATGACAAAAGAGATTGGATGTATAAGAGATTGGATGTATAAGAGATTAGATTGGACATATGAGATTCCATAAATATGTGTATTTGTCTATAACTTTGGCTTGTAGTCGCCAATAAAAAGACGTTCTTGAACTACGGTTGCGACTTGTACACCCTTGTCATTGTACAAGTCACAGAAAAGCATCGCTCTATTATGGTTTAGTCTAGTTGTACGTAAACACATGCCTATCCATTTTGTAGCATCGAAATCATCATCATGAAAGTATACGGAATGGTCTAAGGACACATTGAACAACGGATCAACCGGGTGTCCCATATTTCCTAACAAAGTCTCCAAATTCATCCAATCTGTTATCCATGTAAATGCGACATATTTATATTCCAGTGGTATTGGAGCTATATATTCTTCTCCGTCAACACCGTACTTGGATAGATAGGTGTAGACATCACTGGTAGTATATTCTGGGAAAAACCTTACTGATAAATGAAGATTTGTGTTATCATAAGGTTTTAATTTACTGGAATCGTAGTTTTTCAATTCCGGTTGTGGAGTCGTTTGAAATCCAAATGGCATTGATCCGTCTTTATTTGGCTTGGTTGAGTTTTTTGTAGTTAATGATATATTGGCTGTAAAGACAACTTCATTGTTTTGCAATCCTTGTATGCTTCTATTTGCAAATGTTTTACCATCTAATAATTTCTCAACTTTCCAATCAATCACTGAACTTTCATCTACTTTTTTGACAAAAAAAGTGTGAATCGAGTGTGGTTTGAATTTGGCTGGTGAAGACCTGATAGCAACAAGTACTGCTTGAGCACATAGGGCTCCCCCATATACCCCGCGACGAGTTTGAGATGGTTTCTTCAAGGGCTTTATGCCACGATACTGAAACTCGGAGATTTGCTCGACATCAATCTCACGAGTTATATCCACCTCAGTAAGTTGGTGGGGCTGTCTGGAAATCAGCGCTGTTACCATGTTTTGACTAGACATGCCGAAATCAGGTGAATACTTGGGTCTTGAGACTCCGTAGAATGGAAAGCTGAAATATCGATTACATGTAAATTATATATATATATATATATTTATATATATATTTATATGTACAGAGATAAATATACATATGCATATAATAAAACCATACAAAACCACGGTTTTAAAATACCATTACAGCCGATGAAACGCCATAGAAACTTTATAGTAAATTCCATATTTTTTCCACAAAAGAGTCCTACGATTTCATTCCTCATCACGTGAGAGTGTGACAGAAAGAGTAAGAAAGTTTAAACGAATTATTGCTATAACGAGGAAACACCTAATAAAAGAAACACCTAATAAAAGAAACACCCGAAAAAGAAATACCCAAAAAAGAAACACCCAAAAGAAACCTACAATTGAATCAATGGATACTGAACGACTTTTCACATCCCAACTACATTTTTGTGTTTTTCTGTCTTTTCCGCTGTAAAATTCCAAAAGGAGAAAAGAGTACAAAAATAATCTGTTTTTCGCCAAAAATAAATGGGATACATATATTTAAACCTTTTTACATGATTATTATATCAGTTACTATTATATCAGTTATTATTATATCAATTATTTTATTCTATTGATAGAAATTTAAATACTATAAGAATTCAATCTTTAATATGCAAGTAATGTAACTTTTATATTTTTGCACTAGTAACGAATAATCTTTCCTGCACCACCGTTATGATGTGTCTTTTGTCCATAGTGTATATATCACCAGTAACCAAAGCGCGATCGTTACCAACCCAATTCAATCTCAAAACATAGATAAACCATTGGTCAAGTATAAAATCATCCTCATGATAGTATACACAATGGTCAATAGAAGCTTGGAATTTGGGTCTGATGTCAATATCCAAATGTGGCAACAATAGATCAAGTGCAATCCAATCGGTGAAAACGGTTACCCCTACATATTTAAACTGCTCATCACTGTTGATCAAGGGTCTATTGTACTTAGCATCATCGGTTATTCCCAATCGTACTAAAAACGATACGCTCTTGTCATCATTTTGAAACGGATATATCTTTTGATAAACAAATGACGATTCAATAAAGTAATATGTCGGCAAATCCTCTGTTTCCTGTTTCATGGTTTCCGTTGGTGGCGGGCTAAAGTTTAATAAGCTCCTATCCCGATGACCGGAACGGTTAGTTGAATTGTGCAAAGTTAACGATATATTTGCTGTATAAACAACCACGCCATTTTGCAAACCGTGAATCGATCGATTAACAAAAGTCCGACCATTGGATATTTCCTCTACTTTCCAGGTCACCGGCAACGCATCACTGACTGGTCGGATAAAGTATGAATGCAATGAATTTGGCGTGAATCCAGGTGGCGAGGATCGAATACCTACCAAGACTGCTTGTGCTGCAATATTACCTCCATATGCACCTCTACTCTGTTTACTTGGCTTGCTTAGTGGCTTGACCCCAACATATGTGTGAGACCCCGTTTCTTGAACATCAAATAGGGCTTTAATATCTACTGGCGGATACTCTTTCCTGGTTTTGGGTACTGGCATTTATTTCCAAGTGAACCTTTTATCTCTAACAGATTAATGTTGGTTCTGATATCAGAAATAATCCATGTTGATTAACCCATTTTTTTTTTTTCCTCTGCCTCTCTGCCGTTTTGTGGAGAGCGAAAAAAATTTCCTCGGTTTATTGAAAAGAAGAGAAAAGAGAAGGTAACGGTAACAGTCAAACTTCAAACAAGTTCCATATAATTGAAACCAAGTCTTGTAGGTACAAAACCCAGTTTTTTTGCCACAAGGACTAGCTCTTGTTGGACAAGAATCACAACTCAAAAATTGGGTGATTTGCGCGAGCATTTTTTTTTCATTTTTCATTTACTCTATTAATTGGGTCTTCTATAATATTTTAAATAAAGAAAGCAAAAATTAAAGAAAGCAAATTGATTAAATTACCTATCGCAATTGCTATTCCATTACTTTCAACTAAGTAGCTATCTTGTTTTTCACTTATAATTTAGCAGCTATCTTGTTTTTCACTTATAGTTTAGTAGCTGTCTTTTTTTTCACTTACAATTTAGCACTTTCAGTTACTTCATTTCTTGCAGAATTATACTTTTCATGCAACTTACGAGACCGTTCAATCATCTGCTTTGGTAAAAACCCATAAGCTTCTTGGACGGCAGTAGCAATTGCCTTACCTTCTAACGTATAAAAATTGACCACTGCTAAAATCCTATTGTTCCCCATGCTTAAAAATCTATAATCCAAATATAACCATTTACTTGAATCGAAATTCAAGTCATGGAAATATAAAGAATGGTCTAAGCTTACTCGGAAAAAATCCTTGTCGTCTGCTCCCAAGGGTAAACCAATAGCCTTCACAAGTGTTGCTAACCACAAGGCATCCGATTCAAAAGCCAAGCCAAGAAAACTCTGTCTTGTTTGATCTTTACCCAAACTGTAGTCATCTAGTACTTTGACAAAAAGGGCAAGCTCCTCGTTTCCCGCATCTTTCATATTGAAGTTCTTGGTATACTGAAATATTTCCAATGGCACAGCATGGGCTATATTGTTATTGGTGTGCTCAAAGTACATAAGGTCATCGATCTGATCTTTATATTTAAAAAACCTTTTATTGGGACTTCTTTTAAAGTGGAAGGGAATTGCCTTAATTTCACCACCTGATGATAATAATTTGAGATAATCTTCTTCCTTTTTATTCAAATCGTTTTCCTTTGTGAATGACGCTTGCAATGTGAAGACCAATTGATTTGTATGTATTTGATAAGCCAATGCCAATCTGTTGGAAAAATTCCTGCTATCACTAATTTTCAAAATTTCCCATCTCAAATTACTTTCAACTGATCCTGGCTTGACAAAATATGAATGCAATGAGTGTGGTTGAAAAGTGCCTCTTCCTACTGATTCCCAACATGCGTTTAAACCCTGGGTTATGAAATCTCCTCCATACGTGCCTCTAGCATCTTCTCTAAATGGCTCAACAGGGTATACGCCTTCATATATCACTTTATTGCCCTCATCCCTAATAAATCTAACAGAAGCCTTGGCCTCCATCTTGGCAACTGGATTATCCTCATTGTAAACTTCTTTCTTTAATTTATCCATTTCTCTTGTAACTAGTAGCTCCAAACACACCTAAACAAACCTACACCAAAGAACCAGTAAAAAAAGGAAGGCAAAAAAGTTTTGTAGAATGAGTTTGAGTTTTGATCCCGATATCGAAAAGCATTTCATATATATATACCATATAAACGGTTTTGTGTTTTGTAGCCAAAAAGTTTTACCGAGGATTTAAAAATTCCAACGGAAAAAAAAAACAGAAACAGTAACCGAAACAGGAAAGGCGGAAACAAAAGACAGGAACAGAAAAGGGTAACGGAAAATATTTTACGAGATAAGAAGTCCGCTTTCTGTGGAACGAAAAAAACCATTATCAAACAGAGCGAGATAGTGGAGCACACTGACTAATGACATTATCAAGCAGAGGGAGATAGTGGAGCACACTGTCAAGCAGGGCGACTAGCCATCATCGACACTAGCTGCCACTGCCACTTTCTTGAACAACAAGACACACATATGTATTTCACATATGTGTATCTATTATATCTATTTATAAAAGTAAAAGAAGCGTGTAAAAAATGTGGGTGGTTGCTACAAACGTTGGTGGGTTGCTACAAATGAGCTTTATTAGCTGTGCTTCCAATACCATCAAACATAATGGTTAAGCCTTCTTGTACAACTGTTGCAATGCACTTTTTGTTTTCGTTGAATATGAAACCGCGTGCAACCAATCGATTATTACTCAATCTCTTCATTTGATAAGTAAATGCAAGCCAATCTTTACAAACATCAAACGCTGATCCATCAGTCGGCTCGTATTCATCGTTGTGGAAATATATGTGGTGGTCCAACGACATGGCATTGTAATGGAAAATATGTATTGCATTTAGTGTTGATCTTGCAATATACGTAGCATCTGAAGTAGCATCATAAGTTTCATCCCTTTCCAAAGAGGGAGTCCACGGTAAATGCAAGACACGTGCAATTGTAGTTATGAATGCGGAATCCGAGATATCAGCCAAACCAATAAAATTGAAAATAGGGTTCTTTATAGATTGAGAATCTTTTGGTCGAAGGATATCCTTTTCAACTTCGTGGAGCTCGCCAAGAGCATCAGGGTAGATATCGATTATTTTCTCACGCAGAGAGCCCGGTTCAGGGATATTTGTTAACCCGGAAAAGACAGTAACCCATCTATCGGAAAATGCCATCTTATTCTCTTCGGGACATAATTTATGATCAAAGAATTCGTCGCCAACAGCATTTCTTACAAAATCCGTATGCTGTATTTGATGTAACTCGTCTGGATTCGGGTACTTTGCTTGTAGTGCCGGTGGAGGTATACTTTCATCAAAGGAGTGTGAGTGTGAGTGTGAGTGTAAAGTCTTGGTACCCGCTTTCCGCAAAGTTACTAAACAAGTTGTTCTGTTTTTACCACGCTGCGAAGCAATGATGTATTTTTTGCTAATTAACCCATCGTCATATAGATTTGTTATGGTATACTCCATGGGGCACTTCCAGTTTCCTGCATTTATGAAATATAAATGAAAAGAATCAGGAACCATATATTCTCCAGTTTCACTAATTCGCGATGACTCGATACCCACTAGCAACGATTGCGCAATCATATGACCTCCATAAACACCTCTTCCTGCAGATACTGGGAGCCGCAATGGGTGAGCCCCTACATAATGAGTATCATCTATCTTGATAACTCTTAATGCTTCTTCAAAATCTGGTAGCGGATTTTCTTCCTTAGTTAACATTTCAATCATCTTGCCTAAATAGAACGACTCTCACACTATACAAACTGAACGACTCTCACACAATACAAATCAAGACGCGCCCACTAACAATAACCTTAATGCGTATATATATATATATATATATGTATATATCTATATATACTCACACTGTTAGAGAGAGACTGTGACAAATTTATTCTTCCTTTTTCTTCCCCCGCAAATCAGTTTTTTTTTTCCCTTTTCTTCCAGACCAACCGGAGTTAACAATAAAAAAAACACATCGTTAACTCCATACTACTAGGCTAAGCTGAAACGTGAGGGGAGGGAAGGAGGGGCAAATGTACAGCGGGAAGAACAAGTAGTAACAGAATTTAAAGAACAAGTAGTAACGGAATTTAAAGGACAAGTAGTAACGGAATTTAAAGAAGATGTAGTAACGGAATTTAATGTGACTTAATTACCATTTTAAGAACTACTCAGTAAGTAAAATTTCTTTTACTTTTTTTGGTACAAGAGAGATGAGATGAGATGAGATGAGATGAGATGAGATGAGAGGTGATAAAGATAAGACGAGATGACATTTTCATGTGAAGAAGGGATACATATTCCCAGTCTTCATGTTTATATAGAGCAACCATTATGCAACCAACAATTACTTTTGCCAATCAAATTGAGTTTGTTAGTTGAATGGTTAACCACGAGTAGTTATCTTCTCTAGATACATCTTGTCCTCTCTCACGGGTTTGATTGAAAAAAATAATGGGCCAAAAAAAAAAAAAACAGAATAAGAATAAAAGGAGTAATGTAAATGTAAATGTAAATGAAATCACGCCCTGTTGTAGTAACATATAGATCGGAGAAGGATCTTTCGCAGTTGAAGAATTGGTTTTACGACTTTGACGAGAAGCAGGATCATCGTAAGGATGCTATTGAGAGAGTAAAAGTTTTTATGACCAGGGGGAGGCTACCGCATGGGATCGAAGCTACATCAATATTGACGTCGACGCTAATTACTGATGAAGAAAGTCCAAATATGGACCCAAATGTTTTACAATTATCGTATACTATGGCATTGATTAGATTTGTAAATGGCTTGTTGGATCCTTTCCAGCAATCTAGCTTTGCTGTACCAATGCAATTATTGGCCAAACAGTTGGATTTACCTTCTTTTTTTGTAGAATTGAGACATATGGGAACCCATGAGAGTTTGCCCACTTTGGAGATGCTCAGAATTGGTTGCAAACGAGCCTTGAATTGGCTATATGATCATTATTGGTGCCATGTCAATAGTGGAAATTTCTTACAAAAGACCAATTTTGATGGAGATGGAGAAATCGACGTATATAGCGAAGTTGTCAATTGGAGAATTGTTGATTACGAGCATTTAATAGTGCAGTTTCTGGTTTATGACAATTTGAAATTGTATAAAAAGACTAGAAAAGTTGATCTTAACTCACCGCTAGTTGCTAAGGATAACAGTGACGCAAGCTCCATACAGAATTGCCTTGAAAATTTACAAAAACTCAATCTTCGTGATGCTGATCTTTTGGCAGAACTCATGATTAGAAAGTTTGTTATAATATACCCCCGTGATAAACTAAAGAGCAAGAATATCAAGTATAATCCGTTATTTCAAAAATTGTACAAGCCATTATTTGATCTTTTTGGATTACAGTTTAATATTAAACTTTTCAAGAAAATTGTTGATTTGATTGATGGTAAGCCTCTAAGCAATGTCAATAAGCGAGTATTTAAAAGACTAGGATTTGCTTTACAATTGTCTCAAGAGGAAACAGCGCAGCTAGCAGAATGGTTACCCGAGTTAGTTGAATATATTCTCACATCAAAGGAACTTTTGCCAGTTACTAAACAAGTTGTTGATTTCTTGATAGACAAGATTGAGTTGTTAAAGGAATACACGCCGATGCCGAGCACAAAATTATTCTTACTATTGTCCAATATTATCAAGAATAATGAACCAATCTACGGGAAAAACTTGATTGAACAAGTTTGTCAACGAGCTAAAGAATGGGAAGCTCTAGAGAAAACAAGGCAAAATTTCAAACTACCACCTTCACTAGATGAGCTATTAGCCGAGGAGAATCCAAGAAAAAGGAAACAGGATACCGATATAGATGGAAAGGATATCGATATAGATGGAAAGGATATCGATATAGATGGAAAGGATATCGATATAGATGGAAAGGATATCGATATAGATGGAAAGGATATCGATATAGATGGAAAGGATATCGATATAGATGGAAAGGATATCGATATAGATTATAACAAAAAATTACAAAAGATTGAGAAAAGAATCTTTTTGTTTGATCAAGATCAAGATTGGAAGCAAACACCATTTGGTATATCTTCTTAAAAGAGCCCCCAAAATTGCCCTTTATATCAATCATTGTATATTCTTATCTCTATTCATCCTTATCCACCCTTATCCACCCTTATCCCTCTTCTTATCCACCCTTATCCCTCTCCTTATCATCCTTATCCCTCTCCTTATCATCCTTGAATCAATTTGGAAAACATTTTTTCGCGCGCATTCTTACATTACATAATACTGTGGGTCGACTACGTCACGAAAAGTTGATTTATCAATGAGTAATTTATATCAAGAGGGTTAAGGTATTACTGTTTGAAATAGTTCTAGCAGCAGTTTATTGGCATATAGAGTGTTGAAGAAAGGAGAGAGAGCTAGGCTGGTAGCTCTTTTATGGATAATTTTGTTGACTTAAAGCTATAGCCCCTAGTGATAAGGTTGTTGCCCTAGATTAATAAGGCTGTCGCCCCTAGTGATAAAGTTGTTACACCTAGATTGATAAAGCTGTTGCCCTAGATTGGTAAAACTGTTACCCCTAGTGATAAGGCTGTTACCCCTAGTGATAAGGCTGTTACCCCTAGTGATAAGGCTGTTGCCCCTAGTGATAAGGCTGTTGCCCCTAGTGATAAGGCTGTTACCCTTAGTGATAAGGTTTGATTGCATTTTTGGTTTTGTTGACGTTATATCATTAGACTTGTTCACGGTTGTGCCCTATAGATTCACCTAGGTTATACAATCCAGCTATTATTTGCATTTTGTTTTTGTGCCCCCCCCTTCTAGCATCGATAGCATAAAATTTATATGAGCATTCAATGAGTCCCCAATGGATCCCCCAAAATATCCAAAAGCGGCTTCTACTATACGTATTGAACCAGCTTTCCCTTTTTTCTGAGGTGGATTTACCCAATCTTGAAGAAGTATCTTTGAACAATATAACATTGAAGGATGTCACTATTGATCCAGAAAAATTGGGGAAACTTCCAGGATGTAACTTACGCTTTGGCAAATTGGGCTCTTTGGAATTGACAACTGTTTCTGGTATCAGTGGAGTTAGAGTCGACATCAAAAATGCACAAGTAGTGGTGTCGCCTGATTTCGACAAGGAAATCTCTCAAAGTCTGTCGCAGTTCCTGTTAGCGCAAAGTACCGCAGATTTGGCAAATACGATAATGTTGGAGACTAATGAAGAAAGGAAGGATGATGGTGTTGTTGACAGCGATAGTGATACCGACGACGATGAACTAATAGCACAGCCTTCTTCAAACACCGCAAGAAGGCGAAGCTCGACTGTATCAAATAAATCATCGACTTTGGGAAGTGTTATGCAAAAGGCAGTCGAAATGGCTCTCCTGAGAATACAGATACATATATCCAACTTGTCTTTGAAATTGGTTACTGAACTGACCGATTTGCTACTTGAAGTTGATGAAGTATTTATAAATACGGTGAATGGAACGCGAACCATTAGTATTCAAGGTGTTCAATTAAAGACATTGAGACCAATAGTGAATGTGGGAAGCAAGGGGACAGGTAGAGACTCTCCTAGTGAGGAGAAAGAAGAGGAAGAGCAGAAGAAAGAGATGGAAGAAGAAGCAGAAGCACTTCTTCTTCTTCTTCTTCTTCTTCTTCTTCTTCTTCTTCTTCTTCTTCTTCTTGATAATGATGGTTACGGAGAAGAATCTTTGATGAATAGCATGGTATTTACCCATGAAGAAGCCAGTTCTATCTACATGAGTGCCACCTCGCAGTCATTCCCAAAACCCACTGCTTCGGAAGGTCCCATCGACAATAAACAAAGCCACAATGAGCTGAAATATGTACCTCCCACTATTCTCCATATTAACAATTGCGATATTGCATTTGAAGGCTTACAGAACATTAACAATTTGGAAGCAGAAATTGATAGAATAAATTTGGCCTCCACCCTGATCACACCGACTTTAGTGTCTATATTTGCTGGATTTACTCGAACATTGAAAATCAAATATCAGCAGCTCAAAAAACCAATGGCTTCTTCTCCTTCTTCTTCAAAACAGCCTCTCAAAAATGAAAAGTTCCCCCAATACTCAAAAGAAGATGACTTAGTTGATGGGAAATTGTCTGATGACACTGACACTGACACTGATCCCGAAACTGACGATAATGAGCCACTATTAAATAAAATATCAATAAGTAGTCTCAACCTCAGCACAGAGTCTTCGATAAATGCGACTGGCGAGTTTTCAAGCACAGAAGGGACCACTATTCTGTTTGAGAATATCAATATGAAGCACAAAAACGAATTATTGTTATTCGGTGGAGTAGAGAAAATTTCAATTGACCATGGAAGCAAAGGTCAAATAACAAAAGTTCTTTATTTTGAAAGTCCAGGGGATGCAGGTCGTTCCCAGAGGTCCGCTTCGCCCAATAGTGTTCTGTCCAATGCCACAGGATCTAGCTCTTTCTCAAAAGCGGATTTTAGATTTGAGGTATTTCAAAAGGCCGAGGAGGATTCAGAATTGGAATTGACATTTTTATTCGCTAAAACGGCACAATTCCAGTTTAATGCAAAGGGTTTGGCTAATATTACAAAATTCCTAGTTGAAGCTAACCTAGCCATAACCGAGTTTACAAAATTCAAAAATGCTTTGAGTGAGTTTCAAAGTCAACGAGGTGGGTCCCGTCAGCAAATGCAAAAACAAAATATCTCACAAAGAAGCCAACTTATTTTCCAAACTGCTTCCATAGGAATCAGCGTTGCCATGGCTGATGATTTTATTTTCAATATGCGCATTTTGCCGGTGCAATATGATTCAAACAAGAATGAAATGCTGATACCTGCCATCACATGTAATGGAATTATCAAAGGAGAAAGAGTTGACAATATCCTTAGTATAAATGATATTGTTTTGAGATTTACGCTGAAAGATTTCACAGCACTTGTGCAACCTGCACCAAGCAATCCTAGTCGTATTTATATCACTCCACGCGCCATGCGAATGACTGCGAATATGACTTTAAACATTCAGGATATCAGCTATACGGCTTCTGTAGAAGAATCGAAGATCATGATCAAGAAGACACAAAGCATTGTACATGAAATATTGGAGTTCTTGAATGAAGGTACTCTGGCAACAACAACGGCATCATCATCATCATCATCATCATCATCATTTTCTTCTTCTCCTTCCTCAACTTCATCCAGGAATCAAAAACAAGTAAAGATCAATCACTCGTCATCTTATGTGTCCTCATCGATTCGAAATGTACGAAGGGAAAGAAGGATTGGGCTTGGTCCCAGCGGTTACCCGCATGGAGCTATATCATCAACAACAACATCATCAATAACAACAACAACTAGACTCAACACTGCTAGCTTCAGTATCATGCTTCAAAGAATTCACATTAGATTGAAGGAGGTATTACCCAAGTTTGGAGATGCCAAAGTTGAGATTAGCGGTATTAATTTTTTCAAGTTGAACCAGGAAATTCTTGGTTCATTCCATTCATTGGATATAATTCGCTCAAAAGATTCAATTACAGAGCATTTACTTTCCAGGTACAAGAAAAAATTACCAGCTAGTTCTTCTTCTTCTTCATCATCTCCTTCTCCTCCTTCTCCACCCCTTTTGCCTTTGATTTTGGTCAAATTTAAGTTGGCTGAGAGGATATCCACACTTGAAGTAACATGTCATGATTTTTTACTTGAGTATTATACCCTCTGGCTAACATTTCTTGGTAAAGACGAGTCAATAATTGAGGCTGTTGAAGAAGAATTGATAGACAAAACCGCTCCCCAAACTGTGGACCCTGTGAAAACAACCAGTAGATTTGATGTTAGGATTACTTTATACAATTGTATGATTGGTCTTTCTCCGGGTAGACTCGAATGCAAGAGTGTTTTGACAGTGTCAAAAGGTAATATGGATTTTGTTTTTGCTGCTAATCAGTTTTATATCAAAAGCTCATTTCGGGAAATTGCGATTTTATTAATTGACGATGTTAAGAACTTGACAGCAGCTACTACTAATGGAAGTAGTGCTCAATCTAATACTATGCAAGATCCTGAAACTGCTCATGTTGATTATATTTTGGACATGGGGTATTTACAAATTGGAATTATCAATGTGGCGCATGTTGGGCTTACTTTTAATACAAACGTGGAAGAGGTTAGAAAAAGAAATCAAGAGTTGGGTATCAGAGATAGCTTGTCCATTATAGATTTGAAGATTAATGCTGACGATATCCAATTAGATTTGTGCGCCGATTCCACAAACACATTTCTTCAGTTGGTGAATGACCTCAAGTTACCTTATGATTTTGATGACAAGGATAAAATCAGGGTGAATGTTTCGGAGGAAGTCGACATACTAAAAGATTTGAATGATGAAATGTACACGGATATTAGCGAAGCGCTAATCGATTTGAATATTGAGAGCGATAGTTTTGTCAATGAAAGTCAATTACAGGAAGAATCGTTAGAATTTCAAGAAGAGCATTTTGATGGATTCGACTCTATAATTTCTAGTGATAAGAAAGTGGACCCGCTCAAGATCAATGTGAATCTATCTAAAGTGAAATTTTATTTGCATGATGGGTATGATTGGAAAGATACTAGGAAGGCTATACGAAAGGTTGTAAAAAACATTGAGTTGAAGCAAAATAACCATAAACATAAACACGTTGATGAGGTTTCTGTCCAATCTGCGTCCTTCTCAGATAAACCCCCCATCGAAGAAAGGAAGTCGTCAATGATTGAGGAAACACTTTTCCAATCCATACATGTAAGTGCTCCAAAAGTTGCCAATGGGTCGGATTTAACAAAGAGTATTAATTTGCGAATGCAGAATGAAGAAGCTAAGGATGACGAGAAAATGGAGGCGAATATACAAAATGGAAGAAACTACAAGAACTTAAAGCTTAGAAGGTCCGTGGACCATAAAGTTTTAGCAGATTTGAAGAATATTGATATTGGGGTAGTTGTTTACTCCACTCGAGATCCACGACGCGACAAAACTGATCCTGAAATGAAATTCGAGTTGTTGAATTTGGTCGAGGTAAGTTTAGGAACAATTGATGTATATGATAATGTGCCTACATCGACTTGGAACAAATTTCTTTCGTATATGAATATTCTTGGTGAGAGAGAAGTTGGAACCAGTATGTTCAAAATCAATATTTTGAATGTGAGGCCTCAACCGTCATTGGTGGCCACCGAAGCTATAATCAAAGCATCTGTTTTGCCATTGCGATTACACATTGATCAAGATACTTTGGATTTTTTGACTCGTTTTTTTGATTTCAAGGATACTAGATTTGAACTACCTCCCGATGAAATATTGTACATACAAAAATTCAATATGGATCCAGTAAAGTTGAAAGTTGATTACAAACCTAAAAAAGTAGATTATGTCGGATTAAGATCGGGGAAATCTGCTGAATTTGCCAATTTCTTTGTCCTTGATGGATCAAGTATAACGTTACCAAGTGTTCAGTTGTATGGGCTTTTGGGGCTTTCTGAATTGGGACTTGGATTGGGTACAACGTGGGCTCCTATCTTTCAGCTGACACAGGTATTGGGTATTATCTCGGGAGTTTCCGCCCTTCGGTCTGTGGTGAACATTGGGAGTGGATTCAGAAACTTGGTTGTTATCTCCAAAAAGGAGTATAAGAAGGATGGTAGGTTTTGGAGAAGTCTTCAAAAGGGAACAAAATCATTTGCCAAAACTACAGGTTACGAACTTATTAATATGGGTGTGAAACTAGCTTCCGGTACACAAGTTCTTTTGGAACAAGGCGAAGAACTATTAGGTGGTGAAGGTTCTTCTGCAAGAGTCCCTAAACAATCTAGAAGAAGTTCTGATGCATCTGACAAATCATTTGAGGTGGGAGATGGTACCGACTTTACTAACAATATATTGATCAGTTCGGAGATATTGAGTAAAGCCGCATCAAAGTATGAAGAAAGGAACAAATATGTTGGAGAAAAGTTGTATTCTAATATTGAGTTAGATGATGAGTACGATTCAATTAGTGGTATCAACAAGGAGCTTTTAAGCAAATCAATTTTCATATTGGCTCCTCCAAATAATGGCAATCGTGAAACCAATATTGATAAGATTTTACAGGGAAGTAAAAGTAACAAAAAAAGAGAAGAAAAAGACGAAAGGGAAGAAGAAGAAGGGAAAGAAGAAGGGAAAGAAGAAGAAGAAGAAGAAGAAGAAGAAGAAGAAGAAGATGTCGCATTCGATGTGTATGCTATCGATGATGATGATGTATTAGGAGGGGAAGAACAAGAAGAAGGGGAAGATGAAGAAGAAGAAGAAGAAGAGGAGGAGGAGGAGGAGGAGGAGGAGGTGGAGTATCGAGAAAAAATGATTAGTTTATACTCTAATCAACCAACATCAATTCAACAAGGCTTGATATCAGCTTATAAATCGTTGGGCAAAAATTTCAAAGTGACCCAAAAGCAACTAACTAATTTAGTAAAGGAGTTAGAAAGTAAGGAAACAGTTCAAGATACATTGATCACTGTATTGAAAAGCTCACCTGTTATAATAATTAGACCAATTATTGGTACAACGGAAGCTTTATCAAAAACGTTGATGGGTATTGGAAATATTATAGATTCAAAGCATATGGTTGAAAATAGGGACAAATATAGGAATGAGGCCAGTGACGAAGACAAATAGGAGAAAAAAATTGAAGAAAAGAGAGAAATAGAGCATCTTTAGTTGTTTTTTGTATTTTCAATAAATAAATGATATATCATTTTTGATTGTTTGTAAACTGAATTAGTCACTAGGGAGCAACACTATTGAGCAGAGCGAGATAGTGGAGAAATACTTTATAACACTACCGCTCTGCCCGATAATAACACTATCGCCCTGCCCGATAATAACACTACCGCTCTGCCCGATAATAACACTATCGCTCTGCTCGATAGTGGAGAAACACTGCACTGACTGCCACCAACACTAAACTTCAATTATAATCACGTGACTATATTTTAGTGCTCGTGTGCAGCGAAATGGGAAAGAGTAATTTTATTAGTCGTGCTACCGAGGCCTTGTCCAGGGCTGATCGACACTATCGAGCACACTAGCTGCCACCACTAGCTTGAGTAATCAACCGCAACATCTCGCTATATATATTATAATATCTATGTATCTCTATCTATGTATCTATCTATGTATTTTTCTCTCTCTATATACATATATCATGGGAAACAAGCCCCGATGGCTATCGCCAATCCCTCTAGCAAAAAGACCAATTTGAAACGAGGCGTATGTTATCTCATTTCCTCATCTGCAAAACAAACGGGGTAAACTGACTTTCTTTTCTTCCTTGGTAACTAAGTCTCTTTTTTCCTTGGTAACTAAGTCTCTTTCTTCCTTGGTAAACAATTTTTTTCCCCTTCCTTTGTTGCCTTGATGTAAAATGGAACAAACTTTCCCATCTGCCTCGTATCAAAAAATTCCTTTTTCTTTTTCCTTGGTTTCATTAGTTTATTAGCTTTTTTAGTTTCATTACTTTCTTGGTGTTGTCAAAAGGAAACGGGGGCGGGCTCTTATCTGTGAAATAACGCCAAACATGATTTTTTTTTTCAAGCGGCGCACAGATATTTAAGAAAAAGAACGTTTACTATATAAAGAAGAGGCTTGAAAGGTCTTAGCCTCTCCAGAAAAAGCAAATTTAGTACCGGGGGTCTTCACGGACTTGTGAAACTTGTGAAACTTGTGATGGGAGGATAAGTCAATCACCGTATGGTGATCTAATATTTAGGTATGGGATCAACATTTTCTAACGTTACCGGATCAATATCTTACCTTGTCTTCGGAATATCTCTGCAACACCCGTTGAAATTTTTTATCCGTAATTTCTTTTATGGAAAAACATTGCGGTTTTGTGTCATTAGGTTAAACTTTTTATCTCTTAGCTATACAAGGGCAATCGCTTGGTAAAAAAATTTTTCACTTTCCTTTTCTTCCTTTTCTTTTTCTGGCAAATTATGTATGGGCATCAAAAAATTGATACAAGATGAGATTAAAAACACCTTTTCTTATCGTCTGATGAGAAGGCATCTTTATTCATTGTGTATCTTTCTCTTTTCTCCTTTTCTCCTTCTCTCCTTCTCTCTTTTCTCTCTTTTCTCCTTTTCTCTTTTTCTTTCTGTAGATGGCTGATACTACTTAGCCGTCCATGTCATATTACTTGTTAACGCATAATATTAAATCTTACCTTCAATCAGTCCACTAACTGGTAAAATTCTGATATTACATCAACCATAAAAGCCAAAAAAAAAAAAACTAAGAAAAGGAGAAGAATAGATAATGTCTACCCCACAAGCTCACCAGCTCCAACACGCTGAGCCAAACAATATATCGTCAACTGCCTCAATTATTGAAGCAGTGAGTGATTCCGAACTAGTTGAAAAGACTAAAGATATGTATAATAGACCTGCAAAAATTGATTTGGAAATGAATAAAGAAAAGCTCCCTTTTGGTGAACAAGATCAGGTTACTATTCGTGAACTCTCTAAGGAATCAACAAGTGGTGGTGGTGGTGGTGGTGGTGGTGGGAACAGTGAATATAACAGCAATGATGGTGCTGTCACACCACATTTATCATTTTGGCAACGCATGAAAATCAGATTTCCGTGGTATAAAATAGCATTTCACATCTTTTTAGGTTGTTTCTTTACCTCATGGTGGTTATCAATAGTCATACAAGAAAAACACAGACACCAATGGTTAATTCCCACAGTAATCTGGGGTATGATTATGGTTAGACTAATCACATTCTATTGTAGAATATTAAACTGGATATTAAAGTATGCCAAACTAGTATGGGATTATGCGACAGATTTCATATACATAAAAGTATTGAAGCAGAGGTATCAAAGATTACTTGCAGGAGCAGCTATACTTATCTCAGTTGTACTATTGGGTACGTTTATTCCAGCGGAAACTGAATTTTCCAAGAGAAAAGATCGTGCCGTTTCTTTTTTTGGTTGTATTGTTGCTGTATTTGGGTTGTTTGTAACTTCGAAGAATCCAAGTAAGATTCAATGGAATACAGTTATTGGTGGGTTATTAATGCAATTTATTGTTGCCATTTTTGTATTGAGAACAAAATGTGGTTATGATATTTTCAATTTTATTTCAACATTGGCTAGAGAACTATTGGGCTTTAGTAAAGATGGTGTTGCATTTTTATTGAATCAAGAGATTGCTCATTTTCCTTACTTCTTTTTCACTGTTTTACCAGCAGTGGCATTCTTTGTTGCATTTGTTCATATTTGGTATTATTTTGGAGTTATTCAATGGGCCATTAGGAAATTTGCCTTTTTCTTTTTTTGGACATTGAGAGTATCGGGTGCTGAAGCAATGACTGCGGCAGCTTCCCCATTTATTGGCATTGGAGAATCTGCGATTTTGATTAAGGACTTGATGCCGTACTTGACGAAAGCCGAATTACATCAAATCATGACATCTGGCTTTTCCACTATATCTGGCGCTGTTTTAGTTGGTTACATTGGATTGGGTTTAAGTCCACAGGCATTGGTAAGTTCCTGTGTTATGTCGATACCTGCTTCTTTAGCAGTATCAAAATTGAGGTATCCTGAAACTGAAATACCTGTATCAAGTGGGAAAGTCATGATTCCTAAATGCGAACAAGCCGAATCGGATGAGAAGAATAAGCCACATAATGTTTTGCAAGCGTTTTCTGATGGTGCTACATTAGGTTTGAGAATTGCGGGGACAATGATGATTCAGTGTATGTGTATCATTGGCCTTGTTGCCTTGTGCAACGGTATCTTGACATGGTTTGGTAACTACTGGAATATCCACCAGTTGACATTAGAATTGATGTTGTCGTACTTGTTCTACCCCATTGGATTCTTGCTAGGTACGCCAAGGAACGAAATTTTAATAGTAACAAAACTCATTGCCTATAAATTTATTCAAAATGAATACGTCGCTTACAATTTACTAATGACAAGTGCTCCATATAATGAGATGTCTTCTAGAGGTAAGTTGATCGCAACTTATGCATGTTGTGGATTTGCCAACTTGGGTAGTTTGGGAATTACATTGGGTGTCTTGAATACCCTAACCAATAACTCGAGAACAAAAGATATTACTTCAAGTATCATGTCTTCCTTATTTTGCGGTGGTATTACTACACTTATATCAGCTGCAATTTCCGGAATGGTTATGCACGATTTGAGTAAATTCATTCAATAGGAATGATAATCTGTTTGGTCACTCAATAGTAATGATAATCTGTTTGTTATTTGTATATATCTATGTATCTATCTAACCGTGTAAAATAAGTTGTACTATTTAATTAATGGCTGCAAAAAGAAAATGAACACTTGGTAGCTTTTGGAACCAAAAAAAAAAAAAATTCCATCAAAAGCATCGAAACGATATGAATCGATGAAAAGACTCAGCTAGTTTTGAAGGAGGGTAAGTAATGGAAGATGCTATAACCACTGCTGCGTTAACTGTTGTTTCAGGAGAAGGAAAAAAATGCGAGAAAATCCAACTACCGGTAGTTAGCCCCAATTACAATCCCGAAGTTTTACTATTCAACCTTGATGACATTAAAAAACTTCGGAATAATTATCACATTTTAGGATTACTTATAGGAACACTACCGCAGTTCCCACAGCAGAATTTGTTTCTATCCGTTCCCTTGAAATTGAACGTATGGGAAACACTATGGTTGCTAAAGCATGACGTTGCTGTGCTAATAGACCAGTTATCTTATAGAAGTGCCAAATCAAGAAAAATCATGGCGGAGCAAAATAAAAGCAATAATATTGTGGATCTGATGATAACTACACCAAACACAGATATAGATCGAGATTATGAGTTGGCAAAATCATTTGAGATTGATGTAAAACAATATTTACAAGCCTACCTCAAAAACCCCGCATCAAGAATGCCACTTGCTAAACTCATTAGGGATTTTAAGTATTATGATTTCTTGCAAAAACAAGGTTTTTACATTAACCCCGGATTGAGGTTTGGTGGCGATTTGGTATTATACCCTGGCGATCCATTACGGTTTCATTCGTATTCTATTGTCAAGTTTGAGTTTGCTGATATGTATGATATTATTACTGGTGGTAGATTAGCTACTGCAGTGAAGAAAAATATGATTATTATGGGGTTTCGAGAAAAGAGGGGTAAGCAAGGTGAAAGTAAAGATAGAGTAGGAGAGAGTGCGGATACTGTTGTTGTTGATGATGCATTTATTGAGGAGTTGTTTGAGGATGAAGTGCCATTATGTTTCTCTATTGAGTGGGCTGGTTTTGGCTAGAGTGAAATTAAAAAAACGAAAACTAAAAAATCAAACCATATTACTGGCTTGATTAGCTTAAACAATAACAAATATAGTAATATATATATATATATATAAAGAATCCAGTCCAAATATCTCACTTGTCAAAAATGCAAGTTACGCAGTAGTCTTACTATACCCAAGAATCATACAATAGCATCCTTCTATTCTTCAGCATTGACGTTCTTTGAATTTATGATTGACTCAATTCTCTCATTGATAAAAAGAGTTGGGGACAATTGATAAGCCAACTCTACAGGATCATCCTTCCATAAACCTGACTTAATAACATCAATGGCACTTTCCCCTTTATGAATAAGGTTGTTTCCTAAAATCATATGCCTATACATATGGAATAAAGCTTGAGGATGATTTTCCCTTTGGGTTTTACTTAGTTGATTGTGGTGTGTTGATTTAGGATGATGTCTACCACCTTTGGCACGGTGCTTATCCGACCCATCATCATGGTGTCCGGATTTATAGTGATGACGGTTAGGATTACAGGTTTTATCTGGACCGAAATCTAACCTCTCATCAACAATTGTCCCATTCACAGCATCCACTCTTCTTCTAAATCCCCTTCTAAAGTTTTCGCCAAAACTAACTCTATTCTTGTATCTCGAGGTTAAGCTACCAAATCCATGATTTCCTTCGCTAGAAAGAAAGTATTTCGATGTACCATTTTGAATGCTCTTCACATTAATATCACCAAAGCCAACGTCAAAGTTCATACTCAAGTCTTTAACATTGACAATTTTTACATCATACTCAATATCATACTGAGCATCGTTTCCAACCTCCTTTTTCACCGTATTTGTTTTCAATACTAATGGATAGCTCAATGATGTATTTACTGAATGAATGATGTTTTCTGGTATCCTCTTGTGACAGTTCCTGCTTTGCGGATATGCTGGAATATCATTGTCCTGAATCAAAATCGAGCTGGAGGAATGTCCAACATGAACAAGAGCTTGAACATTACCGTCGAATGCGTAATGCTGTATATTTGATATCTCACCCTTGGAATATGAACTAAACGTTGTGTTCAAAGTCTTGTTGTTCCTCAAAGTAAAGCTCAAATTACTAATGAGCTGGGCGCTGAAAATACCATTAACAATCTGTTGAAAAGAATGAGAAAATGGAATCGCAATAGGGAAAACATGGGCTCTATTTGAATGGTCAACATTGATTAAAGTACCAGAAGAGTCAACAACGTCTGGATGTTGGAAACCCAACAAGTTAGCAGACGTAATCCAGTTCTCGTTGACCGCAGTGGTGTTTGATAAACCAACTTCACCTAATCCATTGCTTACTTCGATTTCCAAAAACTGGTCACCGGGACTTTGGTGTTCCCAAAGGAATGGTAATAGTGGAGTAACATCAAGATCAATAGATGGAACATCAAAAGCTGAATTGGAAACAACAGGTGACCATAATGCCGGCGAAATACCTCCAGTAAATATAACAGGTTCAGGTGTTTGTGATGCAATTTTCTGGCCATTGAAGTAAACATTAACCAATCTTAAGGGGCCCTTACCAATAAACTCATTTCCTTCTTCTTTAAAGATGTTTTTGTATTCATCAACAACATTATTGTACCAAAACGTTTCTCCCGCATTTCCCGAAGTGAAGACCGAAAGTTGTAAACGAGTTGTATTTTTAGCAACTGTTGGTAACTTGACCTTGAGTCTACTGGATGAAAGATAATCAACCGGAGCGTGACCCTTCTCAGCAGTGGTTAATGCGTGAATAGAATCCGCAGGTCTCATAATCTTGAAAAGACGGAGATCTTTGTGGAAAGGTGGTTTGTGATGTGGTGGTTTACCATGAGGTGGTTCATGGTGAGGTGGCTCATGGTGAGGTGGTTTGTGATGTGGTGGTTTACCATGAGGTGGCTCATGGTGAGGTGGTTTGTGATGTGGTGGTTTACCGTGAGGTGGTTCATGGTGTGGTGGCTCATGGTGAGGTGGCTCATGGTGAGGTGGTTCATGGTGAGGTGGTTCATGGTGAGGTGGCTCATGGTGTGGTGGTTTACCATGAGGTGGCTCATGGTGTGGTGGTTTGTGATGAGGTGGTTTACCGTGAGGTGGTTTATCATGAGGTGGTTTACCGTGAGGTGGTTTATCATGCTCCTTATCTTCTCTATTATGACTTTCTCTCTCATTATCCTCTACATCTGAGTCTGAGTCTGAGCCTGAGCCTGAGTCTGAGTCTGAGTCGGAAACCAAACCAGAACCATACTGCTCCTCTTCTTTCCCATGATGTCCCTTCATATGGGAAATTTCGGCGTGCCCTTGAAGATGATGCTTTGGGTCAAAATGGAAAAACTCTGCACCCAACGTAATATTGATAGCACCGGTATAATGATCATCAACAATGTTATTCAATTCAAATAAAAGTTCGTTATCTTTTCCTTCAAATAATTTAGCATACTTTGAAACATCCTTATTCACAATACTAAAAACTTTTTCTCCGCTAGGTTCGATTGTTGACGATCTCCAGATTTGAACACCATTGACAAAAATATTAGCTAGTCTATCGTGTTGAATTCCATCAATTTCGGTTAACAAATTCAAGACAACTGCGTTGAACGTAACATTTTGAGGAATTGTAAACTTGACAATTTTGGGATGTCCATATGAATTGCCAAATGAGTGGCGATCAAGCAAAATAGTTTTATAAACAGGTTTACCATATCTTGGACTTGGAACAAATGGATTAGCAACTTCTTGGATTTCTTTAGCCTTGTTAGCTTCTTCTCCATATTCGAAAACGGTTTCAACAAAATTCAACAGATTTCTATAAAAGGTCAGAGGATGTTGTACCGTGCCATCATCCACGTCTAAAATTGCTTTAAAGAAAACTTCTGGGTTCTGGAATACCTCAACTTTATTGCAATTAAACCCGTGTTTAGGATTGTAGAAACTGCAAAGTAGCCAAATAATACAAATTGCAGGTACTAAAGAATAAAAAATCCTTCTTTTCAAATTTGAACGTTTCCTATGGGTTCCATTAGTTGCATTTGGCTTCAATGGATTAGCTTCTAAATCCATAAACTCTGGCTTTTCTTTCTTTTCATCAGGTGAAAACTCCGACTCGGTCATAGTCGATGTCGTTCTCAACAATGGCTTGCTTTCGGCAACGTCTTCGTCTGAATCGGAGTCATCGGAGCCACTTTCATCTAGATTAGCTGCAACGCCAACACCATCGCCAACGCCATCGCCATCGCCATCAGCACCTACTAGTCTCTTATCATCAGCACCTACTAGTCTCTTATCAGCATCAGCATCTTCTGATTCTGCTCTCACCGTACCGTGCTTCAACATATTCCAAAGATTAGAGTCTCTAGAACGATAACTCATATCTAAAGATGAGAGAGAAAAAGGTATAGAAGCTGGTCAATTTTATATAATGCTTGCTATTAGCAAAATTATATATAGCGAATCTGGCCAGTTCAATAGACCCCCTAATAAATTAGTCACTCAAGGTTGCTCAGGAACTGGGCTTACTATTGGGGAGACATTAACGTAGGAGATAATGTCGCAAGATAAAATGAGACACTATGAGAATCTAGAGGTACCTTAAAAGGGGTTATATATAGAGGGAAAAAAATGTGCGACATTTTACATGGATACTGTTTAAATGCCAAGGTAACTAAAAAAAATCATTTGCTTATTGAGTCAAGTGGAGAAGAACCATGAAGCAACTCTCAGTCTAAAAGTCTTTGTAGAGTAAAAGTCTGTAGAGTAAAAGTCTGTAGAGTAAAAGTCTGTAGAGTAAAAGTCTGTAGAGTAAAAGTCTGTAGAGTAAAAGTCTGTAGAGTAAAAGTCTGTAGAGTAAAAGTCTGTAGAGTTCTCAGTTTAAAAGTCTTTGTAGAGTTCCACATTCAGCTATAACATTGCTAATGGATAATAGGTACAGTCTTTGACATTCTTACAACTAAAAAAAACTGGAGCGAAACATTGAACCAATCAATTCGCCAATAGAAATGTCTACAAGTTTTTTTTTGTTTTTTTGTTTTTTTTCTTGGTATATGCTTTTCTTGTTTTATAATAATTATTGAGTCGATAATGCTGACAAAAGAGGAGATCTTATCCAAGAGAGAGGCATTTTTACTCGATTATGGTATTGATATAGCGGAATTGTGTGCAAAGAGACGTTGGATTTACTATGAGGTAGGGACATTGCTGTTGCTTACATTTAGTTCGCTTGTAGCAACATTTTATGGATGTCTGGGGTTTCTTGCAAAGATATTCTCCCATGAGGAAAATGTACCACTATATGTTGGAGCGTTTTCTCCTATATTTTCCATATTCAGTTCGGTTTGCGCCTTAATGATCTTTAGGTTGGTAAAGAAACCAAAAAACCAGGTAATTTTATGTTGGATCCTATACTCAATATCCTTCTTGGTTACTTTTGCTATAAAACAGTTTGATTTCAATTCATCATCTATTAAAGATTATATTTTGCTTTCTGCCATTTTTGTGCAATTTACTGTGAGTCTCTTAATATTTCACTTTACTGAGATATTAGTGTATTGTGTCTACTATTTTGGAAAGGAAGAAGGTGAACAAAAAGGAAAGCTGAGATGGGTAATAGCATTCATGATTACTATTGGCACTATAATCAGCTTACTCTGTTCATGGCAACCGTTAATCAAAGCCATGTTAGATTTAGCCATATGTATCTTACTAGCTGCTTTTCTTTACAAGGTGTCGTTTAAGAACAATTTAATTCAGCTTTCAGAAAAAGTTTAGACTAGAGGAGCTGAAGGATATTAAGTAGAACAGACTAGAGCAGACTAGAGCAGACTAGAGGAACTGAAGGATATAAAGTAGTCACCTTCTGCTCCTCTAGGATATTAAGTAGAACTTGTTTGATAAACTTGACTCTGGCGATTATGCACTCTATACTAGCGATTATGCACTTTATACTAGTATCCCTCCACTATCGAGGCGACACTATCGAGCAGAGCGAGATAGTGGAGCACACTCATACAAAGAGCGAGATAGTGTCGGTGACAGCTCTATACTAGTATCCCTCCACTATCTCGCTCTGCTCGATAGTGTTGGAGACATCTCGCTCTGCTCGATAGTGTCGGTAGTGTCGGTTACAGCTAGTGTCGCTCGATAGTCGGAGATAAGCTAAACGGAAACGATATCCGCCATCATGCACAAATTGCGGAATATATTTCATAAATTTACGACTTTTTCTTAAACATGTCGTAGAACTTTTAAACTTGTTTTATGACATTTGTATTGTTTTTTATGAGACATTTTGCCGCCTGAAATTGGTCTTGTTTCCCCCTTTTTTTTTTGTGTATTTTCATCCGATTCGCGCCGCCTTTCTCGCTTCGAACTCGTTCCGAGAATTTACAACTTACACTATCGAGCAGAGCGAGATGTCACCAACACTATCGAGCAGAGCGAGATAGTGGAGGGATACTAGTATAGAGCTGTCACCGACACTATCTCGCTCTGCTCGATAGTGGAGGGATACTAGTATAGAGTCTTACCCCTAAATACATTGAATCAGTGAATGTTTTACTCTTTATAAGTCGATTAGGCTTGTGCCTATTCCCGCAACTACTTCTTCCTGCTGCAGAATGACAAATCACTCTGCAATGGAGACAACTCTTAATCGTCAGTGCGCGACACTGACTAGTGGCACTATTGAGCAGTGCTAGATCACTGACTAGTGGCACTATCGAGCAGAGCTAGATCACTGACTAGTGAGCAGAGCTAGATCACTGATTAGCTGCGCAAAATAATCTCGCTCTGCTTGATAGTGGAGCCCTTAATCGTCAGTGCTGCTCCACGGGAGCAAAGCGCTCCACTATCTCGCTCTGCTCGATAGTGTTGAGTGTCTATAATTAGGATACTGATAACTATAACTATACATAAACACCTGCAAACCTATTTTCTAATTGTTGTTGAGCTGAAATATATTTCACTGTCTCATTAAAGTAAAATTGACTCTGGTTGAATATTCCAGCCTCGGTATCAGCATCTTCCTCTTCCGTATTGGTATAATCCTTGTTATTCAAGTTTTGATCTTCTTCATCGCGTAAATTGTCAATGTTGGTCCGTATCAAACTGATCAACCCGTTGATATATCGGTTATCTATCATGGGATTTCCATATACGTTGAAAACTAAGCACTTGTTCAATATCTCAATAAATAGCTTTAAGGATAAATAAGGATCCATACTTGAATCTGCAACCTTGAGCGATTTTTGTAAACATTCCAAAACTTTTTTTGCATCTTGGTAGAGAGTGATTTGTTGGTCGTCGCTTGGTTCTTTTGCTACTGATTTCTTGGCTCCTTCTTCACTATCCTTTTCAAAATCGCCTCCTTCCTTTTCTTTTTCATCGATATCGGTAGATGTGGTTGGAGACTTTTCATTTGGTGGTAACAATGCTTCACTCCACCACCATAAATGTGCACACGAGTAAACTGCACGACATTGATCCTGTTTCTTCAACAATTTATTTCCATATAGCGTCAACCTAGTTATCAAACTCTCATAATTCTCCTTACTCAAATACCTTGTTCTAATCAATGTATTAGCAATGACAATTATTGCTTGATAAGGAACAGATCCATTTGTCAACGAATCATAAGGACTCGTTTCAATATATGGTTTATACTGATGTGACGATAACACTATATTCTCTTCATATATGACAAAACATTGATTAAACAATTCAAAACTAATCAGACTCAATTTCAATTGATCTGCAACAGATGCCATGTTCAAGTATAAACTCAAGATTTGTTCACACGAATACTCATAATGCACTTGATACAACTCTTCAATAATCACTGATAAATTCTTGAAATTGGCAATAAGAAACTGGTCAGCTGTTTTATTAGTCCCTTTTTTCTTTAACCTTAAATTGGCATAACCAATCAATTTCAATTTATACAATATTTTGGAAATCAACGTTGGATAAATGTATATAATCAAACTGTTTGATTTCTTGTTCAGGATTTTCTTTCTCAAGTAGATTAAATTACTTACACTTTTTTGTAAGTCATTTGGGTCATCGACCAATTGGATTAATTTGCTCACCTTCTCTTGAGCTTCAAGATATTCAGGAGTAACTAATTTTTTACCGTGATTTATTCCAAAGGTCCTCGTAATCCCCAAGTCCTTTGCCGTGTCAAGTTTATCGTCATTGACATTCTGTTTCATCAACACGGTAACAAACTTAATTATGCCATCTATTTCGCTTGGGGTTGAAAAATAATCATCATTGTGAACCTCTAAAATCTTGTCGATAATAGCTATTGAAATTTCTCGCTGTAGATTTACATTATCCAATTTTTCATAAAATGTGTAAAAGTTTTCAAAATTTAAAATTGTCTTTATTGAAGTAAAATGGTTAACTGACTCAAGCAATAATTGCAAAAGCATTTCCGGCTGATCTCCATCCTTTTCTAGCTTAGCAACTAAATTCTCTGCAACATACTTGTATATTTTATCCAAAATACCAAAATTCTCAGGATTGAAAGTAAGCGAGAAGTTGATAAACGATTGCAAAACTTTAGTATGGTCTTGTAGTTGTAAATCTGGATCCGTTTCATTCAATTTTACGTAAAAAGACCAGAATATCTCAAAATATGCATCGATATCTACTCTTTCTCCATTGTCAACCCTTTCCCCATTAGTTTCATCGCTTACTTTCAAACTTGACATGTCATCAGAAAACTTGTGATAGGTGATAAACTTTTCAATCAAAGCAGTTATTAACTCGGTTTTTTTTAACATAGGGTGTAATTTAGCAAACACCTGGTTTAACAATTTATCCAAAGTAGCAAAATGGTACTCATCAGGAAAAACCTGAATCATTACATCAACCAAATACGTTTGTGCTAAATGATCCTTACATTGAATAATTTGCTCGGTGATGGTAGGAAAAACCTTGTTTTCATAAAACTTGATTGATGAATAAATCTCACCGTTTTCATCGCTGCCTCCTTTATAATTATCCATTATCTCACTCAAGCGGACCAAATTTGATCCAACCAAAATTTTCAACTCTTTACGTTCTCTATATCGTATTTCCCTCTCTGAAGAGTGACCTTGATGTTGCAATCTGACCCATAACTTGTTCATTTCGATAAAGTTGGTAATCAAAAACTCAATAGTTTCTTTAAAATCAGCAGCTGTTTCAAAAGGTAACAAGTTCTTTGTCCTTTGTGATAGATAGTATCGTAAGAATAGTCCACGTATGGGATGTTGTACTCCATGACACATTTCAATCATATCCTTCATCAAATCTTTCACTGGAGCTCCTTTGACCTTCATATACGTTGTTCCAACAACAATCATCATATAAAGACGAGGAATGATGTTTCCAGAGTACTGGACAATCTCGTACAAGTCAGCCAAAAACGCACCCGCGGCACTAGATGCAATATTATTGTTGTTCTGTGAAGAAGAGTCCTTTTCCCTTCTTTTTTCCTTCGCCTTGTCTGAAACCTTGTCTGAAGCCTTGTCATTCTCGATTTGAGGTTTGCGTTTAACTCTTGAGTTATAGCTACTTAACAAATACCCACTCAATATCTCCAAGGAGTCAAACACCATCATATACATCTCATAATACTGTTTTGGAGTCAACAGGCTAACTCTCAACTCACTGAGGAGATTAGAACAGTGTTTCAACGCTTGTAACAATTTATTGTCATCCAAATCATTCTTCATCAAATTAGATTGATGCTTGATATTACTCATGCAGCTTCGAAGTATCTCATCCTGTTCTTTGTAAGTCAATGCCATTGGAAATAACAAATTGCTTTTTTTTTACCCAATATATACCTTGCTCTGTCTCCTTTGCCCTCACAAACCGTCCTACTATACCAATATTGCTTACTATCCCAACCCTTAAACCTCTGGTTCATGAAATATCGTGAAATTTGTTTCGTCATAAAATTTGGCAATGTCGTTAATTGCGACACGACACCGACACTATCGAGCGAAGCGAGGTAGTGGAGCAGCACTGACTACGCCGACACTATCGAGCGAAGCGAGATAGTGTAGAACACTGGCCATCACTAAACACTATCGAGCGAAGCGAGGTAGTCTATATCTACTCTTCTATCGAGCGAAGCGAGCTAGTCTATATCTAGTCCCTCTTCAATCGAGCGAAGCGAGCTAGTAGAGTAGCACTGACTACGCCGACACTATCGAGCAAAGCGAGATAGTCTATATCTACTCTTCTATCGAGCGAAGCGAGATAGTGTAGAACACTGGCCATCACTAAACACTATCGAACGAAGCGAGATAGCGGAGCAGTACTGTCTGGTCTATAGAGAGAAGAGAGAGTAGATATAGACTATCGAGCATGGACTATCGAGCATAGACCATCGAGCAGAGCGAGGTAGTCTATATCTACTCTCTCTTCTATCTCGCTTTGTTCGATAGTCGATATCTACTCTCTCTCCTATCGAGCGAAGCGAGGTAGAAGAGCAGCACTGACTAAACCGACACTATCGGCCGAAGCGAGATAGAAGAGCAGTACTGTCTGGTCTATATAGAGAAGAGAGAGTAGATATAGACCATCTAGCAGAGCGAGCGAAGCGAGATAGTGGAGAACACTGGCCATCACTAAACACTATCGAGTAAAGCAAGCTAGTCTATATCTAATCTCTCTGATATCAAACGAAGAGAGGTAGTGGAGAACACAGACCATCACTATAGACTATCTCGCTTTGCTCCATAGTCTATATCTACTTTCTTTCTATCTCCCTTTGCTCGATAGTCTATATCTAATCTCTCTTATATCAAACGAAGCGAGATAGAGCACACTGACCATCACTATAGACAACTAATATATATTAAAAAGTGAAAATAAAAAATAACGACACTATTGAGCAGAGACTATCGAGCAGAGACTATCGAGCAGAGACTATCGAGCATAGACTATCGAGCATAGACTATCGAGCATAGACTATCGAGCAAAGCGAGATAGTCTATATCTACTCTCTCTTCTCTCTAAAGACCAGTCAGTGCTGCTCCACTATCTCGCTTCGCTCGATAGTGTCGATCTCGATAGTGTCGATCTCGATAGTGTCGATGTCGATAGTGTCTATAAGCATTTAAAAAATAATCAATATTCTTTTCAGCTATTTATCTTCGAATAACGCGAGATAGTCCATATCTACTCTCTCTTCTCTCTACAGACCAGTCAGTGCTGCTCCACTATCTCGCTTCGCTCGATAGTGTCGATAGTGTCGCACTCAAAGATAAAGAACCCGAAATTGTAAAATGTCTTGGTTGCTCTGTATTGCTCTCTATTGAGTTAGACTCTAGTCGAGTAATGAAGACACGGATACCTTAGTTACTGACAGATTGTCTCTATCATTTATGCTGTTTTTCCTTTCAAAAGAAGATTCTTGTTTTTGTAAAATTCTCGTATTCTCATCTTTCCCATTAATGTCTTTTGTTTTCTGTTTCTGTTTCTCGTCCACTTCGATCTTCACTGGCTCATTCACAGATACAGTGCTTCTTGCATGCTCGTACTTATAAGACTGCGCCGGTGACGTTGTCACTGAGGAGTTATTCAACGTTGTTGTAGGAACCAATATTGAATTGGTGGAGCAAACCGAAAATCTCGTCAGTGGAGTTAATTGAGGTGAGTTGAATGACGAGTTTTGTGACACATTTCTCTTATGCGAGAGAGTATCTCCATTCTTGTTCAAAGGATTGGGGAATAGTTCAAACGCAATCGAACTAGATCTTCTGGATGCATCATTAGCTGAGTTGTTGTTGTTCATCAACTCAAGATGACTAACGGAATTGTTTCTCGAAATGGCTGTGCTTAACATTAATGGCGATCCATGATATGAAGGCAGGACATTCCCGCTAACAGACTGATTGGAATAAGGAAAAGCATGCACCAAACTTATATGCGAGCCATTCGAATTCGTTTGTATTAACATGGAATGAGCGCTTGAGTGTCGGCGATTGAATTGATCTTCAATTAATCTTCTTTTATTATTCTGAATAATAGGTGGTAATGTCGATGAGTTTACATCAAAACTGGCTGACCTAGAATTGGATGACCTTTTGGGAGAATGGATATTAATAGTTGCAGGCGGTGGAACAGATGCTCTGTTGATTGAATCTCGAAGACTAGGAAGAGTCTTTTCGTTGATAGCCTTGCCAAATATGGAGGTATTAAATGCAATTTGTGGTAGGTTTGGTGCATTCGACACTTGGCTTAATTGATGTGGTTGATGTGGTTGTGATTGTTGTTGATGTTGTTGTTGATGTTGTTGTTGTTGCTGTTGTTGTTGTTGTTGTTGTTGTTGTTGATAGTGATGATTCATGTTGGAGAGACTAGATGAAGTCCGTAATGCACTTGCTGAGTATTGTGGTTGCAGTTGTGGTTGTGGCAAGCTTGAAGCTTGTTTTGTACTCAACGGCTGGGCAATCTCAACATTGTTATTGCTTGAGCTTGACTTTCTTTTATTTTCGTTTATCTTTACAGTCGAGGCTAAAGTTGCTACATCTGAAGTAGTAAAAGCGGGATTAGTTGAAGCTCTACGTCTTCTATTTGCACCGCCATTCCACCAGTTTTTAATTGCATTATCTGATCTTCCATTAAGATGGCGAGAAATCTCGGCCCATTTCTTGCCGTGTTGTGCAACTAGTTTTTCAATCATATCGCCTTCCTCTGGAGTTATAGGTGCTCTATTCAAACTTGGTTTCAAGTTTTGGTGGTATCTTTCTCGGCATTGCTTTGGCGTTCTAGTTTCTAAACTATTGGATATTCTTACCCAATTAGTTGGTCCATAGATGGATATTAGTTCCAATAATTTTTTGTCTTCAAGTGGTGACCACGGTCCTCTTCTATTTGACACAGTCAATGATTCATTCCCATGGTTGGATTCCTCATTTGTGGCCATTGCATGTTGAGGATGCTGCTGAGATTGTGATAGTGGTTGCGACTGTGGTTGAGATTGCGGTTGTGATAACGGCTCGTATTGTGACAAAGGTCGTGCTGGGATGATATACCCTGCCGGAGGGATATCAGGCTGATTGTAGTGATACAATTGGGTTTGATGTGGTGGAGTAGTATAAATGTGTTGAAGTGGTTGACCAGGAGTAGACGAGTATGTAGAAACGTGGTGCGGAAGTGAAGGCAATTGCATAGGTTGTGGTGGTTGTGGTGGTTGTGGTGGTAGCTGCTGCTGCTGCTGAGGCGGCTGCGGCGGGTGTATTGGTTTCGATACGGGGTTGTGAGGGTGATGCTGATGATTAGATATCATTATGCCGTGATTGCCCTGAGTATAGTGGAAATTGCTGGGCTTATCGTACATTGTCAATCAAACCCGTGTATGTATGTAGATGTAAATATAAAAGTGGGTGTAGATAAAGGTGCGTGTAGATAAAGGTGCGTGTAGATAAAGGTGTGTGTAGATGTAAGGCGTAGATGTAGATGTAAGTGTGTAAATGTGTCAAATGGTATCAATGAAGAGACCAGCTCTTATAAAGGTATCCCAACCAGGTTTGTTCAAATGATAGGGTTAAATAACTTGATGATGGTTTGTTTGAAGCTTGCTTGAAATAATGGATACAAAAGATGCAAGGAAAACAAAACCAACCTGAGACAAGGGCTTCGAAAAGTCTGCTGGATATGTATCCTTTGCTCTTTGGCTGTTATAAGCTTCTTGGCTATGCTCTGTTACTCTCAAAATCCTTCCTCTTATTTACTATTTGTCCTTTATTTTTCACTTTTTCGTTGAAATTAAGCCTTGATCATGTGATTTAGTGGGTTTAACTGGATGTTTCAGTGGGTTTTTAGTGGGTTTTAGTGGGTTAATAGTATATAAAGTCCAGTACTGAGTTTTTTTCAGTCTTTTGCCACCAAGATTACAGAGTTACAAGCTATTACAAGAATGTTATGTATGACTTTAAAGGAATATGGTGATCAATTTAATTCCGTAATTTGTTCCTTGTTTAATTTTGTTTAATCAATAATTAGGAATAAAAATAAGACAAGGCATAGAGACACACATATATACTTCAAATATAGGAACCAAAAAGAGGTATACCCAATATTTATTTTGCTCTACTCTATGTGCTTTTCGTTTTTTAAATAGCCTATATGCACTGCGACTGTTGGGAAACCAACAACAGAGTTACTGTCATTAACCACAAGCTCTCAATTAGGAAGCTTTCCTTGTTTGCAGTTTGTGTATTGTATAGATTCTGCATTTAATTTTTTTTTTTTTTTTCACTTAGCCGCCCACCAAAGCTTTGCCCACTAAAACTTTACCGACTATTGTTTCTCAGACACAGATTAGTGGGGGAGCTGTAATTCAAACAAAGAACTATGGAATCTACAGCCTATAGCCATATAGTCTACAGCCTACAGCCATATAGTCTACAGTCTACAGCCTACAGCCATATAGTCTACAGGCATATAGGCTACAGTCACAGGTGAGGTTTAAGTGTATACGCACGAGTTTCTTTTAATGCTAGGCTCTTCTTTTAATGCCAGGCTCTTCTTTTAATGCCAGGCTCTTCTTAGGTTAGCCTCTTCTTTTAATGCTAGACTCTTCATAGGTTAGACTTTTCATAGGTTAGACTCTTCATAGGTTAGACTCTTCTTAGGTTAGACTCTTCTTAGGTCCAATAATATTCCACTGGTCATGTAATCGCCAATTTCAAATTTATGCAAGCTTCAGCAGAATCTTAAACGCTCAAAACCGTACTCACTAAAAAAAAAATCTTTGGTTTTATAAGGGCATATGTAGGATACGTTTTAAGGTATTGCCACGAGCAGTAAGGGATGAAACAACGGTTAACCCCGCTATAATATTACCCCTCATGATTGACAATTCTGAGTTTACTTTTATAACAGCAAAAACCGTTTATGTTAGTAAGTCACGGTAAATTCGAGAGAGTTTATAGGCTATATCAATAGATTATGTTAACAAAATCATGTTTATACTTGCTGTTGAAGGACTTCCCTATTCAAGCCCCCCCCCCCTTGTTGATTGAATAGATATATTAGTTGACTTTTATATGGAAAAAGTTTTATCTCATGATCTAGTTTCTTATATTTTTCTAGTCCTTGACAGGGTACCTGCAAGTGCTTGACAGACAAAAGACTGACTGACTTTTACAAAATTGTCTGAATCTAAAAATTCGATCAAAGAAAAAAATAAATATTAAAGTGCTTAATGTTTTCAGACATGCAGCATAATAAAATCGATCGGATTTAAACGCTAGTATAAGTCTTTTTGAGAGGGGGGTTGCAATAGCCGCTGTAGCAATTAACTGGGAATTAAAATCAAAGTAATATAAAAAAATTTTAGCGCAGGGAGTATTTTAAAAAAAAAAAAAATAAACATTTTTGACTCCTTTGATACTTGATTGGGTTAACGACACTATTGAACAGAGCGAGATAGTGGAGCAACACTAGTAAATATAATTCTTCAATATGTGATTTGATTTTTCAATATGTAATATGAACTTGTAACTATCCGTTAACAAACCCGTGTGTAGGAGCTTTTAGTATCTATAGTTTTCTTTTAGTATCTATAGTTTTCTTTTAGTATCTATAGTTTTGTTGTTTTCTCTTAGTTGTCTTCTCTTAGTATCTAGTTTTGTTGTTTTCTTTGTGGGAAAGTTTTTCGTCATCTTTATGGGATGACGCAGATCTATAGATTAGATAAAGCTCTGGTAATAAGAGGTATGGGTAGTGTACCCACGTTGTGCATTTACATATGCGTTACTCTGAAATACCACATACCCGAAAGAAATGAACTAACAACAACTCAAATTTCTTGATCTTTAATAAATGTGAAACGAGTTGCCTATAAAGCTTTATAAAGAAAGAAGGGTGAGTAATTGACAACTGCTACGTCGCTGTATTTCATCTTGCTTGGCCCCAGATTATGTGACACTATCGAGCAGAAAGAGATAGTGGAGCAGCATTACACTAGTGAGCGAAGCGAGCTAGTGGAGCAGCATTACACTAGTGAGCGAAGCGAGCTAGTGGAGTAGTATGTAGAGAGAAGAGAGTAAACACTATCGAGCAGAAAGAGATAGTGGAGTAGTATGTAGAGAGAAGAGAGTGGACACTATCGAGCAGAAAGAGATAGTGGAGCAGCATCACACAGGCTTGACTCTTTTCTCAAAGAGACAACCCCCGCTTTGCTCGATAGTGGGCAGTTAGTTAGTGTGTGGAGCAGTATTGACTAGTGAGCGCCCTTTGTATACCTAGTTGAAAAATGGCACTCCACGATTCTTCGGGGGAGGCGCAATATTTATGCGATTTGTAACTTAGGCGGTAAAAAGTTCGTTAGGGGGTTGTCTCTTTGACAAAAGAGTCAAACCCGTGTCATGCTCATTCAACCATTGGATTGATAACCCGGAGGAATATATGGGAGAAAAAAACATTTCGTGACTAAACAATAGAAACATAACCACACAGGTTTCAACACTATTGTTTCAATTAGACTGATACATGTATATTCACTATTTAACGAACAAAGTCTCTGAAGAGTTTTAAAAAAAAAAAGTTTTGCTTTTCGTTACTTTTAGACACTGACCTTGTCTCTCATAGAAAATGGGTCTTGTTGAAATGCCGATGAATGACCATTCCTGTAATTTGTTAACCATCCTTAGCAAATGTATAGTAGTTTCTAAGATGAACTATTAAATATCTCCAAAATGTAGTTGGTAAATCAAACTGAATCAGTACCCTTAATCCACTCTCGAGCGAAGCAAGATAGTGGAGCAACACTAATGACACTATCGAGCGAAGCAAGATAGTGTTGCTCAATAGTGTAGTAACAAAGTACTGAGTATTGCTTGATAGAGTAAAAGCAATGCATTTGAATTGATTTTGATACCACTTGGCGCAATTCGCAAACGGTGTTTTGTTTGCGTCCATTTGGTCAATACTCAAAATGAAAATTGCAATAGCTTCACAATAAGCCAAGGAGCGGAGTGTCATAATACTCTGCAGAAACTCGTTTCCACTTTGAATGAATATGAATATGAATATATAGCATATATACACTATCGAGCAGAACGAGATAGTAGAGCACAATACCTGCCACCGATGTAAAACGTTTTGCTCCACTAGGGAGCAAAGCGAGATAGTGTTGCTTGTTGTAGCAAAATAGTCAGTGTTGTGGCAAGGTACTGTGTTGCTCCCTAGTGTCGGTGTAGTCATTGCGGCTCCCTAGTGTCGGTGTAGTCAGTGCTGCTCCACTAGCTCGCTTCGCTCCCTAGTGTCGTCAAGGTACTAAGTGCTGCTCACTATCTCGCTTCGCTCAGTAGTGTCGCTGGATAGTGTACTAATCTCCTCAACATATTGTTCTAAATCCTCGGGATCAAAGATAACTTTCACCATAAGCGAACAACTGGGACAAACTGCAACGTCTTCGCCATCCTGCAAATCTTCTAACGAAATGGCAAATTTATCGCCACAGGGACATGGATATTGGAATAAATGAGTAACAGAATCAAATGTAAAATCTTCAATCTCTATCTCATCATATATAGTTTCCATTATATAGTGTAACTCATCTACTCTAGATTTTGTATAACCTATTATTTTTCAAAACCAAATAACGCGATGGACTCTCGTATATGTAAACCTTTTAAATCCGGAAATCAATATAAAGCCTTAATAAAGGAGGAAAGAAAACTTAAATATAAGAACAAATAATATTAGGGTTATAGCCATACTTTTTGAATTCGGCACGTGCTCGGAAATATCTCTTCAAGCTATGGCAAGATTTCTGTGTGTATGTGTGTGTGTGTGTTTTTCTTTTTTTTTTTTCGCACAACGGATACTTCCAAACTCTACCAATTATCAGTGCTACCAATTTATTTTTCAGTATAGTCGCACACAAACATTGCCCATACTTAACAAGGATACAATCTCTTAAGGAATCTTTCATACAAAGTAATTTTTCACCTTATTAAAAAATTTTCGTTTTTAATTTGGTTTTCGAAATTCTTCTTAATAGTACAACAGTGATATTGAAGTGTATGTTATCAACAACAAAGTGTATACAACAACCCTTATAACTCGTCTATGTTGTTCAACAATGGAAAGGAACCAATGTCTTTAGGTGCCATGGAGAGACCCAAGAACTCGAGATATGACAAATGATTTACGATTGTGATAGTATTGACAAAGTTTACAAAGTGCGAAGCAATGAAGTGGAGAGGGGAAGGGGCTGTGAGATGGGAAGTCGAAAAGAAGGGTATATTCCACCATAACACAAGAGAACCACGTTTAATTATTGTCATCACTAACCAAGCTATGTTTGATAATACATATGCGGGTGTTGTTGTTGTAGGAATATCGTATTGAATACTAACTTTTTTTCTTTCAAGGCAAATATGGGTATTTCTAGAGATTCACGTCACAAAAGATCAGCCACAGGTGCTAAAAGAGCCCAATTCAGAAAAAAGAGAAAGTTTGAATTGGGTAGACAATCGGCTAACACCAAGATTGGACCAAAAAGAATCCACACTGTCAGAACTAGAGGTGGCAATGAAAAATTCAGAGCTTTGAGAGTTGAAACCGGTAACTTTTCATGGGCTTCTGAAGGTGTTGCTAAAAAGACCAGAATTGCAAATGTTGTTTACCATCCATCGAATAACGAGTTGGTTAGAACCAACACTTTAACTAAATCAGCTGTTGTCCAGATTGATGCCACACCATTCAGACAATGGTACGAAAACCATTACGGAGCTACTTTAGGTAAGAAGAAGAACCAACCAGCTGCTTCTGAAACTGAAGAAGTTAAAAGATCAAGAAAATTGGAAAGAAAGTTAGCCGGAAGATCAGGTGCTGCTGCTATAGAACAAGCTGTTGACTCTCAATTCGGTGCTGGTAGATTATATGCTATCATTTCATCAAGACCAGGTCAATCTGGTAGATGTGATGGATACATTTTAGAAGGTGAAGAATTGGCCTTCTACTTGAGAAGATTAACCGCTAAGAAATAAATGATTGGGATAGAAGTAACAACCAAAATATAGTAGCATTTATTTTTTTGTTTAGGGTTTCATCTGTTAATGTATATTAAGTAAAAGAAAAAGATTTAACGTTAAGGAACAAAACTTGTAGAAAACAGTGTCTACACACTATCTCGCTCTGCTCGATAGTGTGGCACATTAACTACACCGCTTTGCTCGATAGTGGAGCACATTGACTACACCGCTTTGCTCGATAGTGGAGCACATTGACTGTCACCGATGCTTGTAGGAGGGAAAATATAAGCTAACGCGAGCTAACTTGTAAAAAACAGTGTCTATACAACTTTGTTTACAAAGTGTACTAAACAAAGTGTTGAGCGTTATAAAAAAGAGCCTTGTATTGAAAATGGATATATAAACCTAACTATACTGAAGCCACTTTTGAGGTTTGTTAGTAAATCATGAGTACTTTATTTATTGATTTATTCAGAAGAGGCATGTCGTTATCCTTCAGATGAAAATGGCAATTGCCAATTCCACTCAGTACAGGTCTGTGTAAACATTTTTATTCATCATTAAATCTTAGTTATCTTCTAGAAACATACATTTTCATACAAACACCCTCCTTTTTTAAAAGACCCCCTTTCTAAAGAAGAATGTGGTGGATATAAGAAACTTTTTTTTCAATTTGCATCGAGATGAGAAAGAAAAACAAATCACGAGTATTTAGGTCACGTGATTCGAGTTAAAGGTTTTAGTTGGTTCTTATGGAAGCACGAAATTAGAGATTGAGTAGAAGTATAGCACAGTATTATCAGTATTGGACAGTACCAGTACCGGCGACATAGCATTGATAGCATAGTACGGTACGAAATGTCTACAACCTTTGTGCCTGGTATACTCCACAACGATGCTCTGGATAAGTTGAACCTGTACAAGAAAACGTATCCCAGGTCCGATACTCAAACTACTAAGAAGCAATATAATTCTTTAACCAGGCTTCCCAGTGATGTAACCACTAGAATGCATTTTGAAACGCTGCTGCTGACTCAACAAATTGCCTCATCTCTGACCTCGTCATCTAATAAGGAACAGCAAGTTCTTCAACTGAAACTTGACTCATCTCCAACTTCAACTTCAACTCCAATTTCAACTTCTTTACATGATGTGGATTTCAAGCTTCTCCAAACCAGATTAAGCTTAAGAGCCAAAAATCAACAAGAAAAGATGAAAACTCATGAAATCAGAATTCACGATAGACCCTTATATTACCAACCACGAAATAGCAGCAGTGTGAAAAACTTCAACGATGAAATAAAAAATTTCGTACCCCCCAATGTCAACCTTCCGTGTGGAAAATCAAGCGCGAGGGCACCCAAGCAGTACAGCTCTACCTATTTCGCCAATAATCATGATATGAAAGAGGTGATAGAAAGTATCAAGAACGATTTACAAGAGGATGAACTAATTGAGGCTCAAAATATTGACAATCCTACAGGTGAGTGGGAAAATCCAATTGTCAAACAGGCAATAAAAAGACAAATTAATATGGAATACTACATCAAGATGCTACTTCGAAATTTGCTTTATTTTTCATTGATATTATCTTTTGAGTCAATACTCGAGAAAATTATACTAATGTATCATATTAAGCTCAAGGCTCAACCTATCTATGTGCAAATGATAAAAGAGAATCAGCAAATCAGCCGGATGTTGAATAGTCCATACTTGTTACTTATTGAGCGATTGATTTTGGTGCCGTCCATAATTTGCATTTTGATCTCCACATTCACTTTACTCAAGGGTCAAGATCAATGCTGGGATTTGCCTTTGAATTCAACTCAGCGTAAACTTATTGGTTTGAAGGTGGTTGAAACTGCTGAACCATTATCAGTAGATGGCAAAGAAGACGCTGAATTAACTCTAAAACGAAGGGAATACGATGCCGATAAGATTGAACCGTATAAGGTGATACCTAAATACCGCAAGTTGAATGATTATTCTATGTTCAATATCGCGCCTATCCCAAGGCTAAAGGAAGACAAGGCTGAAGGGCAATCATTGTTTTCTGCTAGAAAACTGATGACAAATTTAGCATATAAACGACCCTATGCCGCTGTTATTCTGAATAATGATAACAATAATAATACGACTCAAGAACTTCGTGAACTAGCCACGCCGAATCCGCAAAGAAGATACTCACTGAAAAAAATCGAGCAAGCACAATCTGAGTTTTCAAAACATTACGATTTGAAATTTTGAAAATGAAGATAGAATAGAATAGAGTAGAATAGAGTAGAATAGAATAGAAAATAGGCGGTTTTTTGGTTTATAGTTTGCTTAATTCATTCAAGTTCTCAACTAATAAGTCAATTTCTGGAAAGTCTTGTTTAAATAGCCGAGCCTTCTCTTCGACTGATTTCCCATTTTTATTGTTTGTTTCCTCTATCATGTAGAGCATTAAGAACTCAATTATTTTAAAGTTCAATTTTTGTTGGTTCGAAATTAAGGATGGCGACATGGTTGAATTTTTTGGTTTCTGTTGTGGTATCTCGTCGATTGAATTCAACTTCAAGTGTTGGATTAACTTTGTACAACCACCATTGGTTTCAAAACTACGATAATTCTCATAATTCTTGAGTAAGATATGAATCAAAGTTGATATGACCGATATTATAGCTGGAATATCTCGATGTTCATCGAGTTTGGTCAAAATTCTCTTCATATTTCTACCATGGTTGAAGTTTGATCTCGACGAATGGTGCAATAACAAGCACCCTTGAAGCATCCTATTGAGTAGAATAAGGTTGCTATCGGATAAATTACAGTCGTATATCCTAACCAAGTATGATGCTATATTGTAAGCAGGATTATTTTGTAGTTGAACAAAATTTTCAACCAACTCACAAGTCAAGAAACAATTACCACCACCATTACTTGAACATATTTCAAGCTCCGTGACTAAACGTATTAGATATTTATCTAAAAGATTTAGACCACGTAAGATTTCATCCTCATTTGAGGAGTCAAGTTTGTCTATAATGAAAATGATCTCCTCATTATTCATAACTAGGTCCTTCTAGTGTTGTTTGTTTACCTATATATGTTTTCACTCTCCCGAGTCTTTAACAAAAGAGAAATGAAGAGATGGTGCTCTCATAGTAAAGTACTTTTTTTTGATGTGCATCGTGTCAACTTAATAAAAAAATTTCGCACCCATTATTTAAAGCGATACTATCGACACTATCGACACTATCAACACTATCGAGCAGAGCGAGATAGTGGAGCACACTAGCTCTTGACACTATCGACACTATCGAGCAGAGCAAAATAGTGGAGGCTCGCTCTACTATCTAGTGGAGGCTCGCTTTGCTCGATAGTGACCTTGATCTGTTCAGGCTAGCAGCGCATAGATTATGTGTTATCTATGGAAGCATCCACTAGCGGAGTCGAAGGCGATGCCAGTGACTACTTATATACTCTACAGCAAGGGAGATGGAAAAGAAATGTGTATGAAAGAGATACAATGGCATGTGAATTAAGAGGAAATAAGAGAAAAAAAGGGGGATGTGTACTAAGGTAGGAGATATGTACTAAGGTAGGAGATGTGTACTAAGAGATTGAGATGTGTACTTGGAGATTGAGATGTGTAGAGATGTATACTCTAATCTAACTTTGACCTTTAATCTAACTTTGTGGTTACAAGGTACCAAGTATTGCTCCACTACTATCTCGCTCTGCTCGATAGTGTCGCACTCGAATCTAACTTTGTCGCTACAAGGTACCAAGTGTTGCTCCACTATCTCGCTCCGCTCAATGGTGTTATTAGTCAGTGTGCTCCACTATCTCGCTACGCTCGATAGTGTCAAGGTGGTATTGATTAGGGGGCTGAAATCTCCACGTTTGGTAGCGTCAATCTATGCGTGACACCTCAATTTTGTTTTCATTACGTTTTGGGTAATTAAAGTTTTTCAACTACTATGTGTTATTCTTTCCCTTCCCCCACACACATCCCCCCCCCCCCTTCCCCTCCACCGACTTTGTCTTGATCTGTTACTTGTTAGCTGTGCCTGCACCTATTACCTATTACCTGTGCCTGCACCTATTACCTATTACCTGTGCCTGCACCTATTACCTGTACATTTGTCCTTTTGCTAAGATCTACCGCCCCTCATTCTTCTCATCACACATGCCAATCTACACTCAAAAGTCCAATTTTACACAAATTTAACAATTTAAAACCCTAAAATAGATTATGCCTAAGTCTTCAAGTTCAGCTATAGTACTAGGGTGCACCGTGGCAGTCGTTTCGTCTGCAATTCAATCACTAGGAATAACGTTACAGAGAAAGTCTCATTTACTTCACTTGAGGATTCCAGAAAAATATGGCCAATCCCAGAACACGCAGCAGCAACAGCAGCAGCAGCAACAGCAACAGCAACAACTACAACTACAACTACAGCAGCAGCAGCAGCAGCGTCTCCAAAGATACAGGCGAAGCATGTGGTACTTTGGATTTGCACTATTTATCGTTGCCAATGTGCTTGGATCAGTAATTCAGATATCTACATTGCCGCTCATCATTTTATCGCCGCTTCAGAGTATCGGGCTAATCTTCAATTCCATCTTCAGCTGTTTACTACTCCCTGGAGATAACTTTACAAAACAGTTGTGGCTTGGAACTGCAATCATTGCCGTTGGAGCTTTTACAATTGCCAACAATGGAGCAGTTGAGCCATTTCCAGATACGCCTATAAAAGTCCCCATAGATGAAAGGTTCAACGATATCATCCACAAATTCTTGGACGCTTCTTTTTTTGTTTGGTTTATAACAACCTTCTTGGTAATGGGTATTTTGCTAGCAGTCAACTATTTTTATTTGAACAAGAAAATTGAACAATCGCATCAGCGTCTTCGAAATTACGCGATAAGAAATGGCAATAACGAAATACTTTTTGTCAAATTTAACAAGTATCAATTTTGGAAAGGCATCAACTATGGAATCATTAGTGGAACTTTGACTGCACATACTTTTTTATTCGCAAAGTCCCTCATCGATGTGATTGTCGAAACTATTATGGATAAAGGTACTAAAGAACTTGCCAACCTCACCAACCTTACACCATATTTGCTTCTCGTGGTGATGCTAGCGATTGTGGGGTTGCAGTTGACCGCTTTCAATTTAGGTCTTGCTCAAATTACTACAGCTGTGCTATATCCTTTGTGTTTTTTGGTTTACAATTTGGTAAACTTGATCAATGATTTGAATTTCAGTAAGCTACTCATTGATCATAGGATGTCCTATGGTCAGTTCACATGGATCCTAGTGGGACTATTTGGCGTTTTATGTGGTGTTCTCATATTGAGTTGGGATAGTGCGTTTCAAGGGAGGGACGTGGATAGCGCAAGAGACGATGGATGTGGACATGAAGCTCAAACTGAAGACAATCTTTTTGGTCAATTTTTTGATGAAAACAACAACATCTTGACTTTAAAAGACTACTCTTGTTTGAATAAAAAAATGTGCTCGTCGGAGTCGAGAGCACTCACGGGATCGCTTGATAACTCGTTTGATTCAACAAATTACCAAAGTATAAGCAACTCGGGAGATTCTGCTAGTATTCGGTCACTTGTTGGCACGAGCAATGATCACACCTGTGAAGAAAATGGGTCTACAGAATCAACAATAGACATGCAAAATAACGCTGACAATCATTTGAATCGTCGACGACTGCTTACATACGAACAATATCAGTTATTAAGTCAACTCAGACAAGGCGCCCCTGACTTGTAAAATTTAATAGACATTTGAGGCAGAAGCTCTTGCTTAGATCTTTGATAGACATTTGAGGCAGAAGCTCTTGCTTAGATCTTTGATAGACTGTTGAGGCAGACGCTCTTGCTCAGATCTTTGATAGACAATTGAGAGGTTTCTTTTCCTTGAACAATCTGCTTCTATGAGGATTGAAGGAAAGCCGTAGACCAGTAGATATCGCGGTACATTGGATTTTTAACAATGTACCAACACTATGGAGCGAAGAGAGATAGTGGAACAACACTTTGTAGCAACACTTTGTAGCAACACTTTGTAGCAACACTGTCGAGCGACACAAGAGGTTGAATGCATCCTTACACACGGGTTTGAGTATCAGCCAAATGGTCGTAATAAGCTTCCAAGTGCGCTCCACTAGCTCGCTTGAGTCGCTAGTGTCGCTAGGGTCACTACAAAGTGTGCTCCACTAGCTCGCTTGGCTCACTAGTAGCTTAACTTTGTCAAAGACTCTCTTCCTTTAATCGAAAGCGAGAACAAAATAGATTTCAAAATTGTTTTCTTTTTTATTATTAAAATTAACTAATCAGTTATAACACGATAAATTGCACTACGGATCTCACCATTTGAGAATAGACGACAAGAAAAATAGAAAAACAAAGAGAGAAGGAGAAACAAGGAGAAAGAGAGAGAAAGAGAGATAGAAAGAGAAAGAGAAAGAGAGAGAAAGAGAGAGAGAAAGAAAGAAAAAAGAGAGGTGCATAGTTGTGATTTCGGCAGGTTTTATGAATCGGTATCACTTGGTGTTTCTTTGGTACATCTTAAATGAGTTCTATTCTGCAATACAAAAGAACGGAAGTCATTGGAAGAGGTAAATTTGGAGTTGTTTACAAGGCTTATCACAAACAGACAAAAGAGGTTTATGCTATAAAAGTACTTAATCTAGACAGCGAAGAGGAAGACATTGTTGATGTCCAACAAGAGATACAGTTTTTAACCGAATTGAAAAATGTTCCTAATATAACACATTACCATGGTTCTATTCTCCAAGACACTAAGCTTTGGATAATTATGGACTACTGCGCTGGTGGGTCCTTGAGAACGCTCTTGAAGGCAGGAGTCATTGAAGAGAAGTACATTGCAGTCATCACAAGGGAGTTGTTGTTAACATTGAGCGCAGTACATAAGATGGGAGTGATACATCGTGATTTGAAAGCTGCCAACGTACTCATATCGAAAGAAGGAAACGTGCAATTATGCGACTTTGGCGTGGCGGCAAAGATTCTGTCAAACGCACAGAAAAGAACAACTATGGCGGGAACACCTTATTGGATGGCGCCTGAGGTGATCAAATCAGGAGAGACTTATGATAGCAAAGCCGATATATGGTCATTGGGCATCACTATATACGAGATTGCCACAGGCAACCCACCATATTGTGACAAAGATGCATCGTGGGCTATGCAACTAATATCAAAGGCGACTCCGCCCAGACTTGAGGGAAGGGAATACTCGCCAGCATTGAAGGAGTGCATTGCTTTGTGTTTAGATGAAAATCCAGAAGAGAGACCGACAGCTGATAGCTTGTTTCGGTGTAAACTAATAAAAGCATACAAAGGTTATTCAACAAATATTCTCAAAGAAGTTATCACAAGGTATTTGATTTGGAGAGAGCGAAATTCTTCAAGGGACTCTGTTTTCCTTAATTTAGAGAACGAGAAAGAGGATAGTATTGATGAGATTGTTCTGAGCAAACTTTCCGGATTCAACGTTAATGGATTTAACGATGGCAATGATCAGATACAAGTTAAATGGGATTTTGATTCGCTTGAGTCTAAGGAATACATAATGGAGAATGACATTGATTTGAGCAAAATAGATTATAACAATGAAACCCAAAATGAAGAAAATACTTATCCAACGTTGACCACATTGAAAACTGAAACATCAACAGTTGGTAGAAACAATAGCACAAAGACTTTGAGCCGTCAAGGAAACACCACTACTGCCAAATCGACAGCAGACATCCCTAGATCTTTACAAATGTTATTTGAAGACCCAGACGAGAACCGAATCAATCACACGATTCTCACTGCTCCTTCGATGTTCAATAACCTGGACAACGGGACTGAGTCGCCTACAATTGAAATACCCGATATGGAAGCATTATCGAGCTTTCCTTCATCATCAACGCTTATCAATCACCATTCTGTGTTGAATAAACCACCAGCACTACTCCACACACAGTCTGCATCTGGCATGTTAGAATGCCGTTATACACAATCGAATACTTCTCCCATAGAGAATAGGCCCAGGAAAAAGACAAACTCAAGCACGATGAGCATATCGACCTCCTCTGCTTTGTCGCCTTCCCCCAATGGAGCTGCTCCACATACACCTCCTTATACAACTCACAACTCGATACGAACGCCGTCACCAAAGCCTCCTACGAGCTTAAGTCTTCTGAACCTAACAGGCGGTGTTTCGAAATCCGGTTCACCTTCAAAAATGAAAGTCTTACAAAACAATTCTAATCCCCTTTTGCAACCAATAAATTTCAAATCCGGGGGAGGCGAGGGTCCAAACAAACCAACATTGTCGTTATCATCATCATCGCATCCGCCAACGCAAGCGCCTCCAACATTAATTCAGCAGCATTCAATGCCTGTATTACCACAGCAGAATAGTCACTCCCTCCCCCCTCCCACTTCTTCTTCTTCTTCTTCTTCTTCGGGGCAAGCAGCATTAAATTTCAAAACAAGGAGAAACAAGCCCGGCTTTATTCAAATGCCAACGCCATCTACAAGTCTCAATACCCTTGCTGCTCTAACAGACGATCACCGAGACGACGAAAATGTTAACCAGTTTGGTATCAATCCGGCTCAAGCGGCACAAATGTCAGTTTCTATGACACCAGTGACAGAAAAGGAGCCACTACAGTTTCCTATTAAAAATGATGGTCAAGCTGAAAGATCAACTTCATTGAAGGAGTCTACGTCTGCGTCTGCTCCTCCGATCACTGCAGGTAGACCGCATCAGAATAGCATTCTGGCTCAAAAGAAATCACAGCCTTCTCCATCCAATTTGAATACCAGTTTACCTAATCCGCCCTTACATACTAACACGAGTCTTTTACTGAGCAAGGTCACGGGTTTGACTCAGCAATCGACAACAAATGGTGTGTCAACGGCGCCTTCAACTACTTCTACTAGTATTAGTAGTAGCAATACCACTGCTACAGCACCTGCTGCTACTTCTACCACTGCTGCTACAACTTCCACAAATACTGCTGCTGCAACTGCCGCAACTGCAGCTGCAATTACTGCCGCTGCTGCTGCTTCTACTACTACTTCATTTCCCTTAGTACCGACTTTCAAGGGAGATTTATTTGTTGACTCGACTACTAACAAATCCAAATTGATATATGAACTAGACACAATCATTAAATTATTCAACCAAGGTTTAGACGCTTTAGAGGAGAATTTATAGAGAAGACTATTATAGTATAACAAAATTCGTAAACGAAAAACTTATACAAATCAACTCAATACTAAATTCAGGTAATATATACATTCATTATGGAGTTCTTACGCAGTAACAGGATTGAATCAAAAGCTATGTAAGTTTGTTTTTTTAGGTTCATTTTTTTTTTTTTTTTTTTTTTCAAATTCAATTCACTGTAGTTAACCGCTTGAAAATGCCACCTAGAGTGAGACGAAGGATCACGTCGTCTCAACGAGATGAGATTGAGAAGGAGCAAGAGGAGCAAAGTCATAAAATAATTCGTCCGTTTGAGGATGTGCATTCATTTCCTGTGTCGTATTCGGCAACCTCGCAAATTTCATCAATTAGCCAACCCTTGACTATTAAAGATACAGGTATACTTTACTTGTCGATAATAAAATCACGATACAATATTTTGCGTCTATGTCCCATGTTTCAGCTATATTGGGTCAAACAGTCCAGCTATATCAAAAAGCTTCTCGAACAGGACAAGCCTGTCCCGCTGCATTTGAAAAAAGACGATGTCTATGCTGGTAGATCATGTGTTTTGAATAATGATATAAGCGCAAGGGATATAATGGTAAAATTGGTGGACTGCGGAATGACTATCGGTGTGCATTTTTTCGAAATACGTATCTTTATTGCAAAAGACGAGAGAAGTGACACGAAGAAGGAGAAATTACGGAATAAACAAGAAAGACTCGAGAAGAAGGCGCAAAGGGAGAAAGAGAAGTTGGAGAGAAGAGCAAAACGAGAAAGGGATGCAAGGGAAAGAGAGGAAAAGAAGAGGAGGAGGGAAATTGAAAAGAGAGAAGCATTACTTGCCAAAGCAAAAGTCGAGCCAAAAGAAAGTGGGACGTCCTTGTCGCCAAAAGGTAGTCTTGACTTGAAAAAAACGAATTCAAATTCTGCTATGTGGGGAACAGTAGAGGAGGGGTCTTTTAAATTGAGTGGAGGGGAGAAGAAGATGAAAGCAAAAGCAAAAGCAAAAACTCCAAAGTCTAAGCAACTGAGGTCTGTTGATATGAGCATTGTGGAAAATAGGTTAATGATTGATAATCTAAATTACCTTGCGCGTTTAGATCCTTCTTTGAATGATTTGATGAACAGGGTAGCTAATAATAATGCGCTGGTGGGTGAGATTATTTTGTTTCAGAAATACATTGAAAAGGCAAAATCCCTTGGGGCGCCACCTCACGCAGATGAAGAAGTTCTTGTGTTTCTTGAAAAAGTGAAGATTCCTGAGGACGCAGCAAAAGATCCAATGGATTTAGATGAACCTTTGCATAATCTGCAAGATGATATGGAAACGAAAGAAACTTCAGAGCTAAATAGTAGATCAGCAGAAGAAAAGGATACAAACGAATCCGTCCTGGAGACGGAGGTTGAAACGACACCTGTACAACAGCAGTCAGTGGAGACAGAACCTGTGCAACAGCAGTCAGTGGAGACAGAACCTGTACAACAGCAGTCAGTGGAGACAGAACCTGTGCAACAGCAGTCAGTGGAGACAGAACCTGTGCAACAACAGCTATTGGAGACAGTGGTTGATACCATACCACAAGACAAGCAAAAAGAGGACTCCCCAGCTGAACTATCAACAAGTGATTCTCCCGCTGTTGACTCTCAGGAAAATATCCAGAGCGATTTGAAAATAGAGATGGTTATGACTGACACTAAAAAGGATCATAAAAGCCAGAAACAGTCGAAATTAGAAATATCTAAAGACCAAAAACTAACCGCATTTCAAGAGAAATATCTGGTCAATGCAACTGTTTTGTTTGAATTTCTAGAAAATGTGAATGTTCGATTTCAATTTCCAACTTATGCTATTTGCGAAGTTTTAGAACCATCAACCATGATCAATGCAGAAAATGGTGATAACTCAGATACTAGCGATATCTTGATGAGCTTTCTATGGATTCATAACCAAAAGAAAGTTGATGAATATGAGGCAGCGTTAAAAGACTACAAAGAAAAATTGAGAAAAGAAGACGAAGAGAAAGCTAAAAAGGCTGAGGAAGAGAAGGCGGCTCAAGAAGTTGCCAGTGAAGACGTAGGAATATCAGCAGAAAAGGTTGAGGATGGGAATCAGATTGAGAATGAAATTGAAAATGAGAAGGAGAAGGAGAATGGAAATCTAGTAGTATCCCGAGATGTTTCCAGTGAGGACGTTGGAACCCTAGCAGAAAAGGTTCAGAATGGAAATGACATGGTGGACACAGAAACAAATAAGAACAATGTTGATGGACAATCTGAGCAAAACGTTATTCAACCAGAGAATAACACAGCAGAGTTTGAGGAACAAGCGGCTCCTCCTGTAAAGAGACGTGGACCCCCTCCTCCTCGTCGGGGCAAAAAGAAACGAAAGGGGCCAATATCAAAAAAATCTATGGTTCCAAAACCACTACAGCCACCTGAGGAACCTGTTTATCTATATTCAAGTGTCTCATTTACTATTCATGGAATGCCTAAAAAGTTTTTACCAATCTTGATAAACAGTGTGCGATCCGTAGAGGAAGTACAAGCCAAGATGAATCATATCTTGGATGTTGGTATACGCCTAACTCCTTATCAATTGTGGTATCAAGTCGATGGCAAACTTGATGAGGAGTTAGCCGAACATACAAGAGTTGAATTGAAAAATGAGGAGAGAAAGATGGTTGGTATACCGCAAGAGAAACCTGAACCTAAGAAGTACCCGAAAAAGAAGAAAGTCAAGGAGAATCTTGAAGAGAACAGTAACAAGGAGAATCCAAAGGAGAGTAGTAATGAGGAGAATCGAAAGGAAACTAGTAACGAGGAGAATCCAGAGGAAACCAGTAACAAGGAGAATCTAGAAGAAACTAGTAACGAGGAAAATCTAGAGGAGACTAGTAACAAGGAGAATCTAGAGGAAACCAGTATCAAGGAGAATCTAGAGGAAACTAGTATCAAGGAGAATCTAGAAGAAACCAGTGACAAGGAGCCTGAAACCACGGATAAGGACAAGGTAGAACTTGACTCTACAATTCACCACTCAACAGATAAAGAGAGAGAGGAAATCATTGAAGCAGATCAGGCAACATATGAAATTATTGAACAAAGTGTCGAAAATAAAGAGTAACAAGCATAAATCATTGACTTTTGCTTTGTGGAAACTCACTATTCTGCTATATATGTACAAATATATACATGATGAAATCAGAGAGAACAAACTCAGTAACAGTAGGCTCACGATCTCTTTGGAAGAATCAAATTTAACAAACTCTCCAAACTTTCATCATCAGAGTTACTTCTATCTGAACTACTATTCATGGTATTCCTTGCAGTAAGGTATCTTTCGTCATTTTCAGACCAATTACCAGTCTTGATACCTTCGGCAAATACTCTTACTGATCCTTCTTCAACTAACTCGGTTTCGTTGATCTTGAACGGTAATGTAAATTGTCTTTCTTGTTTTCCAGGGCTGTTCCTTGCGTAATTCGTTTGCAATGCTATTGAGCGGTCTATTACACTTGCTACCATACCTCCTATTGCTGCCTCTTTTGTACCCACAATCCTTCCTGGAGCAATTGTATTGTATCTAATCCCATTGGGCGTATTACAAAGTCTACCCTTTTGGTTATATGAAAATCCACCGGTACCTTGAACCGCTTCAGTCTTTTTAAGTTGCGCTCTCGACTCAAGGGAAACTTTCCTCTTTTCAATATCTTCAGCTTGGCCCAAATATTCTTTAATCAAGTTGTACAACTCTATCGATGGAGTGTTGGACAAATACACTTGCGGATATTTCTTTATAACGTACGACCTAAAATTCAGATACAACTTGGGATTCTTTCTCAAAATTTTTACAACCTCTCGCGGGTTAGCTCTCAACTCCAAATTCAAGCAATTTGTCAAAGTTTTATCGTACGGCTTCTTGGAGCTCTTATTGTGCGCCTGAGGAAATAGCGGATTATGACTAGTAAAATGATTCTTTAAAGGCATACCCAATTCTTGGAAAATCAATCTGGTATAGTGATCGCCTGAATTCTTCTCAACATCTGGCATTCCCTTGTGATTGTCTATATCATTGAACGAGATATACGATTTCCCGATCTTGCTAGGCAAGATGGTCTTCAACCCATAATTGGATCTATGTGCACTTGATGATGGTGTAAAGATTGTTTGATGCGTAGGCTTGTTTGAGTTACCTCTGATACTCTTCAGCTGAGGTTTGGCAACTTGAGCCAATTTTGAGTTTTTGATCAAATCAAAAAACTCCCTACTAGCCGACATCGCCGTCGTCGTCATCGTCGGCATCTATATGGAGCTATACAAGTGCTATTTCCTTATTGGTTCTTCAAACAACCTTCATAGTTTCTCAAGTCAAACTGAAAAATTGGAAAAGAAAAAAAAAAAAAACCAATTGTGCGTGCGTTCACCAAATGTTAAGCGCTACCGCTAACTATCATTAAATCTTCTAATAAACCTCTATGTATAAACTTCACTTCAATCTATCTCTATTGGTTACAAGTCTATAACTGGCTTTCTCATCACTTAGAAGGCATATGAGAATGTTATACCAAATTTATTGAGTTCAGGCGTGTTGGTTAGCGAGTTCAAAGAAATTCTGACACCAGTGCTGACTAAGAAATCCTGAACCCTGCCTTCCCAAAGCAATTTTACTGTTTTATCTCGTAAACTAGTTGACACTTTCAAAACACTAGAGAAATCACTTTCGTTCACTAGATTTTGAAAAGCAGTAGTAACGGTCTCATTGGTTCTGAGATTGAGATCTTCACTTCGTTTCTCTATGACTGCTGGTACCTTTGAAGGAAACCGGTCATTGTAAACATTTGTCTCTCGTGCATCGTTGTTGATACTAGAATAAGGCTTGTACAATTTGACTTGAACAGGGTGTTGTCCTTCCTCTAAGCTCTTCCCCTTTTTGATGTGTTGTGGTGCAAATGCGTAGTGATTCGATCGCGATAATGATGATATAGCGTTCCCTGCAGCATTCTTTCGTGCGTAACTGTACAATTCAAAGCCAAGGGACAAATTACTAGCATACGAAAAGAAATTGAAGTCGTATTTGGAGCAAAAGGTAGAAGCCACCGAAGTTTTCACAGTATAAGTGGATGAGATGTGTCCAAGGATGGGGTTTACGGCAAGAGTCATTGTTAATGGTTTACCTGTTGCTGTTGATCTTGTTGAATACCTTAACGCAGAGGACAATCCCGGGCTCATCGTCCTTGCCGCAAACCACAACTCTGTACCAACAGAAACTACCGAATTGTCAAATTTGGGAATCAAATTGGGATTTTTATTTTTAGCTATACTGTTACCCAAGTTGTACAAACAACGGAGCCCAATCAAGGATTCATTGGTGGAATATATGAGCTCTCGCAGATATTTCGCAGTGTTGTTTTGCAAGTAAACAATCATAGTTCCATTCTTATCTAGATGCGGATTGTTCACGCACTTTATCAATAATTGAGTATTTTCAGTAATGCGCTTGATAATCATTGCCTCTAAAGTGGATCCAGGAAAGTACATTCGCCCGTATAAAAGCAGATGCTTTTTATTGCTCTTTTCGGTATTGTGCCACCTTCTTTTCTTCAAGTTCAGTTCTTGCACTTTTTGATTCCGCAACACCATTAATGGCTCAATCATTCTAAAGCCTGCAATAGCATCTTGCAACGAAATCTCCTTTGTCCCCATAATATTAGTCAATGGTTTCAGCGAGTATAGATAAGCAATCGACCCGTTGATTTGATGGAAATTAGATAGTGTAAATGAAGATGCCAGAAAGTCTGTTGTTTTGGAAGATGTATCGATTTTAAAGCCATTGGGTATAGGGAAATCTAGGAGCGCTTGAGAAGTAGCTGTTATGTTTGAAAATATATTGTCCTCATTCCAATTTGTCGACTTGAGAAAGCATTTCTGAAGATGTTCCATATAGGTATACATTACTCTTTTCCGTCGGGGAAAAAGCTGGGGTAGGGAGGGAACAAAACAAAAAAAAAAAATTAAGATAGATAGATAGATAGATATAAATTGTGGGTGTTTTGTGATAGAATTAAATTTTGAACACACCTGGAAATCTATAGATTTTCTAGTATTCTCTATAATACAATTGAATTGCAAGCTGATCTTTCCTTTATAAGTTATATCTGTTTATGCTGATCTTTCCTTTATGAGCTGTATCTGTTTATGCTGATCTTTCCTTTATGAGTTATATCTGTTTATGTTTTTTTTTTCCATCTTCATCTTATTAAGCTTCTTTTTTTTTCTGTTATGTGAGGACCCCTAAATTTTTCACACATTCTTTTCAGTAACTTCGAAGGGATTGACAGACTTGAATATTTATAATGTCTATAGAGAGAAGAGAGGCATTTATTAAGAGGGATACGAACGAAACGAAGATACAGATTGCAATAAGTCTAGATGGAGGTTCGGTGAAAATTCCAAAGTCAATATTACTGGAAAAAGTTGCTCAAGGTGAGGAGCACGCTTCACAAACAAGTGGAGGTCAAGTTATAAATGTTCAAACGGGTGTAGGGTTTCTTGACCATATGTTGCATGCGTTGGCCAAACATTCGGGCTGGTCTTTGCTAGTTGAATGTATAGGTGACTTACACATTGATGACCATCACACAAGTGAAGATGTTGGTATAGCTTTGGGTTTAGCTTTCAAGAATGCCTTGGGACCGATAAGGGGGGTAAAGAGATTTGGGCATGGATATGCACCCTTGGACGAAGCTTTGAGCAGAGCTGTTGTTGATTTGTCCAATAGGCCATACGCTGTAGTCGATTTAGGATTAAAAAGAGAAAAAATTGGTGACTTGTCTACAGAAATGATTCCTCATGTTCTAGAAAGTTTTGCTCAGCTGGCAGCAATCACGATACACGTTGATTGTTTGAGAGGGCTTAATGATCACCATAGAGCTGAAAGCGCGTTCAAGGCATTGGCCATCGCCATAAAGGAGGCAATATCAAAAACAGGAAAGGACGATGTGCCAAGTACCAAAGGTGTCTTATCATGAGTCCATCTATTTTATCACAAGTCCATCTATTTTATCACAAGTCCATCTATTTATCTTCAAAAGTAGAATAGAAAAGAACGGGGTGAGAATGTATTTAAGATATGCAATAATAAAATTGTAAATTAAGTTAGTATCGCATCGGTCTGGGGTGGAAGAAGAAAAAAAAATGAACAGGTGAAAAAATGTTGATCTTCTCCATCTCATCTCATCTCATCTCATCTCCCTTTTTGTACATAAATAATGACCAATTGCGTTATGTTGCAACAAAGACTGTTTTCTATGATTTCATTGCTATTACAGGCAAGTGAGATAAGGCCGTATTTGAAGCCACACCATCCTAACAAAAAGAATGAACCAAGGTCGTTTCAGAAGAATCTACCATATACCAAAGTAGAAGTCAAGCCATGGGAGGAACTAGGTATCACCAAGGAAAGGTTTTTCAAGAGGAAGTATGGAAAGATGAGTGACTGGAGATGGAAAATTATGCAGGAAAAAATAGCTCGGCAACGGAGGTACCGAGGAATGAAAAAAACTCACGAAGAACAGAAACTAAAGGAAGAGAAGGATGCAATGGATGCAATGGATGAATCTGGCAGACGGAGACGTAATCTTGATGGTTTAAGTGCTCAAGAAATCATGTACAATCACAGAAAGGCCGATAATGGAACAATAAGGCCTGGAACATATGGAACATTTTTTGAATATGTTTATGGTACACACCTGGTCAAATCCGTCCTTCTTGCTAGAAAGCGTCTGATTTTTGGATTGTATACGTTCAATTGCGAAGATTCTAGTATCATTGAAAAAGCAAAAATAGAATATGGAGTAAAAGTGCAGAGTGTTCGGGATAAAAATGCCTTAAATATACTTACCAAAAACGGTGTACATAATGGAGTAGTGTTGAAGACCAAGTCCTTAGTTGTGCCGTACGTGAAGGAAGTCGGGCGTGCTGAAAACCGTGACTATACATTGATGGTGGAGGATAAATATGGGGACACTGATGTGATTGTGGAAGAAGTAACGAGATGTCGAAACCTTAAAGAGGATGGTGAAGAAAAATATCCCCTTGCGTTATACTTGGATGAAATTACCGATCCCCAGAATATCGGGTCTATATTGAGAAGTGCATACTTTTTTGGAGTTGACTTTGTAGTGATACCTAGCCATTCGAGTGCAAAATTGGGCCCTGTTGCGAATAAAGCTTCGTCGGGGGCATTGGATTTGATGAACATTTACCAAGTAGAGAAAAGTTTGAGTTTTTTAGAGAATGTTAAGAAAAATGGATGGACTGTTATTGCCACTAGCGCGAAACCCGCCGAGTCAAGCTTTAGGAACAAGTTTATTGATTTGAAAAGCCTCAAGACTGCTTTGCAAAGGACTCCTGTTATGTTAGTGATTGGTAGCGAGGGAAAAGGTGTAAGAACAAATATCAAGTTGACCAGTGATTATTTAGTTGGTATACCACAACTTGGAGAAAATGACAAGATTGTTGATTCGTTGAATGTGGGAGTAGCTACAGGAATCTTGATCCAAAGTTGCTTATAGACAAGTTGCACACATTTTCATCCCAAAACGTCTGATCATAGTACTAAATGCAATTAGAGGAGCATCGATATATAGAGACCTAAATACAGAAGAATTGCCTCTCAAAATGATAAGAACAAAATTGATGAACAAATGTTGTTATCAATAAATAGACCAAGAGCTCTAACACCTTGTATTAGTTGTTGTTGTTTTTTGTTTTTTTTTAGTTCCATAACCCCCTCTAAGTTGAAAAACCTTATATGCATATGATTTTGTTAAACAAACTGAAAATTTACTTACTTTCTTTTTTTTTTTTTTTTGGTTCCCGCGTTGAAAACTTTTGGGTTATTGTGATAAAAGAGAAAACTCAGATACTTTACTATGAGGCATTGTTGACCGAGGTAATAGGTTACCAAGAACATAACTTATCAAGGTGATTTCTTAACAAGACATTGCCCACCAGGTCATTGGCTTACTACTTGAATCAACTATTTTTTTTTTTTTTGTAGAATCTTTTCCTTTGTATTAAATGGAATCCATACTCGGTTTCCACTTAGTACTTAACAAAGCTGTTACCAAAACCTAATATGAGTTATAGTGTACAGTTAAGATATCTCTTTTTTTACGGAATTAAGGTAAAATTATGTAATAACTTATGTAATTGTATTAATATACAAGAATGGTGAAATTCTTTGAAATATAAATTTATAAAAACAAGGGTCTTCCCCCCCCCCCCCCCCCCCCCCCTTGATTTTTCTATTTCTTTTTAAACCCACCAGAGAAGGGAACGAATTTTTTGCTCGTGAAAGAAAACCCTTGAAACCACCAGAAAATCTTAAAAACGCGACAAATATCTCTCTTTTCATCGGAATCCTGGTGTCAAAGAAAGATAAGAAAAAAGCTCGTTGTCAATAGAAAAAAGAAAGAGAGAAAGAGAGAAAGAGAAGAGAGAAGAGACGAAAGAGACGAAAATGGTTGATTATCATTTAGTAATACTTGTCCACGGGTATGTTAACATAAGGGAAAAGGAAGAGGGGGAGGAGGAGACCCCGCAACACAGCAATGTGTATTGAAGTGTTACTAACTTGCTTATTAGAATTTGGGGTAATTCGTCACATCTAGCCTATATTGAAAAACAGTTCAATGAGCACTTTGAAGCTACCACCACAACCACTAAGGGAGATAATATTCTTGTATACAAGACCACGACCCATGCCGGATACCTTACATACGATGGAATTGATATCAATGGCAAAAGGATAAGTGACGAAATACTTGAACAAACACAACTCATTAGTGACAGCGGCAATAAGGTTGTTAAATTTTCCATTATTGGGTACTCAATGGGTGGGTTATTGGCAAGGTATGCCATTGGACTATTAGATGCTCTGGGCTATTTCAACCACATTGAACCAATTAATTACATTACCATTTGCACCCCGCATATAGGTGTTCTGAATCCACAGACCCACAACTTGTCTGTACGTATTTACAACAAAGTGGCTCCATATATGTTATTGATTACAGGCTCGCAATTCTTCCTCAAGGACAAAGTCGGCAAAGACCAAAAGCCGTTGATTGTTTGGATGGCCGATCCAAAGTCAAAGTTTTACGCCATATTGAAGAAGTTCAAATATAGGTCGCTATATGCAAATGTATTAAACGATAAGAGGTGTTCTTGGTTTACTTCATTTATATCAAGTGAAGACCCAGTAAACTCAATGTATAATAGAATAGCTGAAAACATAAAATGCGATTATATTAAAGGGTATGAGCCAACAATTATAGATTATTCAAAGCCATTACATTATCAGAAACAAGATCAAGTAGCAGCAGCAGGAGGAAAAGGAAAAGGAGGAGGAGGAGGAGTAGCTGTAAATGAGAAACCAAACTATAGTTGGTTTTGGAAGAGTTTGAGATGGCTCAAAATAATCAGTTCAGTTATTGTGTATACGCCATTTTGGGCACTATCGTTTATTATATCCACGATTGTTCAAAGAATCAAAATGACGGTAAGATTACGTAAATATAACAAAGATTTGGATCTATCTAACAAGTTAGCAAACCTTTACGAGTACCACGAGGAAACATCACTCTTGACCAACTTTTCGAATAAGTTGGAAGACGAACAAGAAACATTGGTTGAAGATATGTATGATGCCATGAGCTGGAGAGCGTCGCATTCTGCAAAATTCCCCAAAATTAAATTAAGCGAACTGCAGAAGTACGCAGTAGACAAATTGAACACACTTTCGTGGAATAAATACCCAATTATTATAAGACATACTCCTGCGACACACGCAGCAGCAGTAGTGAGACATCCTGACCCTACTTTTGACGAAGGAAAAGTGGTTGTGGAGCACCTTTTACACGAAACTTTTAGATTAGAATAGACACCGTTGGAAAATTTAGACTATTTAATTTTGCACCCATGTAAGTTTCTTTTCTTTTTTAGCTGATAAACTCATGAATATCTAGGACCTTGTTTATCTGCTGCAGTAGAAAAAGGAAAAAAGAGGATTTTACAAAGCTAACTCTATTAATCACTTTTATTGATTACACCACCAATAATATACAAAAAGACTATTTTTATCATATCCTCTCTCTCTCTCTCTCTCTCTCTCTCTCTCTCTCTTTTTATTTTTACATTTTTTTTGTTTCATACTTTCAATTTCATATCAGCTTCTTTGTTAAATCAACTCCACATAATTAGCAGGAAAGATTCCTGTTACTCCGTTATTTCTACCTGTCCACCAATCATCTACAGTTTCCGTTCTCTTCAAAATATCAATAACATCTCCCTTTTTAAATGGCAAGTCTCCACTTTGTTCACCTTTAAAAGAATATAAAGCAATAGCCTGAGATGCATTGGCTTTTGATTTTTGACTCCCACCAAAATTTGGTTTCGAAGCGGTTGGGGGTCTAGAAGGTGCTCCGTTACCCTTATTTGGTGACAACCTTGTATTTCCCAATCTTGCATTCAATCTATCAACGTCACTGTTCCCTCTTGATCTTGTTTTACCATTATATCCTGAGTCATATACATCACTATTGCCTCTTGCTCTTGTATTTCCACTGTATCCTGAGTCATACGCATCACTATTTCCTCTTGCCCTTGATCTACCATTATATCCCGAATCGTATACATCGTCTTCCCATGATGCATCATGTTTCGACTTTGAGTAGCCTCCTGCACTGGAGCCTCTCGTTGATGTTGCTCGTGTACTAGGTCTTCTTCTATTTCTTCCACCATAATCATCACTCTCATCTGAATAATCATCTTCTTCATCTGAATAGTAGTTATCTGATTGCCTTCTTCTGCGGCTTGAGCGTCTACCCACAGCCGATACACCACGTCTTCTACTTCTACTAGGTGACGAGTAAGTTGAAGTTGTATCGGAAAACTCGTCTGGGATATCATCATAGTAGTCGTCGTTATAGAAATCTTCGTCGTCCCATTCCTCTCTATTATTAAATACTCGCGATTCCAAGACCCTCAAAAGAGAATCGCACGCTGGAGGTGGTTCCACTCGACCGGCTAGAATATCCCTAGCCTTGATATCCTCACCATAGAACTTTCTGTTTGCATCTCTTCTTTCCATAATTGCTGATCCTTCGAGCGAGATACCAGCATACAAACCTTTTGTCTTGGAATAAGCAAAAATTGCCGAAACTGAACTTAAAGAGGCTGTACCAGCTGCCTCTGCACTTCTACCTAGTGGTCCAACGGCAACCGATACGTTTGTTCCCAAAGTGACCGAACCCAACTGTGCAAAAGAATCTACTGCTGCTTTTGTGTTCAAGACAAACACAAAATCGGTCAATTCAGCACCAACCATACCACCCATTCCTGCACCCGCAGTCATTATAGCGGAGGGTGCTGACCATTGTCCATCTGGTAAACGTGCAACAACAACTCCTGAGCCTGCTCTTCCCGAAAAAAGAAACCCTGCTTTCAAAACCGTTATTACAGCCAAACCCTTGGCATTCTTTAATATTCTAGGTGGGATTATTTCATCGGGCCCTGCAAGCTGGTTTGGTTTGATAAAAGATGATAAGACTTTTGCTGCTTTTCTTTAAAAGAAGGGGAAAAAAGAATGGGGGGGTTCCATGTTAGTATATGCTTGGTATCTTGATATCTTGATCGCTGGAATGCAATGAAAAAAAAAAATGATGACTTATATTTACATACTTTGATTCACTCCTCAAACTCCTTGGAATCGGATTATTAATACCCATAATGAAGCAAAATTACTCTATTATCGTGTTAACTAGTAAAGCGCAAGGGCTTTATAAATAAAAAGTGCAAGTATTGGTCTGATTTGTTGTTAAGCTTAACAGAAAATAGGTGTTCAATCAAATGACCAGACTCAACTTTGCTCGAACAAAGTGCGTGGTGTGAACAATCCCTCGATTTTTATTTTCAATCTTTTTTTCCCCTTGAGACACTATGTATGACTATGTATGAATTCTTGCTTTTTTTTTTTTTTTTTTTTTGCGCAAATTCAAAGATAACTTTTGCCGAGTTTTCCATGTAAAGTTTACCACTTGTTATTAGGTAACAATGAGTTTTTTTTATTCAAGTAATTTAAATTTATTCTTGAGAGTTTAGAGGAACAGGTTATGGGGGTATTTAGGGATTTAGCTAGAGGATAGCAAAAAGCTGTGTAATTTACGTTAAAGTGTGTGTTTTGCTGGTCTTTCTCACTCTTTTTTTTTTTTTTTTTGTTTTATCCCTCTGGATATATCGGAGAAAACAAGCTCATTGCAGATATTTAGGTTGAGTCGCTGTTCCCAAGTGGGAAAGGGTAGGGAACCGCCGAATAAGGGAATTAGTTGTAAACAACCTGCAGCTTTCTTCCAGCCGTAACCTAACAGTAACATGGCCGTAACCTAACAATAACATGGCCGTAAAATGGCGGTAGCTTACAATACAATCACTTTACTTGGCATCTTGATAAGAGAGAAGAAATTCCTTAATGTTTCCTACGTCATAGCATAGGAAAAAAAATTGTTTAATTGGGATGACTTTGATACCACTTTGATAGGTTCTGGTCATTATTCGTAATAGTTGTTTTGTTTGCATCCACCCATACTATTGCTCAAGTAAGGACTATATATAATAAATGAAAAAATGTTATATGTAACAAATTTGAGAAAGCTAATCAAAGATATCAAGACCATTTTTTTTTGCTAGACCGATTAGGAAATGTGATAGGTAACAGGTTACACATACTAATTTCAAATTAGGATTGTGCTACCGATAAATAAATTATATAAAGGGGGTCATAAATCCCCAGTCTTGGGGAAAAGAAAGAGAAACTTAAAAAAAAAAAAAAGATTAGAAGTTGAGCCTCCTATAACAAAACATAACCGCGTTCCTCTTTGTTCCCCCTCAACTACTCATATCAAAAACTTATATCCCAATTCGGATTCTTCAGTACAAAGCCCCTCAACATGGATTTCGAAATCCAAAAAGTTACTTGATAATCAGTTGTTTTTTTTTGTTTGTTTTTTTCCCTCTCTTCTTTCTCATCTCATCTCATCTCGTAAAATTTATTGTTTTTCATACAGGTTAAATTTTTCAATTATCTCATTAAAACTGTTTATAACTTTTGCCCCGTAGATGATTTTCAGTATATCAACAGGTAATTTTGAATGAGTGAAGAAGATATACAATCGCTAACGTCCCACACTTCTACAACCACAACATCTACCCGACCGAAAAAGTTTATATGCACTTTTGATAATTGCGATAAGGCCTATAATAGACCCTCTCTTTTAGAGCAGCATCAACGGATACATACGGGGCAAAGACCTTATATGTGCACGTATCCCGAGTGTGACAAGACGTTTCTTCGTAAATCGCATTTAGATGCTCATTTGATCTCCCATTCGAGAGAAAAGCCCTTCCACTGCTCAGTGTGTGGAAAAGGCGTTAATACCGCTCAGCATTTGAAGAGACATGAAATAACCCATACAAAATCTTTCAAGTGCATGTATCCAAATTGTAATGAATCCTTCTACAAGCACCAGTCACTAAGGCATCATATACTTTCTGTTCATGAAAAAACTTTGACTTGCAAAGTGTGCGATAAGACCTTTATGCGACCTTCGAAACTAGCTCAGCATAAATTGAAGCATCACGGAGAATCTCCCGCTTATCAGTGCGACCAGCAAGGGTGCTTTATGAATTTCAAAACATGGTCGGCTCTACAGTTTCATATTAAGCAAGAACATCCAAAGTTAAGGTGTGCAAAGTGTGGTAAAGGTTGTGTTGGAAAAAGAGGATTGCAATCGCATATGTTGAGTCACGATGAATCAGCAAAGACATGGCAATGTAATTACTGTGATATAGGTAAGTTTAACAAAAAGCTAGATTTGGTTGCCCATTATAACGAATTTCACGATGGGAATTTACCTGACGATTTGAAATTGAGTACGTTCAAAAAGAAGGAAAATAACGAGGAGATAACGAATAATGCTAATTTGAAAAATCTTGGCTCTATTTTTTCAACTGATAATGTTATTGATGAGAAGAAAAAGGAGAAGGAGGAGAAGGAGGAGAATGGGTCAGAAAACTGTTTTGGAGCTGACATTAGATCAGATACTGCTCAAGCATATAAGTCAATCACTTCACTCAATACATCTTTGCTTGATGGGAAAAAAGATATTATCAAGTTAATTCTGAACGATTTATCCAAGAAACTAATCTGTCCAAAACGAAAATGTGGAAGGACTTTTTCAAGAGACTACGATCTCAAACGTCATTTGACATGGCATGAGGAAAACTTGAAGAGAATTGAAAACTTTTTAAATAACTTACCAGAGACCCTTCCTGGAAAGGAAGCTGACCCGGAACCAGCTCAAAAGAAAGTGAAACTTTCTAATGACAATTATAACCTTAATGATGATGATAACGACTATGATGACAATGACAACGACGACGATGACGACGATGACGACGATGCTGTGTTTGATGCATTGCTTGATAGCGAATTAAAAGGAACAATAGATACTTGAGTAAATGTTATATGCTGCTGTTATAAATAACGGGGGAAAAAAAAAAATTAGAACCCTTCAATATGAAAACTCCTTTAATATCTACTTCTTTTATCATATCCTCTTCCACCGTAATTTTCAGCTCTTCTTTTATTATCGTATGATCCACTATGTCCAGTATCATTTGCCCTTCTGCCATTGGCATTACCTTCATACGCAGCATCTCTATCTCTGTTGTTGGGCTTCGTATCTGCTTTATCATCCAGGTTTATTCCCCTCTGAACATTGCGATCATTATACGGAGATGAGATCTTTGGTCCCTTGGTGATATTCAGCCTACCACGCCTTCCTTCAAATGATCTTGTTCTTGATATAGAATAGTCGGATTGTTCACGGTCACCAAAACTGTGACGATTATAGTTTGATCCGAAATTTGATCGTCTTCCGCCATGTTGTTGTTGAGACAGAGAAGTAGGTGGAGGCGGTGGTGGCGGCGGTGGCGGCGGTGGTATGCTTGAAAAACCCTTGGATTGCACTGAAGGTGCCGTTGAAGTTTTGTGTTTTCCACGAGACCTGAATGAAAATTCATCTTTTGAGCCCAATTTTTCTTGAGGAGGTGGTGGTTGTCTTTTTGAATTGGGGGTTCTTGCTCTTGGTTCTTGAGGAAGTGGCGGTGTCATTGCTCGTGGATCATTATGATCTTGCCGTGTTGAGCGATTCATCGTCTCTTTTTGAGAAGGGAGCGGGGTTCGTTTTGATATGGAACGAGCTTGTTCTGTCTCCTCTTCTTTTCTTTCAGGAAGGTTTTCTTTTTGGGTCTTTTCCTGTTCTGCAACTGCCTCCTGTTCATTTGCAATTTCATCTGCTCTGATTTCTTTCCTGGTATCATCATCAACATTATTATTGTTGTCATTCTTAGTTTCCTCCTTGTCCACAACAACCTCCTTATCCGCATTCTCATTTTTCAAGTTTACTTCTTTCTCCTTGACAACATCATGTTCTTGAACCTCTTCTTTCTTTTTAGTATTTTTTTGCTTATCACCAACCATGCCATTTATTGTACCTGAGGGAACCTCTGTTTCTTTCTTTCCATCATCATTGATCATCACTTTTTCCTTGCTCTTGCTCTCCTTATTTTCTTTGTCTTCTTCTTCTTCTTCTTCTTCTTCTTCTTCTTTTGGTGATTTGAGATGGTTTTCAGATAATTGGCGAGTCTGTGTCATTTTTGCATTGTCAGCCTTGGGCTCGCTAGGAACTGGTGGTAGCGGGTCTTGTTTCCCACTAACAGGTAGTGCTTCTTTCTTATCACTCAGAAGGTACTCCTCGTATCTTCCAGTTGAATTGACTGCGGTGTTTCTAGACATCGGTCTACTCAATGGAGCTTGTGTAGATGAGTAATTAATGGCAGATGCTCTCTTTTTGAGCAACTCCCCTTCCTCCTTTGCTTTTCTTTCTTGCTTCTCCTTGGCTGCTTTTTCTTCTGCTGCTTTTTTCTCAGCTATTCTCTTTTCTCTTGACAACCTTGCCTTTGTCTCAATCATTTCCTGCTTTTGTTCATCGCTCATTGGAATAAAGTCCCAGAGTGGAATCCAATTCCTGCTTTTTGCCCTCACATGACCTAACAATGCACCGGACGACAATTTAATGTCGTCCCTTTCGTCAGTTGTAGATATTTTTTCTACCAAATGAACGACTCTTTCTCCGTGATCCTCTACCAACGGATACACTCCAAGTAAACTTTTCAAAAACAAGATGGTATTGCTTCGCAACATGTAATCAGTAAGCAAAAACGCTCTTTCAACTTGACTCAAGATAGCTGCATGATATTGATATACCAAGCTTCTGTACTCGTCAAAGTTTTTCCCTAAATTGACATCTTTCTTTTCAAAGCTCTCTTTATCAAATAAATCTTGCAAAGATTTCAAAATATGTGCATAAAAAAACCCAATGCTTTCTACCTCAGAAGGTGTTGAAGAGTGTAATGTCCTGTACAATACATCTGAATTTATCAACGCATTCAAAGTCTCGAGCAAGGAATAATTTGCAACGCCCAAGTAATGAAGCTTAAAGATAAATTGAGCAGCAAACACCGCGTCGAACGAAGAATGAACAGCACGAAGAAGTACGCAATGTTGTAAAAAACTTTTTATCGTGTTGTCTGTATTCTCGACCTTGAACCAATCAGTGGATAACAGTATCAATTTGTTGCTCACCTTCTCATTTAGCTGTTCATGACGAAGCTTATCGTTAGGCAACTGTTCAATGAAAAGCCTATTTTGTTCAATTTCTTTTTTGTATTGCTCTATTGTTGCTCTTGAAAAATCTGGATCCTTCAGGTTTAGGTTTATGGTATTTTTTAACCCTCTAATTCTTGACTCCAATTTCTTTGCCTCATCCTCATAAAGTCGCGCTGAATAATTGATGTCCTGCAAGGACAAATACCAGAAAATAGTAAACAAGCTCGCAGGGAAATCATTCGGGCAAATATTAGAGCTTTGCAATTCCAAAGTCTCATAAGATTCACGTTTTTTTTGAGTTCTCCACAAATCAAATACCCACTCCACGGGAACACCATAGGTCTTGTGCAACTGCTCAATCGACAATAGCTCAACGTCTATGTCTTGATCGCCAAAGAATCCGACTAAAGTAATGAATAACCGTAGTACCTCCGTTATATCGTCAGCTCTGCTAGCTAATACTTTCAAATGATTTTCCGCGTCATCATAAATCAAGTCATTCAAGCTTCTGCATAGCAATATAACAAGTTCGTTGACTGCACCTAGCTCAATAAAGCATTTCAATAGTTGGCTTCCCGAAGGTATTCTATCGTATCTTGCATCATCAATCACACGGTAAACAACCTTTTGCAAAACCGAGCCACTACTTATCATATTAATCTGTTCCAAGTTCAAGTCTGAAGTCGTTTGAATACCACCCATTGAACTAAGCATATCTTTGAGTACTAATAACCCTGTTCGATCACCCATAAAAAACGATTTCAAAATATATGTCAAGATTGTTCTTATATCGATAGCTTTAGGATACCTTTGACAAATCTTGCCGATAAAGGAAGCAAGCGATTGTAACCACTGACGATCTATCATCCCATTCCCGTGGCTCGTACTTCTATCAGAGCTTAATCGAATCAATATGGCTACCGTCAAATTATCCCACGCGTATGCGTTAAAATACCTTGCGGTTTCAACCACCAACGTATTCAAATTATCATAACTTTCAATTTGCTGTAGTATCGTCAATAAACAGGGGAGTGGGTTTGAAAAGCTAATCTTTGCAAGTCTTCGCATCATGGGCCGCAAATTCTCCTTTGATAATCTTTTCAATACATCTTTGGTGGATTTTTCTGCCACGCTATAAGCTATTTTCACCAATGTATTATTCTTCCTTAAGTTGTTGTACAACTCTCCATAAACACTAAATCTATCTTCCACCGGGTATTTGGCAAGTATGGCAAAGGCCTTATCAATTGCAATAGAGTTTTCCTGCATCAATGGCATTGCAGGAAAAATGTAGTTTCTAAAGTAATGAAAAACCTGTTCTTTGTACTGCTCTTGATCTGCAAAATGGATTACGACATCGCAAAGTTTAATAAATAAGGTAGTGCTCTTGGATATGTTTGGGCCAACGAATTTCAAAAACTCTTGGGAAACTTGCAACAAGGATTCAAAACTATTAATCACTGGTAGATTTTTTGATGAAGTGTAAAAATAATGAAACTTTTTCTGAGGAGAATCTTTGTGCGTTACCTTGAAACTGGATGTATCGGTAAATTTGGGTGGTTCAACCGAAACATTATTCAATGGACGCGGAAGATGGGTACCCTTGGCGCATGTTGATTGAAGAATATCCTCCTTGCTGAAATCACTGAGTTCGTCATTTAATGGATTTAGCATAGTCTCAAACATGTGACACAATATGACCAGAATCTCTTGGTCCACATCTGCAAGAAAGGGATAGTGTGTCAACATATATATTGTTGGCCAATAAAGTCCACTGCTCAGAAATGCTTTTAAAAACTGAAGTTTGACATTGGTTTCCAAGTTTGAGGCACTCGGGTTTGGTGCAGTCTTTTTATTCAGGGTTCCTTCTTCGTCGTCAGCAGCAAGAGGAGCTGCAAGGGCAAGTGCGTTTGCCCCAGCTTTTAGTACTTCTTCTTGTAATCTACGATCATGTTCGTTTTCAAAAATTTTCATTCCATCATCGTCGGGATGAAGATATTTGTAGATGGATCCGAAACTTAAAAAGCCTTCATTGATAAGAACAACTATTGAACTCTTGATATTTTTCAATAATCCCTTATAATCGGAATGGTTTATCAACTTCAAGCCAAATATTTTTGCTGCTGCCGCATTGCCTCCCTTTGACAAGGTTGAGATTGAAGAGTTGTCGCTTTCCTCTATAGGCCACCATCTACTTTTTCTTAATAATTTCACAGCGCATTCAGTCCTCGTGAAAATCCAATTTGTCAATACCTCGAGCAACAAATCCAAGCACCTATTGGGATCTAGGCTATAGTGCCCAATCAATTTATCAATCACCTGTAAAGCGTAGTCTATTTGCAAATCGGTATTTTCGCTAATAAAAACATCTTGTAGCTCATTTACAAGCTTGGAATACCCTTCAATCTCCTCATGTAAAAGATTGTATTTATTTTGGGTGTACAACTTATCGCGAAGTCTCGTGTTTAAGGTCTTTGTTAGCACAGCTGTTGGTACTATATCTGCTTCTTTTATAAACTCGGTACTGACATAAGCGGCTATGGTGTCTTGCTTAAGTATTTTCTCTTTTTTGCTCAATGTTGACAACAAGTCTCGACTCTTTTCTGTTATTGCAAATGAGTTCAACACTTGACAGAATAGTCTTGCCAAGTCATCATTGGTAATAGCTGAACTTAAAAATTCAACTAGCTCCTCTACCTTCAAAAACTCTTCCTCATAACAAATGATTAGTTCGGTGAAGACCAAAACTACCTCCTCTTCGCTCTCCAAATTGTCGACTTCGTAGCACTCAAAAACTTCTAAAATGTCACAACTCCCATTCCAATCACGATACTCTAGCACCTCGGGCGTGAAATATTTCAAGGTCATTTTGCTGGTTTGCAGCAAAAGAGCCTTGTATAGAATTGTTTGACTCAAATGTCAAAATAAAGATTTATAGTCTTTTGTTTTATACTGTTTGTTTTTTTTTTCAGAGAGCTGCGCTTTTCTTTCTCTCATTTTGTCACTAGTGAGCGAAGCGAGTTGGTGGAACAGTATGTAAGCGACACTAGGGAGCGAAGCGAGCTAGTGGAGCAGAATGTAGAGAAAAGCGACACTAGTGAGCGAAGCGAGTTGGTGGAGCAGCATGTAGAGAAAAGCGACACTAGTGAGCGAAGCGAGTTGGTGGAGCAGCATGTAGAGAGTAGAGAGTAGACACTAGTGAGAAGTACGTAGAGAGTAGAGAGTGGACACAATCGAGCGAAACGAGATAGTGTTGCTATCAAGTACTGCTCTACTATCTCGCTTTGCTCGATTGTGTCGCTATTGTCAGTAACGGTTAATGCTCCACTATCTCGCTCCGCTCAATAGTGTTGCTATTGTCGATAATGGATGAGTTCTAATAATAAATACATATATTCTCTCTTCAATAACTAGGTTAATTAACCTATTGAAAATGTCAGTTATCTCTAGCTCATTGATAATTTCATAAAAGATCAATATTCATGTATTGACTATTTCAAAGAGCTGAAAATGTCAACAACTTGTCCCAGATAGTTTAGTGGCTAGAATTACCGTTTGTCGCATGGTAGACCAGGGTTCAATTCCCTGTCTGGGAGTAACTAATCTTTTTTTCAAAATAGCCTTTTTTTTTTTACACTATCGAGCAACACTTTGTAGCTTGTTACTACACTAGAAGAAAAACTCTATCGTGTTTTGGGATTCTTTACTACTTTAGATCCATTACTTTTTATTCTACATTGAATAAAGTCTGAAAAAGACTTTTCTATGTTTTGAAATGCTTTTCACTACTTTAGATCTTTACTTTTTATTCTAAATTAAATAAAGTCTGCTTGGTTTTCCTTATTTTGTTTTCTTTTTTGTCCAAAATTCGAGCCAATTTTACACTATTTTTTTTTCTCACTCCTTATATAAAAAAAGGCTTTGCAAGTTGTTACCCTCACCCATATCACTGTTTAGATTCTTGCAGAAAAACATCTAAATGCATTAACATATTACAGAGGGACTAAGATGTAATGAAAACTTTGGTAAATATCGTTCAAGACATTATTTTGTTGCGAAAATATAACTATAATAAATTTTTTTTTAAAAAAAAGAGATAATTTGTTTGTGTCATTTCTATTTTTGTAATCTGTTTTTCCAATTCTTTTTTTTTTTTTTTTTTTTTTTTTTTTTTGCAGCCATCAAAAAAGGAACAAATGAAGTACTTGGATTAAATATTTAATATTTCTATAAATTGGTCTACTGAAGTGCCATCAAAATGAATGAATGAAAAGAGAAAAGAACCTATATAAAACCTGAACCCAATAAAATGTTTTCGTAAAATGCCATAAAAGAAAAATAAACCCAATAAAATGTTTTCGTAAATGCCATAAAAAACAAAACAAACCCAAAGCAAGAAACGAAATGTGATGAAGTATATATATATATATATAAAAAAGGGTAACTTTTTGTGCTATGATTTTGTGCTGCCTTTTTTTGCGGGTGCATCACTTATTTGTCGATAAAATATTATGTGGATATCTACCAATATTCAGCTCCTGACGAGAATGACCCTGTGATGGAGGGTGTGCGTCTGTTCCGGTTTTCTGCTCACTAGTCGTAGCACAATACATCGTGGTGTCCGCCGATAAATCTGCATCGGGGTTATCGTCATCGTCGTCATTTCCATCTTCAATATTTTTCACTTCGTCCTGGTAACCCTTTTCCATTTTTATAGTCTTTGAGTGATTTCCAGTCACTGAAGGTAATGCTGAATTTTCTTCTTTGGACATTGTCTTGTGCCGTTTAGATGCAGGCAGTTGCATATTGGCACTAGGATGATCTTCACCCTCGGGTTTCCAATGATGAAACTGAATAATGTGCTGAAACGAAGTCATTGACTCTTGCAGCGGTTGAACTGACAGTTTGTTCTGCTTGTGTAAAGGCTGTGCTGGTATTGGTCTTACTTGCAAAGTTGATGTTGCACCAAGTGGAGACTGTAGCAATTGTGTACCAGCTACATTCCCCGATTCGGTATGCCTATTGGGGAATTGGGTATTGTGAACATTTCGGCGCTGTTTGCTTAAACTGCTGTTGTTGCTGACAGCAGCACCGGACGTCATTGACATATTTGCCGGCATAGAGTTGTGACGCTGATGACCTCGCGATTTTTTTGCAGGAGAATTGGATGACGATAACAAGGGACGCCGGAATGGTGCAGTTGGTGTGGCCAAATTTGCCACTGCAGCGGCTCCAATTTTAGCAGGGGAGAGGGAGCTCTGAGAGGTGCTAGTGCTTCCACCTCCAAATTTGAAACCAATGGGAGATATTGGATTCAAATTGTATGGATCGCGTTGTAATGCGCTGCCCAATTGTTTTTGAGCTACGGGAAACTGAGACAATCGAAAACCCAGTACATTTTGTTCCTGTGTTGAATCTTGCTGTCCTTGACCTTGCATAACCTCTGGATGTTCTTCCCGCGGTAGCGGTATTTGTACATTTTGTGTAGCATGTGGAATAAATGGCTGTTGCGGCTGTAATGCATATTGTGGTTGTTGCTGTTGCTGTTGTAGTGATGGTGGCGGTTGTTGTTGTTGTTGTTGTTGTTGCTGTTGCTGTGGTAGTTGCTGTTGTTGTTGTTGTTGTTGTTGCTGGGGTTGAGGAAATGCCGAGTTTCTTGCTATGAAGTTGGCTCTTTCTCTTTCGTAATTTAAATCTACTGGAGGGGTGCTGCCACCAACACACAAGTGTGGGATTAAATGAGTTGGTATTTGGGCTTGAATAGCATGCTGAATAATGTTCAAGTTTTTATTTGCAAGTTCTGCCTTGTAGTATTCCTGTTTGGTTCGTTCTTGCTCAGCTCTCAATTTCATAGTTTCTACAAAGGCATCTTCGGAAAAAGGGAAATGAGCAATATTCGGTCCCAACAATGCTAAAATACCAGGATCGGTGATTTGCTTTTGGGGAGATGAAGGTGCAGAAGGGATGACTGATCTTTGTTGGGACTCATTTAGGATTGATACCGAAGGAATAGATGCATCTGTTTGTGAAGGTCGTCGCACTGTAGCTTGACCGCTCGGTATGGATTTTTGAATTGGTGTATGAAACATCGGCTGACGTTGCCAATGCTGCTGCTGCTGTTGTTGTTGTTGTTGTTGTTGTTGTTGTTGTTCCTTGACGTTTGCATGTGACGTACTGCTTTCTTCTGTATGAAGATGTAATTGAAATTGATCCTTTGCCTTTTTGTCATCCTGCGAGTCCAAATGTGCATTTGTCGATGACATGTTACTCGTAACCAAGAGAGGGGGTGACTGTGATCACAAATCTCAAATGCAAATCCAAACGAGAGCTCAAATGCAAACGAGAGATCAAAGTCAAAGAGCAAAAGATACCTTTGAATTGTAGTGTGCACCCCTATTTTAATAATATTTTCTTTTGCAATTAACTTTTGACGAAAAGGCGAGTATTAACTGTACTCTCTTCAAGTAAGGCAGGCCACCGTAAGAGACGAGTTGGTCGCCGCGGGCGATACGTGAACTAATTCCCTCTATATACAGAAATAATTAAAGATATAAAGCCAAAAAAAAAGGGTGCAATCAAAGTCATCATCGAATAAAAGTCCAAGCGAAAGTGTTAATGAAAAAAAGTATAAAAAGTATCTAAGCGACTAAGCGACTAAGCGACTAAATCGATGAATAGCAGGGTTCAAAAAAAAAAAAGAAGCAAAAGAAAGAAAAAAAATTTGGGTAAGATTGTTACCATTTGAAACCAAATGAAATAAACAAAATAAATAATTATGTCTCAACAACATTAGAGAGCAGAGCAGTATTTTTTGTCTACACTTTCTTATAATGAGTTTATTGACAAGTAAATCTATTTCTTATACTTTTTCTACCCCTTTTAGCCATTTTCTAGCCATTTTTTACCATTTTTTCCTATTGTTTTTAAAACAGTAACTAAATTGTACAGAAAAATTAGTTACTTTGATTAAGAGATGAAATTTGATTTAATTGATGTGGCTGATTTGTTTAGATATGCGTAGATTATATCAAAGGGAACTCTGCTCTGCATTACACTACTAGCGTCGCATTCAACTCTAAAAGGAACTCTGCTCTACTTTACAATACTAGCGTCGCATTCAATTATATAGAGACCAACTCTATACGGTATGATGGAGTAGAAGCTAGTCATTGCTGCTCCCCTATCTCGCTCAGCTAGGTAGTGTCGAACGTAAAACTTACACCTCGAGTGTGTCGGTGGAAGTCAGTGCTCGATAGTCTCGCTCTGCTCGATAGTCTCGCTCTGCTCGATAGTCTCGCTCTGCTCGATAGTCTCGCTCTGCTCGATAGTCTCGCTCTGCTCTTGGTGTCGCTCGATGTTGCATTTTTCATTTTTTTTTCCATTTGATATTGCTGCTTTAACGGCTGCAAAAAGTGTGAATAATTTTTAGTGCAAAAAAACTTAACAACGAAACCAAATAAAAAAAAAAAAAAAAAAAAAAATTAATAAATTAAAGATTAAATCAATATTGAATAGTAGGTATATTTAATTTGGGAATACCCATGATAGCTAAGAAACAGACTTGAACCCAGGGGACTAATACAGAATTGTAAAACCATTAGGGAGCTAAGAATTGCAAAGTGAAGGTTGCGTAAGAATGGGCAAAAATAGGAAAAAACACAATAATACTAATAATGGAAATTCAACCAATACATCAAAGACCATTTCAAATGGTCATTCTAAGGAAGAAACCACGGCGTCAGTGCGGGATCTGGAAAATTCAAATGCAAACGAAAACGGTGTAGGCTTGAAACCAGATGCTTCAAATACTGAGCTGGAAAAGACAATGAAAGAAGAGGAGGAGGAGGAGGAGGAGGAGGTTGCTAGCGTGGAATTGGAATCCGTTCAAGCTCAAATGGATTCACTACAAACAACAACATCTGCATCCGATACTGCTACTGCCGATACTACTGCTGATACCGCTACAAAACCTCAACCGAGTGCTGCTGATACAGATTCCGTCCTCAAATTAAAACAAGTGGAGAAAGAGAGGGATGAGATCCAGCATTCATATAATAATTTGGTAAGCAGACTCTCGACAATGAAGTCTGTGTTTGGCAAAATGAAGCAATCTGAAATTGAGTTGGAAGAAAAAACAGAGCTAGTAGAGAAATTGAGTAAGGAAAAAGAGGAGTTGAAGAAGAGGAATCAAGATTTAGAACAACAACTTCACCGTGAACTAGAAAATAAAGTAGACCGCTCGATACTAGCGCAGCTACGAGAAGAGAACAACCAATTGAATATTGAATGCGAAAAATTAAACGATACCTTGACAAAAACGAGACGAGAGTATACTCTGACCATTGAAGAATTGCAAGATGAAAAATACAATTTGGAAAATTCCAATTCAAAATTATCCAAAAAGATCCATGAACTAAAACAGGAAATCAATGATTTAACTGTAAGAGAAAGGGAAGTTGAATTAGAGCAGAAAAACAGTAAACAACTAATTAGCGATTATAAGGACAGGTTAGAATCGAGCGAGAAAGCTTTGAAAGAGGCTGCAAGAAATGTAAAAGAGTTACAAACAATAATTTTAGAGAACCAGAAGGAATTTGAAAACAATATAGATGCTTTAAAAAATGAGGTGAAGTTGGCAGCAAAGACTATTGATGAACAAAACGAAAAGATTGTCACTTTGAAAGCAGAGGCTAACACTTTTATAGAGAAGCTTTCTCAAGCAGATAAGGAGATGACACAAATTCCCGAGCTTAAAAACGAAATTAACAACAAACAGCTTCTAATAGGGAAATTACGCCACGAGGCTATTATTTTGAATGAACATCTTACAAAAGCATTGACAATGTTGAAACAAGGAGGTAATGGATCAAATAAGCTGGTTGATCGAGAATTAATATCCAATGTGATTATAAGTTTCTTGCAATTCCCCAGGGGAGATTCAAAAAAATTCGAGGCATTACAATTAATAAGTGCGTTGCTAGAATGGGATCATCTGCAAAAGATAGCCGCTGGTTTACAGCACGTACCTACTTCCAAGGGTGGAGCCCAAACGAAATTGGATTCCGAAGGTAATGAAGTTCCTGTACGACAAAGTTTTGTGTCTTTATGGACGGAGTATTTAGAAAAGGAGTCTAGTAAAAAGTAGAGAGAGAGAGAGGGAAAAAAAAAAAAAAAGCAATTACTTAGAACAAGCAATTTCTTTAAAAAGAAATCGAGGGCTAGTCAGTTTGCTCTACTATCTCGCTCTGCTCGATAGCGTCGTCAACACGGTCTGGTCTAAATAAGTTCTTGCAATAATGTACATTTTCTTCTCTTACGCAAAGTAAAGCCAATTGTGAATGAAAAAAAAAAAAAACAGAAAAAAAAAAACTTTCAATAGAAACGCGCGCTTCATTACTCTTGAATATATTACTGTATCTGAAGGTTTATCCTTATCTTGGTCAAAACCATTGTATGCCAAGCTCAAGATGGTTAATATACTGGATTTTTTCAAGGATAAACCCGCTAAGGCAGGATCTAAGCGTAAGGCTAATACTGCGGACATTGAAGCTCGAGCAAGTGCAAAAAGAAGCAAGTCGGCTAAACCCAAACGGGTGATGATTGATGTTGATAAAGATGAAGATGATGGTGATGACGACTTTCAATTTGATGATGAGGAGATTATAGAGATCGAGAAGCCAAAAAAAAGGAAGGAACCGCTGTTATCCCCCCAAAAAACAACTTCCAAATACGAATCAAAGCAAAGTGATTCAATCACAAGCTCACCGAAACGAAGTAAGAAAACTACTGATTCGAGTAAAACACAAAGGAGTTCGGATGTAAAAACCGCTGCAGAGATCCTTGCCACAGTACCCGATGCAGAATTACCAGAGATTGATGAAAATGAAAAGATCAACTTTATGGCGTTAAAAGCTCAACAGAAATCTACAGTAGTTTCTGAGCCAATTGATTTGCCCCAGGCTCAACCAGACTGTTTATCGGGGTTGACTATCGTGTTTACTGGACAAATGCCCTCTTTGGATAGAACAACTGCAGAACAAATTGCTCAACAGTATGGAGCTAAAGTGACAAAATCTATTTCTGGAAAAACTAGCCTTGTAGTCATAGGAGCAGATGCAGGTCCTTCCAAAGTAAAGAAAATCAAACAATTGAAAATCAAGGCCATTGATGAAGATGGGTTTTTGCAGTTATTGTCTAAAATGCCCGCGGATGGAGGATCAGGAGAAGCTGCACAGAAGGCCAAATTGGCACGCGAAGCAGAAGAAAAGAAAATTTTAGAGGATGCGAAGAGAGAACAACAACGGGAGAAAGAAGAAGAAGAAGCAGCAGCAGCAGCAGCAGTTTCTTTTAGTCAAGTAAATATCAATGGAACTGGGTCTCAAACTAGGCTTCCTCCTATACCAAAACAAGAGATTTCTGCAAAAAACAAGCTATGGACTGACAAACACGCGCCCAAAGACTTTAGTCAATTATGTGGTAACAAGGGTCAAGTTGAAAAGTTACGAAAATGGTTAGGCAGCTGGTTTGATAACAAAGCAAGAGGGTTTAAAAACAGCAGAACGGATGATCCCGGAAACTTTAGGGCTGTTTTGATCAGCGGTCCACCTGGAATTGGTAAAACAACAGCAGCACACATGGTTGCAAATTCTCTTGGATTCGATGTATTGGAAAAAAATGCTTCAGACGTTCGTTCAAAGTCACTATTGAATGCAAATGTCAAGTCTGTCTTGAATAATACCTCCGTTGCTGGCTATTTTAAGCACCGCAATGATGCTGATGCTGAGAAGAATGAAAATACCAGAAAGATATGTTTGATTATGGATGAAGTTGATGGGATGTCGAGTGGTGATCATGGAGGAGCGGGGGCTTTATCACAATTTTGCAGAACTACCAACACGCCAATGATTTTGATTTGTAACGACAAATCTTTGCCCAAAATGAGGACTTTTGATAGAGTTACTTTTGACTTGCCATTTAAGAGACCTTCTGAAAACGAAGTGAAAAGCAGATTGATGACAATTGCTTTGAGAGAAGGAATAAAACTAGACCCTCATATAATTGGGCAATTGGTGCAACTTACATCAAATGATATTCGTCAAATGATCAACTTGCTATCCACAGTTTCAAAAACTCAGAAGGATATTGGTGCCAACAACGTCCAAGAAATTCGGGCGGGTTGGAAAAAACAAGTTATTTTGAAACCATTTGATATAGCACATCGTTTATTAGGATCGGCGATATGGACTTCTCCCAAGCAAAATATCAATGAAAAATTGGATTTATATTTTAATGACATTGATTTTGCACCATTAATGATTCAAGAAAACTATCTTTGCACCAAGCCAAGACTACCTGGCTCCCATCTCAAACACGTGGCACAAGCCGCAGATGACATTAGTGTTTCAGATTCGATAAACTCTTTAATTCGATCAAGTGAGCAGCAATGGAGTTTGTTACCGTTTCACGGTATAATGTCTTCAGTGAAGCCCTCGTATGAAGTCGCGGGCGCGGTAATGGGGAGATTAAATTTCAGTAGTTGGTTAGGTCAAAATTCGAAGCAGTTGAAGTTTCAAAGAATATTGCAGGAGTTGCAGTATCATACTAGGATTAAAACCTCGACAACAAAACAGGAATTGCGTCTCGATTATTTAAGACCATTGTGGGAGAAGTTGGACGCTCCACTCAAGAAGCGCGGAGATGATGGAATTGACGAAACTATAGAGATAATGGACGAGTACTATCTTACCAAGGAGGATCTTGACAACATGTCAGAAATGTTGAAGCAGACAATATGTTTGGGAGTCAAGAGTAAGTCAATGTTTACTCGTAAATACAATAGCGTTGCACATCCAACAGTAATTTACAAAACGGGTGATTCTTTGGCAACTGGAGGCAAGAGATCTGCAACAAAAGTTGATTACGAAGAAGTAGTTGACGATGACATGGAGGATGTTCCGGATGACAACGAAGATGAAACTAGCGATAGTATTGACATTAAAAAGGACAAGTTAATCAAGGAGAAGACATCAAAGAAAAAACCAGAAGCTAGATCAAAGTCTACTAAAACGGCAGCACCTAAAAAGAGAGCAAAGAAATAAAACCTTTTCAAAGAAGAAGGAAATAGGACCTCTTTAAAGAAGATACTGACACTTGATATCAATTCCAACATTTGAAGAAGGATCTCTTTCCTCTTTCTTTTTTTTCTGGCTCTTTTAAGTTTTATTCTATTTAATATCCCTTCGACTAGAGTCGCCTTTGGCTTCTCTAGTCTCTCTTTTTTTTTTTTTCCCTTGATCATTTAAGGCTTATGCACCTTCTTCCTTCTTTTAATGCGAAGTCATTTTGTTGTAAACTCAGTTATCTCTGCTGCTACGGCAATCTGAACTAGTACAGAGAAAAAGTCATAGAAAATCAGAAAAACTAATTTTTTCTTAACTATCTTTGTAAAAGAGAGAAGTGATATATTAAGATTCTAGTTAACGAATTTATTTTATTAAATCTACTCGTTCGATCTCTCTCGATATCACCAAACACTAGGGTCAGGCGTATATTGCTTTATTCCGAAACACACACACACATTAAATAAAGGAAAGCACCTTTCAAACATAGATGCAATAAATTTTTACATACTATAGAGATACAATCAAACCCCGTGTGTAGATGAGTCTCCCAAGAAATGTCAGGAGTACCTATGTTTAATATACCTAATACGAGGAAGCATCTTAATAGCACACCGCTTCCCTCGCTCTCAATACCTGCAAAACACAATAATACCAAACCAAAACTACTGTCGAATACACGAGAAGACGGCATCTTTGAATCGCAGCTCGACCAATTTATCAGTCCAAACGACGACGAAGCGTACCGAGGAAACACAGCTTTAGCCGACTTGTATACCAAGAATGCACAATACCACTTACCACAAAGACCGCAACCTAGCTATAATACGAATTCAAGATCTTCGTCCTCGTCCTTGACGTCGTCCACAACTCCAGTAACTGCACAATCTACAGCTTCTTCAGCTTCTGGTAAACTAAAGAGGAAACCACCACCACCGCCATGTACCACACTAGATCTACCGCTGATTGGCGACGAAAGTGTAGTATCACCAGCAGAGCCGTCCGATTTACTGGTTGACGATGTAGCAATGGAGATGTCTGAGCAGGATGACGAAGTAAGAAACACGTGTGTTGATGATGTGTTGAAGCAGAACTCGCAAAGTCACATTCATTATGAGCAACCACCAAACCTCCCGAGCTCTTCTGCCGTTTCAAATAAACACCACTTGGAGAATCTAACGCCCTACGACTGGCATTTTTTAGCAAACAACAATCAAATCAAAGAGATTTGTAAACTCGGGGAGGGCAACGGTGGAGCCGTGAGCAAATGCCTCATTCCTCAAATACCATCCACACAAATTTTTGCACTAAAACTAATAGTTACAGATTCAGATCCTCAAGTACAAAAGCAAATTATCAGGGAGTTGGAAATTGCAAGAAAATGCCAACATCCAAATATAGTCAAGTATTATGGCACTTTTCTATTGGAAAAACTATCAATGATTGGTATCACGATGGAATATATGGATGGTCAGTCATTAGACTCTCTATATAAAGAAGTCTTAAAAAGAGATCAAACTAATAGAATCAATGAGAAAGTTTTGGGAAAGATTGCACGTTCAATGCTATCAGGGTTGGATTACTTGCACCTGAAAAACATTATTCATAGAGATATAAAACCGTCAAATGTGTTACTTGATTCAAAAGGAAACGTTAAGCTATGCGACTTTGGTGTTAGTGGAGAAGCAGTCAATTCCTTAGCCTCCACTTTTGTTGGTACACAATATTACATGGCACCAGAACGAATAACGGGTAAGACATATTCTATAACAAGCGATATATGGTCTCTAGGAATGTCCATGTTAGAAGTGGCAAATGGAAAATTTCCTATAGACTTGAGATTAGGACCAATTGAGGTTGTTGAGATGGTGCTGAGAAGTGAGTTGACGTTGAAAGATAGCGAAGAGGACCAGATATATTGGTCGAAACAATTTAAACAGTTTATTTCGAGATGTTTAATCAAAGATTGTAAAGCACGACCAGTGCCGAGAGAGTTACTAGCTCATGACGAATGGTGTTTATTGCAACTGAAAGAAAAAGTAAAGATGGACAAATTTGTCAAAGTTGTATGGGAGCTAAATGATTAGATCTTTAAGTCAGATCTTTGAGTTAGATCTTTGGTTAGACCCTTTATGTTTTTTTTTTTTTGGGGTACATTTTAATGCAAAATAATTTGATGAAGATACAGAAAAGAACTTAGTCTCTATCATTTCTTATACAGACCCAGAGACACACAGACACACAGACACACAGACACACAGACACAGAGATACACAGGCACACAGACACAGAGACATACAGACACCGACGCACACATTCTTTCTCTCTTTCTCTCTCCCTCACACACACTCTCTCATCCATACTCTTCTTTTTTCTTTCACTTCCTCAACTCTTTTTGTCAGTGAAGAGTAGTGAAGAGTGTAACACTATCGGGCAGAACGAGATAGTGTTGATGACAGCTAGTCAGTGCACTAAACTATCTCACTCGATAGTATCGGTGGCAGCTAGTGTGCTCCACTATCTCGCTCTGCTCGATAGTGTCGCTCGATAGTGTTGTTGATGTTAGGTAGTGTACGATGTACCAAGCGAAAAAAAAAATTAAAGTAAGAATTTTATTTACAAGCCAATCAAAATGAGAAAAGGTAAATTTTCTTCATAGGTATAACCAGGAGGTATCTTAGTGGATTGAAAGAAGAAGCTACAATAGCGCACAAGTGTTGACCAAGATACAACATACGCCCCATATACCTCGATAGTATTCAGAGGAGAATATTTAGAGCGGTATAATTTGACTAGGCTTTACGAACCCCCCCCCCCCAAAAGTAAAAGAATAGAGATATCAAACGATGCCAGTTCCTTTTGAAGGTCTAATCCCTTATGCAATAATGACTGCCTTTTTCGGATTGGCAGGTCATGGTGTGCAAGCCATTAGATATTGGGATAACGGTTGGAAGAATGATCGTTATTTCTTAGACCAATGGGACCAAAAGATGATGCAGAGAGACTTTTATCTAACGGGAGTATATCGAGGACAGACTAGTGAGCCCATAGCACCGGAAAGTTTCAAGACCGCGAACCGGATTGAGCAAAGATACGACACTCCATATAGAGGCCAATTCTTTAGTTTGAGAGATAGGTTATTTAGAGGTTACGTTTTCGGAGATTGGAATTTTTCATAAGTGAGGAAAAGAGTGGGTGAGTGAGTGAGAGAAAAAGAGAGGAAGAGAGCAAGGGAGAGGTTGATAAAATAGGTTGGGGTTTATGTAGATGCATTTATTTAAAGTCCTTGTATGTCCATTTTTCTGTCACCTTCTTAGCATATTTCCTCTTACGGTTAACAGGAACTCTAGCTTCAATCTTCCCACTTGATTGTAGAGTCAACATTTGATCGTAAAGTAAATTTCCTTCAGGTTTCAAGTTCTTTAAATTACTTGTTAACTCATCCGATAGTTTCAATTCTAAAGGCACTTCGACTGGAGTGTATTTGAATAGCTTATTCTTCTTTTCGCTCCTTTGCTTCTTCGATAATGGTCCCGTGGTCTTGCTTGCTTCCTGTTTTTCCTTTTCTTGTTGCTTTTGTAAAATCGTATCCAAATTGGATAAATCCTTCAACTGTTTCTTTAGATCCTTGATTTCCATCTCTATTTGAACTCTCTGTTTGTGCCTAACTTCTTTATTTCTCTTTGTTCTTGTCTTGATTTTTAGTTTGTTTGGCTTGTTTACAGATAAGGAATAATTTTCTTCAACACACCCCACTACTTCTTTTTCTCCTCCTCCTTCTTGTCTATTTTCATTTTCATTTTCATTTTCATCATCTTCATCTTCATCATCATCATCGTCTGACAACATATCATCTTTCAAGATAACCATTAACTCCCTGATCCTTGACTCATGTTCCTCCATTGCTTGTCTATTCAACTCTCTTTTGTATTCTATGCCATACTCTTGATTAATCAAATCTTTCCATGATTCCAAAGATGGATTATACGACTTACCGGGATGTACAACCTTTTCAATAAGTTCATTCTTAGTTATTTGAATGGGCTTTTCACGTAACGTTTTTGGTACTGTTGTTGCTTTGGTAACCTCTGCAGTAGATTTATTAAACTTTGGTGTTTTTCGTTTGGGCTCTTCAGAGTCACCTTCGTCTCCCCATAAATCTTCATTACCTTTGTTACCGCCATTTATCAACCCATCCCGTTCAACCCTGTTCATTTCTATATTCTCGTCTTTATATTTCCCACCACGCATCCTTATCAATCTCAACATTTCTGTCTTTTTCACACCTTGAATTTTACCATGATAGTTTTTAGTTCTATTGTTTAACAATGCTGGTACCTTGGACTTATTTGCTAATATCTCATGAGTTTTTAGTTTCTTTGGCGCTTTTATCGACACAGATTGGGTGCTTGGTGTGGTATCAATTATAAAATCTTCTTCTTCTAAATTTCTATCCTTGACTATCTCCTCATCTCGAATATCTTGAAGTTTCAGTTCTATGTCCTGAATATCAACATTCTTTCTCCAGGCTTTCTTGCCTTTCCTTGAAGTTTGTCTTTTGGCTTTCACTTCACTCATTTTGGGCTTTCACAAGTTACTCTGACCCAGTTTATTTCTAAACACGTTCTTCAAAGCACGTTATTCAGTGTGCTTCCAAAAGTGAAAAATTTAGAGATGAGACCCGATGACCTGAATTTTTTTTTTTTTTTTTTTTTTTCTTTTGGGTTTTCTTCTCCCCCTTATCTACAAAGCTACTTAAGGGGGTTGTCAATGAAATGCACTTAATATATATATATATATATATATATTATATACGTATATGTATGTATGTATGTATGGTATGTATGTACCACTACAAGTTAGCTGATGACATTACAAACGTTCAAAAAGAGAGCCAGCTCTGTTTGAGGATGCGATTATCAACTCTAACTTTTGTTCGTTTATATACCATCTCCAGAGGACAACTTCATCAAGTTCTGTTCACTCAATTTTGATGGAATTGATTGTGGTGGTATTGAACTCGATTTTCTTTTTCTTCTTTTGACAAGTTTACTCTTTTCCAACTTTGAACCGTTGATAAAAGCAGTCATGTTATTTCTTCTTCTTACACCTTCATTTATCCAAAACTCACTTCTATAAAGTTCCCATCCTTCTCTTATATCTATGTTGAAAGCCCTGGCATTAAGTAATAATTTGACATCGGTAACACCTATTCTTGGCTGACATTGTGATTGACAGGTTACCAAGAATACTTCAATCTTTGAGTCCTTGTTTTGAATGGAATCAGGTGAGATCTTATGGAAAACTTCTAAAATAAAAGTCACTATAGTTAATGAAACCTCTCGTATCAAGTCGGTTACCTTATCGGTAAATGGGGTTTTAATCTTCACTAGTCTCACATTCAATTGTCGCAAACCCTTATTTGTGGAGGATAAAAATTTCCGTGGTAACACAATTGTTTTTTTATACTCCCCAGAGAGATGGTATAATAACAATGTAATAATAGTTGAAATAAGAAAAAACTGCATGATCAACCTTACGGTACCGGTTGACGATACTGCACTGTCCAAAAAAAATAAGTGATGGGTCAAACCGGCAATAATAGAGCACAAGATTGACAAAAATATCAAATACTTTCGTCTCATGGCTCTTTGTTGAATAACTTGTTCTCTCATGCTTTCTTCCAAGATTAACAAGTTTCTAAAGACTTTACCAGACGGAGACATGGATGTGTATCCTATCCCAGGCTTTTCATATGATCTATGTGATTTTTCGCTGGGTTCTCGAGACTTTCTCCTGGTTTTAGTTCTTGACTTGGTAAGCCCGCTACCACTATTTCGTGTATCCTCGGAATCTGGTATACTACCGCTTCTTCTTCTTCTCCTCCTTGGCGAAGAAGGAGGACCAAGCGGATGTGCATGTGCATGTGTATTTGTTTTTGCATTTGCATTTTCTTTTGACTTGTTTCCTTTGGGAGTCTTGTCTGTTGAAAATGTTGGCTTCGAGTCTTTTGTCCTTTTTCTTCTAGATACCTTGTGCTTTTTATTGGATCCAGCTTCCGATTCTCCTGCCAGTCTAGCTGCCGATTGAGATACATTGATTTCTTCCCCATCTTCTTCCTCCTCCCCATCTTCTTCTTCTCCTCCTCGTCTTCCTTCCTCCTCCTCCTCCTCGTCTTCTTCTTCTTCTTCTGAGGTTTGATTGCGTGCCAACTTACGTAATTGTTGCCCAATATTCCTTCTTGGATGCTCTCGTTCGCTTTGCAAGTCTAGAGAGCTTTGCGATCCCCAATCATCAGAGTCAGAATATACCCCAAACTCATTATTGGAAGTGGATTGCGTCCCAATATCAAATGCTTTTGCTTTTGAATTTGTTAAACGAGGAGATTTGGGGGTTTCTGAAATATTATTATTATTATCGCCACTCGACAAAAACATCTCATCTTCTACTCTCCCCTTATGCTGCAAATCTATTGAACTAGCACTGGATACGTGCCCACTAATGTCATTAGGGTTATCTGATATTATGGAGTCATGTGACTTATTTGACATTTGATCGGTTACATAGTTACCATCATCCATTTCGTCCTTGTTGACTGGATCTGCTGTACTCGTCATACCTGTTGAAGGATGATATCAAGTTATACTCTCAATAGGAAAGCGGCAAATATCTTCAACAAGGAGTATTAGTGTCTCTATATCAATAATATGAAGATAAAAAGGGTTTATATTAAAGTAAAGTAATCAATCAATGATAGTACTCTCATCTTTATTAATCTTTTTTCTCCTTCAGTAAAAAAAAAAAAAAAAAAAAAAAAGAGAATTATTTTGTCTGTCTGTTTCATCTCGATTTTTTTTCAAAGTTTTGTCTGTCTGTCTGATGTGGCTCAGTTTAGACGGGGGGGGGGGGGGACAAGAATGTATGAGCATCACGTGAGGAAAAGAAGTTTATGTCTGAAAAATTCTCCAAAGAGAGGAGAATATAAGGAGGTTTGTACTATTAGCACAGTGAAGTTATTCCTCACAACTTCTTAACATATACTGTTAGTAGGGTAAAGAAACGAAAAGCAAGAAAGAAAGAAGCCGATTCATAAACGTGTGTGATCATCAGCTCATATGTCGTCATTGAAACATTTGAAGGAGCAATTTGTATCAGATTTGTCAGGAGGATCAATTGGAGAAATCTACTTGGTGACTTCAGTTGCATTGACATCATATTTAGCACACAAATTTATTAAGGATTCTATATCACAGCTACCACTTGTTTATGACTATATCATCAATGTGTTAACTGTTTTATCTGCCATCACGATATATAGCAACAGGCCAGTTGTTTTACACTATTCCATTCTACTACCATCATTGTTTATATATTTAATAAACCACTATACAACGCAACCAAGGAAAAACGAATCGGCTGCTGCTGCTGCTGCTAAACAAGAACATGAAGCTGTTTCTACAATCTTACCGAAGAAATCTTTCCTCACTACGTATAGGTCACACATGTTGATAATAACCAATTTGTCTATATTAGCAGTTGATTTTAAAGTGTTTCCACGTAGATTTGCAAAAGTAGAAACATGGGGTACCTCAATGATGGATTTGGGCGTTGGCTCGTTTGTGTTTTCCATGGGACTATTCAATTCAAGACAATTGATTAAAAACCATACCAAATATAGGTTTGATGTAAAGACTTATTTAAATGTCATTAAAACCAATACAATAAAGGCAATTCCGGTTTTGGTTCTTGGTATTGCTAGAATTGTCAGTGTGAAGCAATTGGATTACCAAGAGCACGTTTCTGAGTATGGTGTACATTGGAATTTTTTCGTTACTTTGGGGTTGTTACCAATATTTATAGGAATACTTGATCCCATTTTGAATCTTGTGCCTAGAGTTGTTGTTGCTTTTGCGCTTGCCCTAGTAAATGAGTATCTTTTAAAGAAAACAAATATTATTCAGTTTATCATCATGAGTGATAATCGCTTAGACAACTGGATTACTATGAACAAAGAAGGAATTTATTCGCTTTTGGGTTACTTTACTATATTTTTGTTTGGACAGTCTGTTGGTTCGTTTGTGTTGACTGAATATCCTACAAAGAATAATCTACTAGTGATAAGTAATACTAAAGTTACTGTTACTAGAAAGAAAAAAACGTCGTTGTTGTCGTCGCTTTTAACGGTGACCCCCACTCAAGGTTTAATCTTTGCAACGGTCTTTTATCAAGTGGTTTTCAATTTAGTGAATGAGTCTATTACAGTTACTAGTATTAGCAGAAGATTAGCCAACTTTTCATATATTCTTTGGGTAGTTTCATATAATTCTACTTTATTATTGGGATACAACTTGATTGATAAATTTGTGCCAACGCACAAGAAACAAGAGTCCTCCTATTTGTTGGACAGTATCAATAACAATGGGTTGTTGATATTCTTGTTGGGAAACTTGTTGACTGGGTTGGTTAATATGAGCTTTAATACGCTCGAAATGTCGAATACAGCGGCATTGGTGGTTTTAATTGGGTACAGTATCTTATGGAGTACAATTGCAATATTTTTAAACCATGAAAGAATCTACTTGAAATTGTAATATAGTCGGAGTTGTATAGTGGTGGAATAGAATGTATATAGAGACTAGCTGCCACCCACTATCGAGCAGAGCGAGATAGTGGAGCACACTAGCTGCCACCAATGTAAAACGTTTGAAAGTAAGTGAGCTCTTGAAGCAGAAAAATGGAGAGAGAGAGAGAGAGAGAGATTCAATAATGTTGCTATTAAGTGCTGCACCACTATCTCGCTCCGCTCGATAGTGTCAATAGTAATTAGTCAGTGTCGCACCACTATCTCGCTCCGCTCGATAGTGTCGATAGTAACTAGTCAGTGCTGCACCACTATTTCGTTCCGCTCGATAGTGTTGATAGTGTCGATTCGGAGTTGAGGAATATATTTTATTTTTAATGCGCATTGCTAAAAGTTGTCAAGGTATCTCCACCGAGTGCCCAGAGTAAAACTTTGAATTCTCGT